>NC_049916.1:19428596-19790364 GCF_001411555.2 Juglans regia | reverse complement strand
AGGAGTTCAGGCGCATGAGGTACACGCGCCTACGCGCTGTTTGTCGCGCCACGCACTGCACGCGCGACAGAGTTCCTGTTTTGGTTCTTTTGCTCATTCCTTGTGCTATCTGAGTCCGATTTTGACGAAACAAGACTCGTTTCTAACAAAATCAGACGTTCCGGACACAACGGTGCTGTCCGTTTTGTGATATTCCACCTCAAAGATCCTGTACTTGTATTTTGTATTTAGAACAGTCTAAATCCATGGAGGATTCAGCATCAGGCGCCATGATAAAGCTGACTGCCTCAAACTACAGTCTTTGGAGACCTCGAATGGAGGATCTCTTGAACTGTAAAGATCTGTTTGACCCTTTGGAAGATGAAGGGAAGAAGCCAGATGAAGTTACGGATCAAGTGTGGAGAAAGATGCACAAGAAGACTATTGGTCAGATCAGGCAATGGATTGACCATAGTGTTTTTCACCACGTGGCCCAGGAGACGGATGCATATAACCTCTGGAAAAAGTTAGAGGATATGTATCAGGCTAAAACTGCTCGAAACAAGGCCCTCTTGATGAGACGGCTTGTTAACTTGAAGTTGAAAAGCGATACCTCTGTTGCCGAGCATACTAGCGAGTTTCAAAACCTAGTTAACCAGCTCGGGTCCGTCAACCTGAATCTTGGCGATGAAGAACAAGCCCTGCTACTTCTCAGTTCATTACCAGACAGTTGGGAGACGCTGGTGGTCTCCCTAAGTAACTCTACTCCAGATGGCAAACTTACCATGACGATGGTTAAGGATGCTCTGTTTAATGAGGAGGCCAGACGAAAAGAGACAAGCATGAATCAAACTCATGCCCTTGTCACCGAGAGTAGAGAAAGGCCTCAAGGTAATGATAGAGGGAGAAGTGGAGGCAGAAACAGAGGGAAGCCTCAACCACGTGGGAAGGTCCAGCAGCAGCAAGAACCAGCAGACGGGTAACATAAAATGTTACCACTGTGGCAAAGAAGGCCACATGAGGAAACACTGCCGCAAGTTTTTAAGGGAGCAAGGTCAAAGCAGTAAGCTGAAGAAAGAAGATGGTGAAACCCTTGTCACTCTTTCTGGAGATGTGGCAATACTCTCCACCAGTGACGAGACGTGTCTGCACGTTGCAAGCCATGATGTTGAGTGGGTGGTAGACACAGCAGCATCATACCACGCCACTTCCCACAGTGAATTTTTCACTACGTACAAAGCAGGAGACTTTGGTACGGTAAGGATGGGGAATGCCAGTTCCTCGAAGATCGTGGGTGTTGGCGAAGTGCAGATAAAAACCAACGTTGGTTGCACCATGGTGTTGAAAGATGTTCGACACATTCCTGACCTTCGGCTCAACCTGATTTCCGGGACAGCCCTTGATCGACAGGGCTATGACAGCTACTTCAGCAAAGGCACTTGGAAGCTGTCACAAGGTGTCATGGTTGTCGCCCGAGGACATATTTGCGGTACGTTGTACAAGACCCATGTGAAGATCGGTTCTGATAGCCTCAATGCAGTGGAAGACGAGGCATCACCGAATCTGTGGCACAAGAGACTCGGACACATGGGTGAGAAAGGGTTGGATACGCTTGCGAAGAAGGCACTCATCAAAGTTGCCAAAGGAACAGCGTTAAACCCTTGTGAGTACTGTTTGTTTGGCAAACAATGCAGAGTCTCGTTTAAATCCTCTACGAAGAGAAGATCAGAGTTGTTGAGTCTGGTACACTCTGATGTATGTGGTCCCATGGAAGAAGAGTCATTGGGAGGTAACAGATATTTCGTGACATTCATTGATGATGCTTCACGAAAGGTCTGGGTATATGTTTTGAAGTCAAAGGATCAGGTCTTCGAGCACTTCAAGAATTTCCACACCCTAGTGGAAAGAGAGACGGGAAAGAAGTTGAAGTGCCTGCGAACGGACAACGGAGGAGAATATGTCTCCAAAAGGTTCGCTGCATACTGCGCTGATCGCGGTATTCGACATGAGAAGACGGTCCCATATACCCCTCAGCACAATGGTGTAGCCGAAAGAATGAACCGGACCATCATTGAAAGAACAAGATGCATGCTCAGTATGGCTAAGTTACCAAAGCCATTCTGGGGTGAAGCTGTTCTAGCTGCCTGTTACCTGATCAACAGATCACCTTCTGCACCACTGGAATTTGAAATTCCTGAGAAGGTTTGGTCTGGAAAAGATGTCTCTTACTCTCACCTGAGAGTGTTTGGGTGCAAAGCCTTTGCACACGTATCCAAGGAGCTGAGACAGAAGCTCGATGTCAAGTCAACTCCATGTATCTTTGTTGGATATGGAGATGAAGAATTCGGATACAAATTATGGGATCCAGTGACAAAGAAAATTGTCAGAAGTAGGGACGTTGTGTTCTATGAAAACCAGAACATAGGAACTGAAGCTTCATCAAGAGAGCTTAGTTCCGATACTACAAATCCTGCACCATTACAGTCCGCCACAGATAATGAGGAAATGCAGGATCGAGATCCAGAAGCAGAAGAAGAAGCTCAGGGTGTCGAGCAGGGGGAGCAAGAATCCTCTCCACCAGCAGCTGGTGTACCACCACAAGGGTTAGATGGTGACGAACCTCCTTTGGTTGATGAACCAAGAAGATCGGCAAGAGGCCGCCTACTGATTCCGTCGAGGAGATATCCGGAATCAGACTATATTCTGCTTACTGATGAGGGGGAGCCAGAGAGTTTCCAGGAAGTTCAAACTCATGCTGATAGAAGCCTATGGGTGCAGGCAATGCAAGAAGAGATGAGTTCTTTGCAGAAAAATCAGACCTATGAGTTGGTGAAACTTCCTGAAGGAAAGAAAGCCCTAAAGAACAAATGGGTATTCAAGCTGAAGAAAGATGGCCAAGGAAAGCTGATGAAGCACAAGGCCAGATTGGTTGTCAAAGGATTCCAACAGAAGAAGGGAATCGACTTTGACGAGATATTTTCTCCGGTGGTGAAAATGATGTCGATCCGAGTCATACTCGGATTGGTAGCCAGCTTGAATTTGGAACTCGAACAGATGGATGTGAAGACAGCCTTTCTCCATGGAGATTTGGAGGAGGAGATCTATATGGAGCAACCAGAAGGGTTTGCAGCTCCAGGGAAAGATCACTTAGTCTGTAGGCTGAAGAAGAGTCTCTATGGCCTCAAGCAAGCGCCGAGGCAATGGTACAAGAAGTTCGACTCATTCATGATGAGTCATGGTTACAAGAGACTTGTTGCAGATCAGTGTGTCTATGTTCGAAGGTTCCAGAATGACAAGTTTGTCATACTCCTTCTTTACGTTGATGATATGTTAATCGTTGGTGAGGATAGGTCCATGATTAACAAACTAAAGAAGGAACTATCCAAGTCCTTTGACATGAAGGACTTAGGCCCAGCACAGCAAATTTTGGGCATGAAGATTGTTCGTGATAGGAAAGCCAAAAGGGTGTGGCTATCACAACAAAAATATGTTGAACAGGTCATCAGACGTTTCAACATGGGAGATGCTAAGCCAGTCAATACTCCACTTGCTAACCACTTCAAATTGAGCAAGAGCTCGTGTCCTTCTTCAAAGAAAGAGATTGAAGAAATGGAAGCAATCCCCTACTCTTCAGCAGTAGGAAGCCTAATGTATGCAATGGTTTGTACCAGACCAGATATTGCTCATGCTGTAGGCATGGTGAGCAGATTCCTTTCAAATCCAGGAAAGGATCATTGGGAAGCAGTCAAGTGGATTCTCAGGTACCTGAAAGGTACATCGAATATGTGCTTGTGTTTTGGGGGAGCTAAACCAGTTTTGGAAGGCTATACAGATTCAGATATGGCAGGAGATCTGGATAGCAGGAAATCTACTTCGGGATTTCTCTTCACCTTTGCAGGAGGAGCTGTCTCTTGGCAGTCCAAGTTGCAAAAGTGTGTTGCTTTATCCACAACAGAGGCAGAGTACATTGCCGCAGCGGAAGCTGGGAAAGAGATGCTGTGGATGAAGCGTTTTCTCCAAGAACTAGGAGTTAGTCAAGAGGACTACAAGGTACATTGTGATAGTCAAAGTGCTCTAGACTTGAGCAAGAATTCAATGTACCACTCCCGCACCAAGCATATTGACATCCGCTATCATTGGATACGCGAAGCGATGGAACAACAGCTGTTGAAGCTTGTGAAGATCCATACGAAAGAGAATCCAGCAGACATGCTGACGAAGGTGGTTACAAGTGAGAAGCTTGAGCTATGCAGAGACATAGTTGGGATGGAGAGCATCTAGGTAAATGGGCATGGAGGGGGAGAATTGTTGAAATCCCTGCCCAAGCAAGCAGTCAACAATGACTGCTTGCTGCTTAACCCCTAACGCCCAACTCTCAACTGTCCATTGAATGCAACAATAAATGCATTCATACGTAAAACAATGCATCTATAAATTGAGGCTTCTGGCGAGTCTCAGACACCCAAAGAAGAAAAGAAAAGAGAGAGAGCCGAGAGAGCTCTGAGAGAAAAGAAGAGAGTTGAGTTGAGTAGAGTGTGATCCTCCTCCTCTGTAATATTTTCTTGTGTGCCACTATTTATTAGTGAAGCTCTTTTCTGTGGATGTAGGCAGTTGCCGAACCACGTTAAATTTTTGGTGTCACTGAGTGCATGAGTGTACCCTTTTATTACCGCTTTTATCCCTTCCGCTGTGTTGATTTCCCCAACATTTAATACTAGCAGAAAAATTTAAATAGATAGTTATAAATATTATAAGACTTAATTCATATCTATTTCTCTTTCGCATTAAGTTCTTAAAGTTGGACAAGAATTTTAGAGGATATTGATTCTCGGCAAAGACATGAATTAGCTAAGCCAATAAGAGAGCAATAATGAAAGTTGCTTGCCCTCTTATAAAATACTACTAAAAAATAAAAGATATATTTTTTCATTTGTGTGTGATTATAGTTAGGGATGAACAGGAACCGACCGGACCGATTGTCACCAACGAGAACTGGCCGAAACCAGTGAACCTATCCGCCGGTGGTAGAAATGAACTAAAATTGACATCGACCGGTTTGGTCCCTGTCTGAACCAGGTTTAAATCATCGAATCGGTCGATATAATATATATTTATATATTTCTGAGAAAAACAACACCGTTTAACTTGAAACGGCGTCGTTTTGTCTTAAACTGTATAAAAATAAATAAAGGAAACGACGTCGTTTGGTCTTAACCGCATGGCATCATTTCGGAGTAAGGTTAAGACTCGCGAATTCCCACCCCCTTCCTTATTTTGCTGAATTCCCTCTCAACCTCTCTCAGACTATCTCTCTCTCTCTCATTCCCAGCTGCTGACGACCCGCGCCCCTCTCCTCTCTCGACGGAGGCTAGGGTTGGTTAGTTTCTCTCTCTGGAACTTCCTGTGTTTTTTAACATGTGAGATTTTTGTTATTATCGACAGAGGCTAGGGTTAGTTGACTTTTAGTAGTATTTTTCCATTACCTAAGAAACGGAAAGGGAATGATTTATCGATTATATGAGACCATTTTATGAAGGTGGAGGCTTGTCCTATAGATGATTCGAAGGCTAAATATAATTATTGTGGAAAGACGTACGCTTGCCGCTCAAAGCAGAACTTCAACCATGCAAAACTATTTGCCTTCGTGTCCTAAAAATCCTCATAAACGTGAGCTTTTGGATAGGTACAAAAAAAATTAACAGGTGAGGCAACACCTGAGGAGGGGGTTGGAGAGAGTGATGGTAGTACAATAAGGATTCTTATAACCCACAAATATAGTGAAGATGCTCTGAGGTTAGTGATTACAAAGATAATAATTATCGATGAGTTTTAATTTAGAATTGTTGAAGGACAGGGATTTAGAAAAGTGTGTTGGTCTCTTGAGTCTTGGTTTAAAGTATCATGTCGTGTCACATTTGTAAAAGATTGCATGAAATTGTATGAATTAGAAAGGGAAAACTAAAAAGTGTTTAAAGATGGTGGCATGAGGACTTCGTTGACGACCGATATATGAATATCAGTATAGAATTTGAATTATATGTGTCTAATTGCACACTTCATTGATAAGGATTGAAAATTGTAGAAAAAAATTATTATAATTCCTAATCATCGAGGGGATACTATTGGGAGATATGTTGAGTCGTGCTTGCTTGATTGAGGCATTGATAGAATATTTACTATAATTGTTGATAATGCAAGTTCAAATTATACTACAATTTCATATTTAAAACAATTTTTGACCAAGAATGTGTTGGGAAAAAGTATATGTACATGAGACGTTATGCTCATATCTTGAACTTTATTGTGAATGAGGGTTTGAAGGAGTGCAATGACGCTATCACAATGGTTATAAATGCAGTTAGATATGTGCGCCCATCCCCGCAAGACTAGACAAGTTTAAGAGATGTGCAAAAAAATAAAAAATTCATTATAAAAAAATATTGTGTCTTGATATACAAACTCGATAGAACTTAAACTACATGATGTTGGAGGCGGCTAAGTAATATAGTTAGTATTAATATTATAGTTATAGTATATAATTATGGTAAGTAACATCTATTGTTAATTTATTTATTTTTTCAAATATAATATTATAAATGATATTAAAAAAATGAAACTTAAATTAAAAATAATAATCTAAAAATAGTTTAAAGCAATTTAAGAGTTTAAAGCAATCTCAAAAAATCTATAAAAATGGTGTAAAAAAAGACCCAAAACTAGGCCCAAAAAGGATTCTAAATCGACACCAGCCCGCTGAACAGACCGAGAACCAGTCGGAATCGATCCAGTCGATATTCCTCCTCACATCCGGCCGGTTTGGTCGGTTTCCATGCCTCCAATAAAAAGTAAGTAGGTCGGTTTACAGCCTAATTGGCAATCTAGCTCTAGGGTGGACATGCCTCCATAAAATTTCCTTCTTATTATATTTGAAAAATGATGGATTAACTAAAAATATATTTCAATTAAGAAAATCTTCTACATATATTTTATTGGAATTTAAAAAGTGGTAAGAGTAATTAACAATACGTTGAAAAGAACATTTTTTCTGAGATTTAAAAAAAATTCTGAAAATTATTTCATTTTTTTTTTTTGGGTAAGTAAGATTTATTAAAAGAAAATCTCAAGTACAATATCATGGGGTATACCTCCTTGAAAGTTGAAAGATGAATAGATGCTATACAAAAAGTTAGCTACGCTAAACCAATAATAGATCATACCTATCAATATTTCACAAAGTATTCAAGAAGTCTTTGCAAAAACTAATAAATTATCACAAGAAGTTTTGCTATGTTCTTGCTATGTCACAATTTACAAGAGCCAATTGAACAGGAGTCACTATACAACTTGTCTTGATAGATCATAGCTCAGAGTATATCAAGGGTTTTATGTAAATTAAAATTAAAATTCTTCTCATCAGTCACTATTCACTGTTTCACATCTTATAAAAAAAAGACTGTCAAATATAAAGGATGGAAATAAATAATGACGGATATATTGCAAAAATTAATACTATTTACCAACCAATATAAAAGATACAATCTTTATTGATTTGATTTAAAAAAAAAAAAATTTAAGATTTTCTTATCAATCAAATCATTTTAGATTAGCCAACGAGTGTGTAATTCACATATAGTTTTAAGGAAAGAGAATAACTTATAACCGGTGTCTCCTATCAACCTTATATATCGGAGACCAATGTCAACTTGCCACATCAGGAAATCATGAGTGAAATGCCACAGCGTAAACAGAGAATAAGCTCTCTCACTCTCTATGTCTCTTGAGCCTCTCTCTCTCTCTCTCTCTCTGCTCCCTCTCTCTGCTCTCTCGATCCGAAGCTCTCTCACTCTCTCTGTCTCTCAAGCCTCCCTCTCTCTCTGCTCCCTCTTTTTCTACTCTCTCAATCCTAAGCTCTCTCTCTCTCTCTTTATCTCTCTGCTCCCTCTCTCTCTGCTCTCTCTATCCGAAGCTCTCTCACTCTCTCTGTCTCTCGAGTCTCCCTCTCTCTGCTCTCTCACTCTCTCTCTCCTGAGCCTCCCGAGAAAACCAAACCAAACCCTCACGCTGCCTCTCTCACTCTCTCTGTCTCTTGATCCGAAAGATGGAGACCATGTGAGTATGCAGTTGTTCTCTACCAGCACTGCTCTGCTTGTCTCTGTGACTCCTACACCATTATCTTCTTCTTCTTCTTCTTCTTTTGACAAGAACAAATTAAAGATCAATGAAAATGACTCACGCAGATAGAACCAAACACGCAAAGGCCAAAACAAAAGGTCAAAGTGGACACAAATATAGATACAGATGCAACATACCTCTAATAAAGAAAATTTCTCTCAATTTTTATTTTTTTACTTTTAAAAAACAAAGAGGCAGTGAAAAACTAAAAATGTGTTTGAATTGCTTGTTGAAAAAAGAAAATGAGAGAGAGAAAATGTTGCATAAAGTAAAGATCAAAAGGACGTGGGGGCGGGACTGAACAATGAGAGCAAGGGGATGTCTTCCATGGCAAGTATTAGAAATTGCAGGTCACGTGATTGTATTGTCTTGGCCTCTGTTTGCTTTTTGGCCTTTGTTTGCTTTCTTGAAGATCGAAGGAGAGAGATGGAAGGAGTGAGAGAGATTAGGGATATCGAAGGAGAGAGAGAGAGAGCTTTGAGCGACATCAGGAGGGTTTCGAGAGAGAGAGAGGGAACAAGAAGAATCCATGTAATCCCCTACTATGTGTTCCCAAAATGAGAATTGTGGAAGGCTTACGTGGCAGCTTTCTATTGGTCACACAAAATAGGAGACACCGGTCAGAAGCGTTTCTGTTAAGGAAAATACTCCAATCACTAAGAATGGTGTCCTCAAAAGATATTGATACTATTTTTTTATTTTATTTTTATGGTTAAGAATGTGTCTTTTAATGAGTTTGCGAATTCTTTTAATGTTTAAAGGAATTTAAAAAAAGTGCAATTTTCACTATTGATACATGGAAACCTATCTCAATCTCGTTTGCATTCAAAATTCATCTCAACTCAACTCAACTCATTTTATCATTATAACTTTTTTAAATTTTCACGCAAAATATAATAAACAATTCAACATTTTCAAATTCCAAAACAACTTTTTCAAATTCTCACACAAAATATAATAAGTAATTTAACTTTTATTCTACTATTTACAAACCATCTCAACTCATCTCTAAATTCAAACCACTCATTAATCTTAACTTCACTAACACCATATAATATAAAGAATAGCCGTCAAGGTTAGGAAGTTGAGTTTTAGGATCATTTAGCAACACAATTATTTTCAAGTATTTTCAGATATTTTTTCTCTAAACATTATTTAAATACAAAACTATTTCATTTTTTTATTTTTTTATCTAATAATTACAACTTTTCTAAACTCTCAAACAAAATATAATAAAATAATATTACTTTTCTAAATTTCAAAACAAAATTAAAATAAAAAAACAATTTTCAAATAAATTTTAATTTTTTAATAATATTTTTATTAACTTTTTCTATTGACAGATATATTCCAAGATATATACCACACTCTCATCCTATTTTGATCATATTAAGTGGTATGTGACACATTTATAACTATTAAATAATAATAAAATATGCAATAAATGAGTATTTAATGATGATAAATATGCAACATCATACTTAATGGAATGAAAAATATAATGATAATATGTTGTATAGAACAATGTTTTTAATTTCGTACCGTACCAGATGGTAAGGTTGAAATTTTTCTTATCGATCCGTGGCCGGTACATGTATCGTATGTATTTTGTACAGACCCAAATACCGACTGTACCGGCCTGTATTTCGACTTGTACCGGCCTATATCGGTCGATATTTCGGCCTTTATTTTTTTTTATTTTTTTAAACTAAAAGTTTATTTTTTGACTCTCAATTCAGATTAGACTATTTATAATTTATATATATACATATTTATATATAATTTATTTATATATAGACTATTATTTTAGAATAAAATTTATATATATAATTTATTCATATATCAATTATTTTAAAATAAAACATAAAATGATATCTATACCAAAATATTTTATTTCAATACCTTGACCCATCCGTATTCAAAACATTCGTATGGAATCCATATTCGTATTCAAACTTTCCTGTTACGATAGAAGTGGCTTCATATTAACGCATGCCCACACCATTTTAGATCCTTAAATACGATTTCACAGACCGCGAGTTTCATTTCAGAAACTTCCACCGTTCCACAGCACATGCTAGAGGCTTCTCTATTTCTCTCTTGGTTTGTCACCTGAGGATTCCTCAGCTCTACAATTTCGGCTCATTTTTTTTCTTCTTCTTACTCAATTCCTCTCCCAATTCCCTTTCCCAAGTATTTCCTGTTCAAATTCGATCCCTTTATTACAGCCAGTAGAACCCCATTTTGGGGATTCCTTAAGCACGACTCTGTGACTCTTTCAGCAAATCATTTTCTCGCCGAAAATGGCAGCAGATTCTTATTCGGAGCGCTCGCTTTTTGGCGGCGCAATATCTAGCACATTCTCTCATAGATTCCAGGTTAATTTTTATTTTTTTAACACACACACACACACACACATATTGCTTTCTGTTGTTGTGGATTCATATCATTTTGATTTTGTTCTGTCCTTATTTATAATCCGGGGCTGTTGATTGGCTTATGGGTCCCAGGATGTCAGCAATATCCGGCAAGTCCCCGATCATCAGGTTGGTTACTTACTTAAAAGAACTAATTGAGGCTTTTATTTAAGGGTGCCGCTAATTCTCAAAGTTCACTTTGAATTACATGCTGTGGTGGGTTTGTAGGAGGTATTTGTGGACCCTGCCCGCGATGAAAGCCTGATATTCGAGCTCTTAGATTACAAGCATGAAGTTGGAGATGAAGGAAGTGCTATCTGGTTCCTTCAAGACCTTGCCACCGAACAAGAAGCTGAAGGAGGCATGGTAATTCTCTCTCTTTGTTTTTTTTGACTGAATTATTTAATCATTCAATCTCTCTATTTTCAATTTGATTCAGGTGATTGAGCAGTCTGGTGTGATCGAGGCCCCTGGATTGTGTTACAGAAACCTACCTGCTGTAGTCACAACTGCAGTTGGCCAGATGGTACATGCCTTTCCCATTGCATATGTAGTTACCGTGTTGATGTGTCTTTCTGATATGCTATTTATGTTCCAAGTCATGCTCTTAGCCATGAAGACAAGTTATCATCAGAAGATTAAAATTGTTGTGACATGTTGAACAACTCTTCTTCAGCCGAACTGTCACAAAGTTCATCCCATCATGTTTGTTGTTGTAACTTTATACTTTAGTAGTTGATAGATTAGAACTTATCAGACTATGTTTTTGGTTTTATCTACAAGTGTAACTTGCTTTCTATAACACTTTGATGAAAGCAGAGTTTTGGTATGATTTTTCCAAATGCATTTTCTCTGAAACTTTCATGATATTAGAGTCCTTGGCCTACTCCTAATACCGAATAAATGGATTCTTCCAGTTCTTGTGTTCCTGCCACCTTCAACCCACCAAATGTCTGCTTTTTTTGGTAGTTTAGCACCTGTGTAGTGATGCTCAAAACTGCATCATTCAAATGGGACTCTGATTGTTATCCACATGCCTTTAGCCTGTCTGAAGTTGTGGATGGAGTGCATAATGTGCTTAGCTGCATAAGATCTGATGGATCTGGATTATACGTAAATGTTAAGTTAAATGTTCCATTTTGATTTTGGCTGGATATGAGACACTCAAAATTGTTTTTCCTTTTCAATGTTTAAATGCGATACGATGTGTAGATGTAATTGATAGTGGATACAACTAAAAGCTGAAAAGGATTTTGCTTCATACGATTAAAGATACAACTATTCTGTATTGAAATCCTCAATTATTACAACTTCAACAAATATCCATTTGGATTGGACTTTTGCTCCATAAAGCTTTTCTCTTAATCAGTTAAAAAGTTTTTTAGCCAAAAATTTGTTTTATTAGCAATTTTAATGAGCATGGAAACGTAGTTTGTCTTCTTCTCTGAAAAGTGATTAAGCTAGTGTGATGGTGTTTAAAATGCTTGGGCAATAAATTTTGTTTCCAATTTTATGACGCTTGGTAGTCTAACAACATTTAAATAGAAACCATTTTTTTTCATAATTAGAATAAAAACAAAACTCTTAGAAAATTTTAATAACCAATCGTCTTTAATTATTTGCAAGTAGGCTCTTTAGAAAGAAAATATATAAAAGTTGTTGCATAAAATGTTTCAAAGTACTCTCTCTCTCTTCTGTTCTTTTGTCCATCTCTTTTTTCTAAGTACTCTTAATCGATATGTTTAGGCCATTTCTAAGGGACGGCAAGGAAGGGAAGCGCAAAATATTGTTAAGGTAAGTTTGTTCTTGTTCTTTGTCTGTATCCTCCATATCTCTGAGAAGTTTCCAAATTCCAAATTGGTTTTCCCCCCTGCAGGTGTATTTGGCAAATCTGCGCCTTAAGGAAGTTGGTACAGATGTACTGATTACTGCATATGATCCTGTTGTTATAAAGTAAGTATCACAAATAAGTTGACGTAAATCAGATAAATTCCAGGAGTTATTGAAATATTTTCTAAATGCATATTAACTGGATTACGTAAATCACGTGCTTTTGTGCTCTCACACATATGCAGGCGTATGCATAAACACACATTTACACATACTTTACCATTGATGTACCTTGACAGGACAGTGGAATTCTCCTAGGTGGTGCTAGCAACATACGTTGTGTGTGCCCCTGCCTTACTAATCATTTAACCACCTGGAACTTTTAAATCGAGGAACCTTCCCTAATACTTTATATATGGTAAACTTATGTTGCTCAATTCCTAGTAATGTTGCTGAAAGTGAAGTTGGTAAATGTTAAATACCAAAACAGGCTATGACTCGCATTCTGGTCTGAAAAGAAGCATCGGTGGAAAAACTGTTCATAACGTAAGCAGAGCATAAGATCTTTATTCGTATTGTAGTTTGTGTAACACATGTCTGGAAGCAGTTTGGCTGCTTTATTTGAGATATTCAAAGCCAGTTGGAGTTATAGTTTTAATTGATCAGATAAAGAAAAAAAATGGTTTTAAAACTGGCGTCATTGTATGTACAGATTCTTTGTCAAGTCTTTTCTTTGACACTTCTGCTGTTATGTTCTTTTGGTTGCAGCCCCTTGAGTGAAAGTGCTAGAGCAGTTGGGGCTGGTTTTGTTGTTCCTGCAACTCAAGCTGGATGTATGCCAATGGCTGAGGTCTTCAAACTTGCAGTCTCTTCCTTCAAAGTTAACGACTGGAGCCTTTTTGGTTCTGCCGTCTAAGATGTGTTGGAGGTAAATATAATGAGGGCAAAGATTATTAGGTAGTCTTGGGGAGTCCATACCTCTTTTTAGGTGTGTTTTGGATGTAGGTATTATTTGGAAAAATGTTTACGAATAGGTGATATCACTTAAATTTGAACAATGTTATGAAAATTTGCTATCTTTCGATTTCTCCACCTAAGATTAATGGTTTGGCTCATCCATCTGTCAGCATCCTCATTGGCTTAGTCAAATCCATTTTAAAATTTAGCAAATATTATACTTTTTTACATTTGTCTATTACATTTAAATTCAATCCTCACATTGGAGTATCCATTCACTCTCTATATAATAATAAAATATTATTAATTTAAGAATTTTTTTATTTAATTTATTTTTATCACATTTTGTGCTCTACCAATTAAATGTTAATAATAATTATATTCTAATTAAATTAATATTAAAAAAAAATCGTATTTTTAAAAGTCATTTAATGCTAATAACAAAAAATATTTGATTAAATTCATCTAAAATTTTATTTAAATTTCTTAATTACAAACTAAATAATATATTTGCTTGGAGTGCGAAACTATTATTTTAATGTTTGCTTGGAGTGAGAAATTAATATTTTAATATTTAGTGAATCAATTGAAGTTCTCCATCTTTGGCCAACTATTGTAGCAAAAGTTTAAATTATTTTAGATTCAGTTCTTCTAAGGGCAACAGGGGTTGTGCCCCCGTCGCGTCCCCAGCTGACGTGGCGTTGACTTATTATATTAAAAAAAAAAAAAAGCGGGAAATGAAATGGGTTTCCATTTTCACTCCCAAGCTTCTTTTCGGTTTGGTCTGTGTGTTTCCATTTTCAAGTTTCGCCACTCCCGAGCTTCTCTTCTCCTCCCCTGATCTGTGGATTTCCATTTTGTCTGAGCCACTCCCAAGCTTTGCCACTCCCGAGCTTCTCTTCTCCTCGTTTGGTCTCTGTGTTTCCATTCTTGTCTGAGGCAAGCTTCTCTACTCTTTCTCCTTGTCGTGCGAGAGCGAAACTTGTTGTTGCGGTCACCACGAATTGGTTGTTGCGATCGCCGTGGTGGGACAGTCCACATCTCCGAGTCGCGTTCATCGTTGTGGGGGAGAGAGCGACTGGTCCATCTAATATTAAGATATATTATTCTCTGAAGTAGCTAGATCCAGTAAGTAGATATGTTAAAATCTCACAAATGACTACATTGAACTGAAATTTTCATTTTAGTTATTCCCAATGAGAGGAGGAGGACCCACGTTTGTTTGCTGTCCATTTGGCTACCATCTGCTATTAAATTCAAGAGTCGAAGAAATTTTCATTTTAGTTGTTCCCAGTGAAGGTAGCAGAAGAAATTGTTGTTAAATTTAGGAGCTTAAAATTGTTGTTAACTTCAAATAGGTTAGTAATTGGGGAACTATCAGTAGCCACTTCAGCTTCCTATTCTAACAAATGGTATTACAGAATTGATGTAGTAGAAAATTGCAAGAAACTGAGTTTTCCATCACAGGAAGCAGCTTAATCAAGCATTTAGTTGTAACCCTTTGTAACTGTTGAGTCATATGTTTGGGAGTCAATTGGTCTAGTCCAAAAGTGATCCTTGAAAGCCGTTTTGCAGTCCAATGTGGTATACATGAGATTTATAAATTAAAAAGCTTATCAAAGATAATGAATATTGGTCAAAATATTGGGGTAACTGAATATCTAGTAATTTCTTTAAATATTGTTCTTTTGTAATTTCCTTGAATTCTAACAAATAGTTTCAACCCTTTCAGCATGGATAACGGGAAAGAACAATCATCTACGCTAACTAGGGCTGAGCTCTGACTCTGACGGAGTCGGAGTAGCCGTTTCAGAGCTTCGACTCCAAGAGGAGTCGGAGTGAAATTTTTGCTCTGATTCCGACTTTGAACATAATCGGAGTCCGACTCCGATTGGGGGTCAAAGCTTCGATTTCCGATCAGAGCTCGGAACGGAGGTCGGAACTCCGAACTCCGTTCGGAGCTCCGACCGTCTATTGGGTTTTACAAAAATAAAATATAAGTACTTAAATAAATAATGTGGTCAATTTTTTTTGTTAAATAAATTACATGCAAAAATTGATTTGATCCATTACATTACATAGTACTATTAATAGAGGTACGTGTGTCTACGACTTGATCTAAAAATAAATATAAGACTAATAAGAGTATCATGTGGTGGGTCCTCATTTCAGTCTTTGCTCGGATCGAGCACACTATTTATTTTACCAAGAAATGAGAAAATTGCAATAAATAAAAGAAAAAAAATTGATAATAAAAAACTGAACACGGTAAAAGTAGAATTTCATTCTTACCAAGAAATGAGGTTCTCTCAACTTCATCTCAACTCTCAAGGGGCGTCCGTTTCAAACTCTCAAGGGGCGTCCGTTTCAAACTCTCAGTCTTTTGCAATTATATTAGGGTTCACAATTAAGTTTATAAAATTATAAAAAGTAGAAGATAGAAACATTAAAAATAATTAAATAATAATTTAAAAGCATATAAACTTACCCGATTCAACCTTATAGCTCTCGACATCAACGCCAACGGTATCTAGTCCAATGAGCGTTTCACTTATCTAATTCTGTGTGCAAACGAGCGCCTCTATAGTTGACGGTGACAATGAACTCCGATAAGCATCCAACACGCGACCTCTAGTGCTAAATGCTGACTTTGAGGCAACCGTAGTGAGAGGAATGACTAGCACATCTCGGGCTACACGGGAAATGACTGGATATTTAGTGGAATTAACATTCCACTAAGTTAATAACTAAAATATATCACTAGGTGCCTCGACAGCTTCCATAAAATATCGTTCAACCTCAGATGTACACTGCATTGTTGACATGAGTTGATGATACTGCTGCATAATACGATGACCTCTAACCCCTACGGATAGGTCAGTATCACCTAAAGAAGTTGTTGACCCCGTCGACCTCGAATGTGAGGAGCTACTAGCTGCAGATGAAGGCTGACAACTATTGCTGTAGTGATTATATAGGTCATCAATATCACTTTTTATCACTCTAATAAATTCTGCAGCCTTCATTGCCCCCAAGACGAAATTTACCCAAAATTCTAGAACGACCAACTTATATCGGGGGCTAAGGATCACAACTACAAATTGTAATCTATTTATCTTCTCAATATTCCCAAAATATTTATCATATTTGGTCTTCATCCTCATAGCCATAGCAAATAACAATCCTCTAGAGTCAGCACAACTATTTTCCAAGTGGAAGTGAAGCTCCAAGAGCTCGCTGAAGAATGAGTTCGCAGTCGTATATTTGGATCCATATATCTGCATGGTTATGTCATAAAAAATTCTTAAAAATTCAACAAAGTACCTCACACTGGTCCAATCATGTGCGTCCAGCGCACTGAGCCCCTGTCTTGCTGGCTCCAACAAAGCATACCTCAGGTCTCCATCCTTGACCTCCATTCGCTCGAACGCTTTTTGGTACTTCTGTGCTACATACAACATCATGTATGTAGAGTTCCATCGAGTCGGAGCGTCCAAGCACAACATACTAGAACATTGGCACTTAAGATCTTCTGCTATTGTCTTAAACTTGGCAAGCCTTTGGGGGGAACCCCTCACATATCGCACAATGTTGCGGACTCGAGTAATGGAGTCATTAACCTCTTTAACCCCTTAACAACTATGAGGTTGATGATATGAGCACAACATCGAACATGAATAAACTTATGGGCCCGAATGACATCATCTTTCACCGTCGTATTCCGCTTAAACCAATCAATTACTGTTTCATTGGCACTGGCATTGTCAACTGTAATACACAACACTTTTCGAATTACCCAGTCTTTTAAACAATCATCCATCTTCGCCCAAATGAATGCACCTTTATGATCCACAATTTCTTTAAAGCCAATAATTCTTTTATGCAAAATACACTCATTGTCAATGTAGTGTGCTGTGATACACATGTAGCAGATGTTATGTATGGCTGTCCATGTGTTAGTCATAAACGACACTCTCCGACCAGTGGTAATAAACATCTTCATCATCTCCGCCTTGTCTTTCGTATGTCTCTTCATACAATTTTGCATCACCGTATATTGTGATGGAATGTGAAATCGTGGCTCAACAAAGTTTAGAAACTTTCAAAAGCCTCTTTTCTCAACTGTGGTAAAGGGCATCTTATCAGTAATTATCATCTCTGCAAACATGTCCCTCAACATCTTCTCATTGTATTGAGGGATGACCAGTTTCTTAGTCTGTGTACCATCAGTGGTTGTAGAAGTTTGGTAACTGAGGTTGGTCTGATCAGTGGCCGCCAATCCCTTCGCGATCTTATATCGTTGGCAACCATTTAGATGTGCTATTAACACACTGGTGCATTGCTTCTTCGAATGGTATCCACAAAGTTGCCCACAGTGATGACATCTTGCTACCGGGTTCGCAATATCACCAGAAATTCTGGTGAAATGTTCACATATCCACGACCTCTTTTTAGAAGGCCGTGGTGGTTGATCTTGCTCAATGGACATCTCCTCCTCTTCGTTGAACATATCTTTATCCTCTATATCTACTGGGAGTGGAGTCGACTACTCGCACAAGATGTAGCTGCTCTAGATGTAACTGCCCTAGATGTGACTCTAGGGGTGGAAGTACCCACCGGTGTAGGAGTTGTAGCATTGGCATCCGCCACATCCCCTTGTGGACGATTATCTCCACTAGGTCTAGGATCCATATCACAATCAATGAAGCTGAAAAAATAAATTAGAAACAAAAAATTAGTTTAAAAAATAACTCGGCTATATTAAAAAAATTTAAATCAACGCAAAGATATATGCCAATATAGACTCCATTGGAAAATTTATAAAAGAGTAATGCATAGCCCTTATTTACATATCCATTATTGATATCCTTTAATTTTACAAGAGTAGGCCATCTGAATTGATAAGAAAAAGATAAAAGAATTACAAAGCAAACACTGTGATCTTTAAACATGAGATAATAAGACATGTATTATTGTATCATAAAGTGTTCCAAAACATTACTAATTTAAGCTAGTGATGCTGCCTGCAACAATATATTTGACCAGGATTATATACTTATAATTAAAGAAATGAAAATTTATTGAACGTCCATTTTTTCAACCAACAACAAATTAAAATTAAAATTAAAGAAGAAACTCAATACTTCCTACTAGCTATATGGATATTGCTTGGTCAACTAGAACTTTTTTAACATCTCTTGCAAACGGGTTGGTTGACAATGTTATTTTGTAATTTGCAGGGCTTTTGTGGGAGTAATGTTATAGCAAGTGTGAATACAAATTTCTATTTTGGGGAGGGAAGATTCAAGACTATATAAGTATTATAATAAGTAGTTATATTTCTATATATTTTTTCATAATTTATATTGTTTTGTATGATATAAAAATGTTATAAAATAATTCAAGATGTAAAAAACATTATCAGTTTATTAACTTAGGAATATATGGCATATGTAAAAGGCTGACTAGGACATGCAAAAAATACATTTTCAAAAGCAAGTGCACTCAGAAGCCAATGACTTTCTATTAATCTAGCTAGATCCTCATCCATCATCAGTGATCAGTGATTCAGTATCTCCTTCTTTTTGTGTTTCACTAATTTTTCAGAGAAAAAAAAAAAAAAAAAAAAAACTGATGCTTATCTTGATTGGGGGAGAGTCCGAGAGAGGGGTCTGTGGGGGAGAGAGGGGGGTGGTGGGGCTTACTTTGGTAGTTCTTGTTTTATGAAAAAGATGCATAGTTGTTTTAGCAAATAGCATGGGACAGTTAACTTTGCCTCTCATTTTGATCATTTGATTAATTTATGTTATTTTCTCTTTTGTATCTTTTCGTCACACTCAAACTCTCTTCTCTCCTCTCTTAATAGGTTTTATGTATTTTGATGCGTAGTTTATTGAAAATTACGAAAAGTAAAATAAAAATTAGATAAAAAAAATATAAAAGATATAGATTAATGTATAGAAATTTTTTTTAAAAAAAGAATAATATTTTATTATTATAACTAGTGATATGGCTAATTCAATATGAAATATAAAATTATTATGGATAGACAAAAGGGTAAAAAGTGACATTTTATCCAAATTTTACCTAAAAATTTAACTACACCAATACTAATACTAAAGCTCACATCTAGTTAGAAAAGTAATTAGTGTAATGATAGTATTCATGACCATTGGTCCCTCAGTGATTAAAATTTCTATTAACAAAGTGATGTGATTGATTAATTAAAGGATTAGATATCCCAGTGTCATAAGAGTACAGTTAACCAACAAGGAAAATGTTATTTATCCCTTCACTAACAGCACCCATAAGAAAGCAATTTAGAGGCTCCATAAATCAACTTCTTGAATTCTTGAATCCGTATATTTATAATTACTCAACTTCTACAAATAGTCAAATACCAGTGTACCACTATTCAATATTAGGACTCAAAACTCAATTAGATTACACCCAAAACTCAATCCGTATATTTATATTGCATGCATATAATACATTGCTTTAAGGAGAATCTGTTTAATTTTTTAGAAAGAAGAGAAAAATTACAAACACATTAATTTTTGAAGGAGTAACATCTCTTACACATTTTATCAAATACATTGCATGCATACAACACGACCTACAAACACATTACACATTTTATCAAACACATTTCCTTACTACAAATTTACAAAACAAATTCACAAGAATCACAACAAAATACTCAGACGTGCATGCTATGAGTAACGGAAGAGATGTGTACATAAAATTAAATTGTTTGATTTAATTTTAGTGGCTTGAAATCGGGTTCTCACCGTAGGCTGAAGCTGAATGGTGGCTGAAACTCGGATTGAAGTTGCGCACTACGAGGAGCAAAGAGGAATGGCGGCAACAGAGAGGTAACGAGGCGGCGAGGTCGAGGTTCTCTAGTTCAGTCGTTCAGACGTGAGACTTGAGAGAGAAGGAAGAAGGAAGAAGGAAGAAGGAAGAAGGGAGAAGGGAAGGGGGGTCCTGGGTTTTGGACCCCACGTGTGATGAAACAATGTCGTTCCACATTAAATTTTTTTTAAAAAACTTCAGAGTTAGAGTTTGGAACTCCAAGAAGCTCTGAACTCCAACTCTGACTTCCAAGACGGATGCAGAATCGGAGCGGATGTCGGGCGGAGTCAGAATTTTCAGAATTTTGCACCGCCCAAACACTAACACCATGTAGCTCAAATCCATCAACCGCGGTATGTTATATCATTTAATATATCATTAACATTGGAATGTGTTGAGTTGATATTTATTTTCAAAATACATCAATAACTTTATCCAATAACATGTGCATGCAGGACATACCATCAACCTATCTAAACATCCCAAATTACATGCATGGTTATTATGGACAAGTGCCTGCGTGGTCATCGAGATTTCTGCCAAATGCTGGTTACTCATTTCCACATAACATAGAAACTCCAACTCTTCTCATCAAAACAAGCTCCAGTAAATGCATACTAGTTAGGTCAGATTCTAATATACTCGGTGGTGGGGAAACTGAAGCCCCATGTACATTCTTTACAGTTGAAGAAATTAATGAGGATAGACCAAATCCACATGAAACAAGGATTGCAGTGCCAGGACATCTCAAAATGTTGATATTGATGGTGATGATATGATTGAGGAGCCAAAGTCGGGGATGAAATTTAATTCTCTTGAAGAATTACTGAGTTATTATAAGAATTATGGTAAGAAATGTGGGTTTGGGGTGATCAAAAAAGGACTGAGAGGGAAGAAGATGAGACTATTAGGTATGTCACTCTTGCTTGTGCTCGTGGTGGGAAGGCCCGTAATAGAACTTTCAATGTCGCCAACCCACGTCCGACAGGAAAGACGAAATGTAAGGTAAAGATTAATGCCTTAAAATGTGATGGAAAACTTCAGTTGACTATGGTTCATAATATCCATAACCATGACCTTCGTCCAAAGAAATCTCGCTTATTTCGATATAATAGAGAAGTGAATGACGCCGTAAAAAGAGTTCTAGATACAAATGATATGGCTGGTGTCTGAATGAACAAGAGCTTTGGATCTCTTGTTGTTGGCGCAGGCGGGTTTGAGAACCTCCTGTTTTTTGAGAAAGATTGTCGTAATTATATTGACAAGGCAAGACATCTACGACTTGGCGCAGGTGGTGCTAGTGCACTTCAAGAGTATTTTTGTAGGATGCAGTACAAAAATTCTAGGTTCTTTGCATTGATAGATTTAGATGATGACGGGAGGTTAAAGAATGTCTTATGGGCAGACCCCCGTAGTAGAGTAGCCTACCAATATTTCGGTGATGTAGTCACATTCGACACCACATACTTAACGAATATATATGTGATGCCGTTTGTACCATTTGTTCGTGTAAACCACCATGGGCAGTCAATTCTCTTGGGAGCAGGCTTGATTTCCAGTGAGGATACGAAGACCTTTGTGTGGTTATTCCAGACTTGGTTGCAGTGTATGGATGGTATAGCTCATAAAGCTATTATCACTGACCAACATAGAGCGATGAAAAATGCAATTGATATTGTTTTCCCAAACACCCAACATAGATTTTGTTTGTGGCATATATTGAAGAAAGTGCCGGAAAAGCTTGGCTCCTATGGTTCCTACAAAACTAGGATAAAAAATGCATTGATAAAATGTGTGTATGATAGCCAAAGTGTTGATGAGTTTGAGACAAGTTGGGTTCAGTTAATTACCAAGTACAATTTGCATGAAAATGCCTGGTTACATAGTCTATACGCTGATCGTGAGTATTGGGTTCCAGCATTCTTGAAAGATTGTTTTGGGCTAGTCTGAGTAAAATGCAGCAGAGCGAGAGTATGAATGCCTTCTTTGATGGATATGTTAATGCTAAGACGAATCTGAAAGAGTTTGTTGACCAGTTTGATAACGCATTGAAAAAAAAAGTTGAGAATGAAAATGCCGTTGACTTCCATTCATTTAGTGTCACAACCCCTTGCATATCTAGATCTCCAATTGAGAAGATGTTTCAAGAGTTGTACACAAATTCTAAATTCAAGGAAGTACAACAGCAAGTTACTGGCATGATCGATATGAATCCAAAGTTACATAAGAGTGATGGTGCAATACAGACTTATCTGGTAAATGATGAAGTTCATTTGGTAGAGTTCACAAAACTAGTTACATATTCTGTGGACTTTATTGAAGAAGATACAGCTGCAAAGTGTTCTTGTGGATTATTCCAGATGAGGGAGATATTGTGTAGGCACATTTTAGCTGTATTCAGATGTAACGAGATTACATTTTTATTAGATATATACTTTTTAGATTGATGGATGAAGGATATCAAACGGCGATACACGTTGATCCACAGTAGCTATGATGCGGGAGAACATTGGGCAGATTCTAATAGATATTCAAAGATGTTGAATATCTGTTATCAGATGATTACTCTTGCAGCAGGTTCGAAAGAGCATACTCAGGATGCGAAAGTTAAGTTATATGCAATGATTGAGTTGTATCGTGCCAACCAAGAACCCCCATCGATGACCCAAATGGGTTCCAATGTTCCAATATCGGCAGGGGGCACAACTATTGTCGGTGGTTCTGGGCAAGTATGTAGTCCAAATGTTGTGCGTAGGAAAGGCAGACCCCATTTTTTAGGAGAGCATCCAGGATGGAGAAATATATGCAAAAAGTTAAAGCGAAAACGAAAAGATCACAAGGAAAGAGGAAACGCAAAGAGGTGCATCTATTTAATGACATTTTCTTTTATAAATTACAAGAGTAAATGTGACAAATTTGTGTTCTTATTTGTTATTTCATTATTAGGGAGATGGAGGAGAGACACCTATTTTGAGCACACAAAGATCTTTATTTGGCCATTCAGAGATTGATATGGCCAATGTTGGACACGTGCAAGTATACTTATAAGTACATAAGCATTTTTTTAATCTAGTGTTTTGTTTGGCTGGGTTTTTACAAGTACTTCGTTTTCAGGCCATTCCAGAAAGTACAGCTTTTGACATTAGTGGAACCCAGATCTGAGGAACAGTGATTCAAAGTCAAGAAAGTGTAAGTGTGTCCCAACTTTTTTTGTTATTTTAATTTTCCAATATGGAGATGACATTAATATCTGGGTTTTATTGTTTACAAATGCAAATTGGGTTGGATGGATTACAGCCGATGAACTTTGGGTTGGATGGATCACGACCGCTGCAATGATATGATTAAATATATAGCTTTTAGTAATGTGTATTGTGTTTAATGTATTTAGTGCACTTTAGTGTAATTGAATGTATTGGACTTTGTTTCAACGTTTCAGTTGAGTGTAATTGAATTATTGGCAAAACAGTGCCATGACATCACAAATTTATTTTACTGATCAGCGAGGATGAAGTAATTGGTTAAATGATTTGCTTGTTGATAATGATACATTGTGCATTGCTGAAATTTGTTTTGAAATATTTTCTCTGACTTTTGACAGTGATTTTTCCAGATTATTGTAACTAAATAATGAGAGTTTGCAGGCATGGAGATTGATACTTATTTATTACTATACTTCAAGTGGCATGGAGCTGGCCTATATGAAGTTTGCATGTTGTATACGCTTGTGATTACTCTGACCCATTGCAATTGTTCTGTTAACAGAGATAGCCTACAGTGAGTACTTGCAGTGCACTTCTGCTACATATAGAAGCGCATCTTGCAGTGCGCTTGTGTTTATGAAATCTGACTCATGCCTTAATTTTGTTTTGGTGGCTTTTATGACAAATATTTTTGAAAACTTTTCAATAAAGTAATGTAATTGAAAAGTTTTCACAGCGCAATGCGCTTGTTCTGTTCACAGCCCCCTGCATTCTGATATCCATAATGATAGATTTCATAAAGGAGAAAACACATTCAAAACTCCATATCAACCAATACGCACATACTGATATCCATAACAAAAATGGAAAAAACAACTCCAAATGCATTACTCAAACATTTTGACCTCTTTCTTAGAGAGAAATAACACAAGTAAATTAAGCATATCCATACCCATGATCAAACCAATAAACATAACACACTAGGCAGTATTGAACTTAATATATTTATATAAAGTACAGAGTCCAATACTTAGGTACTAACACTAGGCAGCAATTACTTATATACTACCAAGTAACATGCAACTACAAATAAAAAAGCCCAAAACACCAGAAGTAGTGTGCATCCCCGCTTCATTTCAGTTTCTTGTTCCAGAAGCACCTTTTCTCTTGTGGATATCACTATCTCTCTATTGGATACCACCAACTCTCTCTTCTCGACCTCATCCACTCTTTTACGGAGCTCAGTCTTCGTCTTTTCCACATCGTCCAACATCTTCTCAACCTCTTTTTCCCTCCTTAACAGATAATTGTTTCTTTCTTGAAGATGAAACTCAATCTCTTGATTACTATCTGCCCACTTGAAAAATTTACAGTATGGTAATCCCTGAAAAATATAAATTCACAAATGTTAGATGTACAAATAGTATAGTTATCTCTGTATTATACTTTGGACACCCTAAGAATGGTTGTCTTGGATTTTTTGGAGTACTTGAATATCTCAATGTGGCATCGACCTTATAGAAGCAGTGTGCTTGTCCCAAAGTACGTTTTGCAAATGATGAAGAAGACATTGATGATGATGATGACATTCTAACAGGATGTTTTATAAATTGTAAAAAGAAGTTTAAAAAATACTATATGGATTAAATTGGGTTCATGACTAATTTTGATGCACTACATGGATTAAATTGGGTTCATGACTAATTCTGATGAACTGCATCAGAATTAGTTATGAGGGTAGACACTCTGACCATAGGTATACAATGTCTTCAAAATCTGAAAAACTCACAACACTAACCAAATCCGAGAAACTTCCAAATATAGATAACACATTCAAATGGGTTGGTTGTGCATTTTAGGTGACATTTTGCCTTAAAAAAGCAATGAGAAAGAATAATGATTTCCTATTTCCCATCCCAATTAGGTGTCCAAAGGGCATGAACAAGACTGGCATTACTTGCCCAACTCAAACGATGCAAGATAACACAACACCATCAACCTAATTTCTGAGTCGAGCTACTATATATCACAGATGATTAAACTACAAACCAACACAATGATAACACAATCAACCTCTAATTATAAAATTAAATTACAAACAACACCATTAATCTCCAACAACCAATTCCAGAATATCCATACCCACGAAATTCATACGCCATTACAACAATACTGCTGCTAAACAAAAACTCGCATAAATTAAGAAACCACAACTCACAACACTAATCAAATCCGAGAAACTCCCAAATATAGATAACACATTCAAGTGGGTTGGTTGTGCACTTTAGGTGACATTTTGCCTCAATAAACAGCAATGAGAAAGAATGATGATTCCATATTTCCCATCCCAATTAGGTGTCCAAAGGGCGTGAACAAGACTAGCATTACTTGCCCAACTCAAACTACAAAGATAACACAACACCATCGACCTAATTTCTGAGTTGAGCTACTATAGAAAGTTCATATATTATATATCACAGATGATGAAACTATAAAACAACACAACGATAACACCATCAACCTCTAATTATAAAATTAAATTACAAACAACACCACCAATCTCCAACAACCACTTTTAGAATATCTATAGCCACGAAATTCATAAACCATTATAACAATACTAAACAAAAACCTCAAACAAATTAGGAAACCACGACTCACAAAATCTGAAAAACTCACAAGACTAACCAAACACAAGAAACTCCCAGATATAGAAATTGTCCATCTACAATATAATACTGCAGATATCAAAACTTGGAAAATGGAACTTTACCTGGGAGCCAAACTCTGTGTTAGCTCCTCTGTTCACTCCCAAGACTGTGTCGTTGGTAGCATTGAGGGTATGGGTTAGGGTCTCGAGTTAGGGTTTTGGGACTTTGTGGGAAGGAGATTGAAGATCTGGGTGGAGAAGACGAAGAGAAAACTAAGCTTCGTTGAGAAGACAAAGAGAAAGATTGGGCTTCATGGATAAGACGAAGAGATTTCGTCTTCAGGCTTCGTGAAGAAGATGAAGAGAAAGACCAGGCTTCGTGGGTTCATTTTGTGTGTTGATGGAGATAGTGCGATGAATCTGAAGACTCCAAGGATGAAATCTAGGGATGTGAATTTGAAGACTTTGAAGACGAAATCTAGGGATGTGAATTTAAAGAAGACGAAATCAAGGGATGTGAATTTGAAGAGCTTGAAATCAAGGGCTTGGAGAAGATGAAAGGTAATCGTCGAAGAGAAAGTGTGGGGTTTGAAATGAGGGAGACTGAATGAGGGAGACGAGGACCCAAGACCCAAACCTATGAAAACGAAAATGACGCCACTTGTTTTTTTTGCCACATTGGATGCGAGGTCGCGACGAGGACACGAGGCGGTTGTCCCAAACATTTTTATTTTAGATTTGCTCAATTCAATGTGGGATGTTTTTTACATCAATTATACAAATTTTAGCCAACGTTCTCATTTGGCCAAGCCAATGAGAATTTTCAAAGGGAGGGAGGACATCGCATGACTGCACAAAATCCGTCCAATGGAGGCGGGTAGCACTCTAGTGGATAGAAATCTCCTAAAGTTCTTAACAACTGTAGGGCCTAGCACTGTGTACTGTAATGACCCCAAAAAATTATGGTATTGGTCAAGCAACTTGTTTGAATTCGTATGTCCACTTTCTTCAAAACCTGTCTGGACATTTTTCAGTTATTCCATTCCATTCCCTTCCCCCTTAATGTGCTGAGAATCATACAACATAGCATAGACCGGGCACTACATGTGTTCTTCATACCTGCGATGTAGACCATTGGTGAAATTATTGGTGGGCAATTCATATCAAATCTTTGCAAAATCTATATGATAATGGAGACAGTGACTTGGCCCAAGTGGTGAAGGCCTTGGTCTTGGGGTATCACTTACTTCAAGGTCCAAGGTTCAAGACCTCATGGGTGCAAACATTCCTTTGAGGCCACACTTCCTAGTGAAAAGCCAGTGATTTAACTAATTCTATGCAGGAAAACTTCTGAGGGTGTGGTGCACGAGACCAGGATTTACTCTTTAGGGGTGGGTCCGAAGGGCCTTGCCTTGGAGAGGTTCCCGAACATAATAATAATAAAAAAAAAGCAAGATAATGGAGACAGTGACTTGATATTAATTTGAAAGACGTATGCCATATATCACAGTTATTAAGCAAGACAAAAATGCAAACACACAAGATAGGTATCAATCATTAGATTGTAGAGTCCAACCTCAACCTACTATATCCTAAATTATTTGTCTATTATTGTGTGTGTTTTCACAGTCAGCCTAAGTTCAACCAAGTTCATCCCTCAACAACATCTGTAAACAGGGGAAAAGTTACAAAAAAAAAAAAAAAAGGTTTTAGGGGGACCAAAACTAAATTTTATGTAGTCTACCTTATTAAAGCGCCTTTAAAAAATTTAATTTTTTATTAAATGTTGAAAATCTTGGAGGGCCAAAGGCCCCCAAGCCTCTTAAGTAATGTGGCAGGCTGTATGGAGTATAACTTCTTCCCAATGACATTGGACCCTAATGTAATGTTAGCTCATGATTGCAAGGTCACTAAGCACTTTACCAATCTTGCGTTGCTAGATGGACTCTTGATGAGATCTCAATTTTCAAATGTTGGCCATTCTTTATCAAAACAGAGTAAAAATCAGCCCTAACACTATTTATAGAGTAATGTTACTGTACTTCCTAATTTATACCATTCACTTTTTTCCCATGACGTGACACTATAATGTGGTGTCATGTGACTTACTAAAAAAAAAAATTAAAAATTCTAGATTTTCTCTACCCTTTTATATTTGTCTTTTTTAATTTTTTTTAATAAACCACATGTCACCATATTGCCACGTCAAGAGAGCAAAGCGAGCAATATAAATTAAGAGGCACAGTAGCATTATTCCTATTTATATACTTAATCTTAAATTTTGGTTTTATTTTTTTAATAGAATATTAATATATCAAACATTAATATATATATATATATATGCCATTTCAAAATCAATATTTATAGCCTAGATTTATTAAATATATTCCAAATCTTATCGAAAGCAATCAATTACAGTTGTAACAAAATTTAGTTGATATTTTAATATTGAAAACCGCTTTGCACCGATCGGGCTGTTCTCAAGGGATTGCCAGCCTCCAATAATAATCCACCAAGTCAGCGATTTCACACAATTCACATGAGGGTCATCACAGTCGAACGCCCCAGTCGAAATCCCCCCTACGAAGTAGATCTCTTCTTTAGATGCCTTAACCCAGTCATATGCCCCTCACAAATTTCAGATCCTTCAGCCACCAGTTTCGGTGCCACCAGTTCCATCTGCCACCAATTTTGACGTCAACAGTTCTGTCAGCCACCAATTTTGGCGTCACCATCTTTGTCGCCCACCATCGTCAGGAACGAGAAAGCTTCTTTCCAAAGTATTCCTTTTGCGATTTGAAACTCCAATCTCTCTGGGTCAAATCCCTGCGCTTTGGAACTCTAGGACAACTTCTTTCCAAAGATCTCTTTAGATAGATGATAGATACAGTTGAGTCCTTTTAGAGTCTCTTGACAGCTACCTCCTTATTTTCCAAGAACCCCTTGTAGACTATTCCAAAGCCTCCTCTTCTGAACTTGTTTTTCGGGTTGAAGTTGCCTATCGCTTTTCTCAGCTCTTTCAGTTGAAATCTTCGTGGAGCTATAGAGGACCCTTTAATCTGGTCTTCAATCCTTGGATCTGCATCTTCTGGTTGCTCTATGTGGTTTCTCTGCAAATACAAGTAGAACACAATCCCACATAACACCAGTATGGCTGGAACTGTGATCCAGACCCATAACAGCTCTGGATTTTCATCACCAACGTCTTCACTGTCGAATTCCCATGACTTTACGCAGTTTAGTTCGGTGTAATTACTTGTTGAAGCAAAGAATCCCACAAAAACCTTCTTCGGAAGATGCTGAGAGAGATTAGGAGGTAGAGACAATACTGGCATGCCCTACCTTGTTTATAGTGCTTTAATTTTTTTTCCTCGTCGGAGATGATAGGGGGAGCGAGGGGCTGCAAGGTTATCTCCTACAATGTAGTGACATTCGTGTTTCAATGGACCGTCTATGTGGCACTAACTTATTGGAGGGTTGTTTTTTTGGTAGATGACAGACCGACTGATTATAAGATTATCTCTTTAATATTTTCACATTAACTTTATTTATATAATTCATGTGAACGTGTGTGATTTTCTAATAAACTATAAATACATAAACCATTTTATATTAATATATATGTACATACGTATAGTAATATGTACGTATCTAAGTCGAACGAGTTTAAATGAGTTTATATCATCTAATAATAATAATAGTAATAATAATAATCAAACTTAATTTATTGGTCACAAACGAACTATTTAGTAATTTAATCGAGTCAATTAAGAACCCAGTTAAATTCAAATTACTTGGGAGTACGTAGTATTATTCATTTACATCCCACATATAAAAGCAATACAAAAAAACTACAAAATGATTATATATTAGTTAAAATGGTCATCTAAGACTTGATATCCTCGTTCTTAATTTAATAAAATATATACATATATATAAATTTACATAAGAAAAATGTTTATAATTTATTGCTTTAAGCTTTAAGTTTTAGAAGTTCCATAGGAATGAAATTTAACAAATTACCGTAAAAGATGAAAATAAAAGTAATAGGACGTAATATTGAAAAGACGAATCCCTCGTCATTATCATCAACCTAGCTAGAGCTAGCTGTTGATTTAAAAGAAGATCAACCTAGATGTCATATACTGATACTATTTATTGTTCTCTCTTTCTTTCTGAGGCCTAGATTTTAAGATTGTAGTAGTAAAATTAAGGAAGGAATAGGAGTTGGCCTGCAGACGGGCAGGGAGCCAGGGTGTGAGGGTTACATGGCATGCAGTGACTGGAGGATAGACTACTTCTGATCATATATATGATTATGGGTTGGAAATAATTAGATTCCAACAGTCTGAGTCTGACGTGGCGCTGTCAGCTCACCCACCATGCACCTCCTCCGCCAGTATGACTCGAGAAGGACATTTCATTAAGGGAGCTGTGTCTCATGTGGTTCCCACCCTATATATCTTATTTGATTAAAAAAAATTCAAATCATACCTTCTTATTTTATTTTATTTTATATAATTATTTTAAATTTTTAAATAAAATATAATAAATAATTTAATTTTTTTAAATCTATTTACAGCTTTAACCTTCTCCTCCTTCTATTAGAAAGAGCTCCATTTCACAAGCCTATCCATCATGTCGACCTCACCTGCGGACCTCCAAAAAAACCTCAGCTAGCTTTGGTATTATCGATCTTGGCTATGATTTCCATACTTTTTCATGATATCGATCTTGGCTGGCTATGAATTGAGACTTTTGATGAGGATCTTAATAAAATGACAGAGAGAACAAACAGTACACGTACGGTACCTTTAGAAATTATGGTATAATTAATCGTCAACCAAGCAGACAACGATCGATCGATCGAGAGAAGCTGATTAATCTCAAACACGTGAAACTTAAGATACGTACGAAGGTAAAAGACATGATCTTGGGTTAAATCGTGAGAACTCTGACATCTGATCAGCCTCATCAATTGATCATGATCATACCCCGGTCGTAGCATGTTGCGCGCCAACATTATTGTAAGATGCTCTTCCAGAATTGTCAATTCTTTTAGTACTAGTAGTTAGCGTAACTGTACGCATTATTAAAAATATTAAAATAAAAAAAAAAAAGAAAAAGGGGTCTAAAAGGGTTTCTTTTACTTGTGGTCAAGCAGATGCAACATCATTAGTTTCTGCTGCATGCTCAGTGATCATCTTTTTCTGTACGTGGCAAGCAGTCGGCCACCACCTACATGCTTGTTTTTTACCCCTTTTAATTACTCGGCGACCTTGACCAATCTCTGACTAAAAGAGATGTTAGATATAATTATAGGTTATATAAATATCATATATTTTTTTAAAAAAAATAAGATTTATTATTAAAAAATTAATTTTTTTTATATAAATTTTATATATTTTTTATTTTTTAAAAAATATACAACACTTACCTACTCAATGACTATAAATATAATTTCTTCTCTGACTAAAACTACGAACCATTAATTCTGTGTGCTAATTTCTTGGGCTGTAACATGCATGTTTTAATTTCAACCTACAACATTTATTAATTTTTCGAACTGTACGTTCGTTTAATAATGTTCTAGAATGAGTATTATATATATATATATATATACATACCTAATTTCTTATATATAATACGTTTAAAACATTTCTTCAAGTAGATATTTTTGCTTATTTAAGTTACAACCAATTAATTAAAATGCAATTGGTTGGTATGTAGGCAGTTTTAATTCTGCGTAACGATATGATATATGTATCGTACGTGGGTTTTTATCAAAATTAATATGCGCTGCAGCTGAAAAAAAGGAGCATTGAATTATCAAAACCAGTAGTAGTACGTACGATATGTTTCAGCGACATCAATTATTGAGGTTTGATGAGTTTTAGGGCTATTCTCTCTCCCCTTGTTTGCAGTCTCACATGGGTCTCGATCCCTTTTGTCAGACCTTATCACTAATATATATATGCTGTTGGTACGACGAAGCACATCGATCATGTACATGGCTCAAAGCTAGCTAGCTAATGCATGTATGTATACATGCATGCAGTTTATACATTAAAAAAATTTTATTTATCATCTTACTGATCATACGTTACATTTTGTTTTCTTACTAAATATATAATATATGAATAATGAGATAAAAAGTTCAATAAATCTAAAAAAAATAAAACAAAAAAAATATAACAGCGTCGCCTCTCTCTCTCTCTCTCTCCCGTTTTTTTCCCGTTCTCCTGTTTCTCCCATTTCTAGCTATCACAGCGTCGCCACTCAGAGGTGGGGTGGAACTTCGTCTCCTCCCCCTCTCCAACCGCCCAACTCTAGTTAATAGGCTTATTTCTAGTTTTTTTGAACTTTTTTCGGTGATAATAATAAGTTGCTCCAATCTATTGCTTGCCGGCACTTTCCGACTGCCACGCGCCTCTCCAATGGTCTCCCTAGCCACTGATCTGTCGGACGGAGGAAGGAAACTGTCCAGATCAGTGGCGCGTATGGCTTACACGCAGCTTACATTGCACATATGCCTCACGCGTCGCCACATCAGAAGGGATTTCCAACCGCCACGCGCGGCACAACAGTGGCCAGCAGCCTCGGATCTTTCAAATCCGCCTGCTTCTTTCTCGCTTAGTGTGGCGCGTGCCATACACGCGCCACTGCCGTTGGTGGCGGTCTTTTGTCGGTGTATCGGGTCTTTTAGTTGCTATTCTCCTATGTTCCTGTTTTTCCTAACCAGCGATCAAGACGATGTGGTCGTGATAATCTTCTACAGTTGGACCAGATCAACAAAACGTAGCGCACCCCTCTCGACTACGGCGTTTAGTCATAAGTTTATAGTCTGTTTATCAGACTATATTAAAACCGATTTTGAGCGGCATCCCATTGTGGGACTAGGTTGGAGTCAAGCTTTTGACTTATCTTGTTTTTCTTTTTATTTTATTTTTATTTTGGTGCTACTTTTTGTTTGTTTTAGGAAGATTGTCGGGGACTCCCACCCTACTGAATCTTATATTCTTGTAACCGCTTAGTTTATCTATACTATGTTTAACTTTTTTTAAAAAAAAAAAAGTCACCCAACAACGGGATCGCATGAGGGCTAGCTAAGAATTAATGATTAAATTTGGTGCATAATTAATTGCATTACTTTTAGTGAAAAAGACTACTAGCTAGCAGCTTGGATTTATTTGGTTGGCATATTATATATATATATATATCACGGCCTATACTTAAAAGCGGCTATAAATTTACTGTTCATAGATGAACAGTAATGAATAGTAACAAAAGTTTTTTTTTTCGTATGGTTTTTTGCCGTTTGCTACTGTTTATAAACAGTAATTATGAACAGTAAATATTAAATACTGTTCATAGATGAACAGTAATGAAATGAATAGTAACAAAATTTTTTTTTTTTCACATGGTTTTTTGCCGTTTGCTACTGTTTATAAACAGTAATTATGAACAGTAGGAAAAAATATTAGTTTTTGAGTTTTAAATTCCAACCCTTCATCTTTAATTTTCAGATTTAATCAAACGATAGAAATTTAAATATTGATTTAAACTAACATAAAATAGATAATTAAATTTTAAAAATTATATCATACACTTAAAATTAACTTCAATTTATAAAATACTAATTTCTCATCATTAAATAAAAGATAAAGTTTTACTGAATATTAAATAAATGATGAAATTTTGTTAAATATTTTAAAAAAAGTATAACAATATAAATAATTAGAGTTTTAACATAATTTAAATATGATAATATTCTTAATTAACTAAAAAGAACTGCTACAACTAATGAAGAAGTAGCCTAAAAATATGTCTTGAATGTATATTTCACTTTTTTATTTTTATTTTCCTTTTGTCATGTATTTTTTTAATCATCATAAATATTTTTAAAAAAAGTAAAAAATTCACAAAATTATTAAAAAAACACTTCTTCAATCACTAGAAAAAAATTAAAAAAAAAAAGGGCAAACGTCGCTCGGACGTTACCTACTGCTAGTATATATATATATATATATATATATATATATATATATATATATATATATATATATATACACACTGCTTCAGATCATAGTGCAGTAGGTCATGCTGATGTGTGATGGTGATTATGATTTAATAATTTCCCTTGTCATGATCGGATATATCCTAAATATTCCAGCTTCTTTGTGGTTTTGGGGATTAATGTGCATGCAGCCAATAATTCATCTGTCAATCTTCCTTATTTTTCTTTACAAATATCATGTAATTAATTCCAAATATTCTTATCATTATTCCTTACTAATTAAGTAGATCAGGAATTATCAACGTCATTTTTTCTTTAAAAAAACCCATTATTTTTCAAACTCAAAAATAAAAAATTCCTAATATTGCAGCTAGCCATGCACTTACCCTCACAAAATGGGATTGACTCATGTCTTGACATTATAACCAAGTTAATTTGTCACCATTTATTAATGCTTGTAGGCACTCCGATCCGGCCCGACCACCCAGATCATCAATATATATCAGAATTGGATTCTAGGGGTAACTGGAAGTTCGACCACCCCTGCTAGCGACCTTTTCTTAGGGTGATCATCAGCCATGCATCCATAAGACCAACCTTTTTAATAAAGAAATAACACATTAATTAATATTCGTTTTTTTAGAGAAAAAAAATTGGACCTTGGGTACGTATTTTAAAAACTAATTCTCTTATTTCGATGGAAAGTTCATGTGTTGCCACCAAATAAAGGAACAAGAAACTATCCTCATGATCTGATCCAGCATACTATATTCATACATACATACATACATACATACATATATATATATATATATATTTATATAGACACACACATAAATAGGCATGATGTCAAGAGACACGTGATTTACCTGATCTTGGCAAGCAAATGATCTGGATCGTGAATATTTCATCCTGCAGCAGGGTCCTATCTACCTATATATATATATATATATATATATATAAATATATATATATTTATATATATCCCTTCCAACTGCAGGCTGTCAATGTTAATTGTTATGTTTGATGGTACGTACCAATCTGCCGGCCTTTAGCTAGCTTTGGGACCACATATATAATATATTTATATAATTATGTATATATCATGTGTATGTGATTGATCTAGCTAGCTAGTGAGTCCAAATATATATATATATATCATGTGTACGTATGTGACTCGATCACTAGCTAATTCCAGTCTTTATTCTATTAACTCCATACAACCATATACAGCTGGTGCAGGTAATTAAATTTCCTGTAGTTTAATTTTAATTCGGGACTGCACCCAAGTACTGCTCGGATCACAGTAGTGAAAGCATTATGTACGCGGTATGCGCGCAGGCTAGCTATATATGGTCGCAAAAATTAGTTTTTGCGGCGATTTATTCCTCAAAGGAAATCGCAAATGGTTAAAAATAATTTGGACCACCACAAGATTTGGTCGCAAAACGGCTGGTTCGTTTAGTGCAAAAGTCATGGTTTTGAGGCGTGAATCTTTATGCTACAAGAAAAATAAATATTTATAACGATTTATTTACGATATAAATGATTATTTATAATAACAATAAAATTATTATTATAAAAAAATAATTATTTTTATAAAAAATAATTAATTAATTATAAATAAACAATTTTTTTATAATTTCGTAAGTGAGAAATTATTGAAACTTATCCTTGCATAGATGGGAAGTTAATTAATGTAATTGGCGATCGAGCATGACATATATTATATATATTGGGGCTTCCATATATATATATATATATATATATATATATATATATATATCCGCGGGGTTCCGGTACTAGTACTGGAACGTGCTTGATCATCGATCATAGCATTAATGGCTGTGGTGTCAATGTTCTAGATAACCACCTTGGCAATATTAGTGGTTAATTCAACATTATGCATATATGTGCGAGAAGTTAAGAGAAAAACAAAAGTGATGTATGCTTGCAGGGTTGTCATGCCATGCCGTGTAGACGAGGACAGCTTTTGTTGGGACTGGGGTAAATGTGTGGTCTCCATGGTGGGTGAAAAGTACAGATTCCTGGCCAACTGTGTGTAGTAGCTATAGTTAAGATCAGTAGGGAATGACATGACTAACAAGTTTAGTACAACTCATGAAATTAACGCGATTAATTGAAAGCAGTATATCAGGCCAGACCACAGCTTCTCTTTTATATATTATATTATATTAAAAATATAAACACATAGTACTTTTCACAGTATATTTTAAAATTATTTTTTAAAATAAAAGATATTATTATAAAATACTATATAAAATTAACATTATTTTATAAAAATATTCTTATTTTACATCATGTATTATGAAAAGTATTATGTCTATCATTTTTTATATATTATCTATTCTAATATAATAAGTGGTTATCTAATTATAAATAGTAATTTTTATTATTTTTTCGTTAACTTTTCTTATTTTTCTATTAAGTCTTGTTTTATTAAAAGGTTCTTAAAATTTTTGGTCATTTGACGTGTAGCTCTCTTGTAGATTTAATGAAAGATAATATTTTATTAAAAGACCCTTAATAGAATATAATTATTATTAATATTAATATTAAATATTATTTATTTGATTAGAATATAATTATTATTAATATTTTAAGTAGTAGAACTATAAAATGTGATAAAAATAAAAAATAAAAAAATTATTAAATTAATAATATTTTATTATTATATAAAGAGTAAATAAATAATCCAATATGGATGCAGATTAATGCTCATATTTGTTGAAATTTAGATTATTTTTTAATCTTGAATTTTTGTATTTCTTTAATCTTGTATTTTCTTTTTTCAGACAAATAAGTTATTGACTTTTTCGTTTTTTTTTTATTTATTTAAATCATTATATCAGGTGCATCTCGAGACTAACGCACCCGGAGCCGTTCCCTAGAATGTATATATATATATATAGTTGCTTGTTCCCTTTTTAAGTAATTACACTTTGGCTGTTGCCCACACATGGCCATGCTCTCTGTTGTTATACATCATGCAGTACTATATATGAACGGATCTCGAATGATCCGGTAGCTAGCTAACATGCTGCCCAGTGCCCACCAAATGGACAATTTTAATTTGTTAAAATATCAATTTTCATTCTAAATTTTATTATTTTTAATTATATTTTTTATTTGAAAAATGTTAAGCGGTTGTTATTTAATTAAGTATTTGACACACAAAATTAATCGTTTAAAATATGCCACTTCAGCGAGTGTAATTAAGTACTAAATATAATATGATTTACGATCATGATAAAAAAAAAAAATAGCATTACCTTTTAATTTTAACATCTTCACATGATCATCTTGATCCGCAATGGCGTACTATTGCAAAAAAGGCAAAATATATATGCTTCGTGGACCTCAACATGATCCTGTCTTGGCCTTATATATGCAATAGGTACTACTTCGTTGGAATCCCTCGATATATAAGAAAGAACAGAACAAAAATGACAAGATTCAGTGATCTTATAATAATTATATATCGAAAATGCACTTCCAAATATACCCACAAAATCATGTGCCTTCTTATATATTTTAATTTTTTATTTATTCAATCGTTAAGGAAATGAATATTAGTAAATTTTTTTTTTATTCTTTTAATGGTTAAGTATGTTTAAAAGAAAACAAAAATTTTATTTGCAGTACTGATGTGCATATTTGGAGTGTACATTTGATATACATCCTAGCATTGTCTATTCTATATATTTCTATCTGGCAGGCTCAGTAATTTCTTTAAGACACGATGGCCATTACATGCTAATTGAATCCTAATTACCAAATTATTGTTTTTTGAGTATTTAGGGTTCAATTAATTTGAAAAATAAGCTGTAGTTGTTTGAGGGTGCAAATTATTGAAATGCATGCCTACCACGGCTACAGGGCCTAATTAATTAACCTATCATCTCAGGGAGGCCCTTTTCAGTTTTATTATTTATTTATTATTATAAACCTTAATGTTTTATTTTTTTCATTTTTTATTAATTAATTTAAGCGTGTTCGATCATTTTGTACTATTCACTCAAATCTAGTCTAGCTAGGGATCCATTATATTTTATGAATGCATGGACACAAAGGGTGCAAATAATTAATTGAATAAAAAATAGTATTTTGAGTTACTAAATATTTTGTTTTGATGTTTTATATTGCAATTATATAACTAGAATTAAGCCTTAAGATTGAGTGATGATCTAATATCCTTTGCCATTAAAAAGAGCAAAAATATTTATGATCCCCACACATGCACATTACAAAAAAAGACATTTGAGACAGATTATTTACAACGAGAATGATCATTTGAGATAAAAAAATAAATTCATTTTAGCAGGTAATAATCATTTTCGTAGAAAATAACTGGCAGTAAATAAATAATTTTCTTGTAGTGACATTTGGTGCTGATCGATCTCAAAGGCCGTGAGAGATATATAGAGCTTTGATTCCACCTTCCTTCTAACCTGATCTCCTTCCCGGCCACTTCCGGATCTATCAAGGCTGAAGAGTCATTTCTGTAAAGTATATATATATATATATATATATATATATATATATATATACACGTTTGAATTTTTCTCTCTGTGGAAAATTATGATCGCTTTTAACATCATCTGGCCATCGTCGAGCAACACGCATCGCATTACTAGCTAGCCAGATTATTTCTACCTAGGCTGTCGATCTACATATATATACAAAGAAGTCGGTATGTCTAAATCCGATGAGTGTGCATGCATGTCATGTGGCTGATCACACGGTGCTTAAAGTGACACATGGGACTCATGCGATGCTAATATTCCTAGCTAGGCCTTTAATTTAGTGCTAGCTATATATACATGATGTCGCTCAATCAATATCTTTAAGATTTAACTAATCACATTCTATTGAACAAGCTTGTTCAATGCACCGTTAGCTCTAGCTAGCTAGGTTTTGATCTAGTGCTACTCACACCACTCATGTCAAGGCATGCCCGATATAATTTTGTGTGCTGATCTTTGGATGCTCGCAAAGCTCTGATCATCGTACTCTTTATACTTGCCAATTGTATTACTTTCACTATAGCCCGGATCAGTAGTACTGATGATCGACATGCAATAAATTAAGTACTCCACAGTCTATATATCATGCGGGCAAACTGAAAGTATAATCCTAATTTTTGCTACTCTCAAACCGCTATATATCACCCTCGTGAAATTCCAATGATTTATATTATATATATATATATATATATATATATATATATATATATATATTACCTTTTAGCTCTCAGCATCATGAGAATTAACCTCCATACAATATTTCTCCTTACAAAAGTGCATTTGGAGGTCTTGTGATGCTGCATTGCGCAATGGATCGATCTAGATCTTTTGATTTTTTTTATATTTTAAGAGCTAGCTAGTCATCGACAACGCGTGTTCTTTTATACAAGCATTTGGAATATATATATATATGAGATCGTCCTCAATTTCTACGTACATGAACTTATTCAAAACTAGTGCAACTTTATTAATTTGCCCCAACCATCTCATGTACTCACGTTGCAGTAAAAATCTTAGACAATCCTCTTGATCATCATGATAGACTGCCAGCCGAAACCATCCAGGATGATCCCTGATCTCTTGATTCATATATATATAAAACAATTTATAGGCCAAGAGATCATGAACGTAAGATTGGGGCTACTCCATTAATGTCAACTTTCCCACTCTGTTTATTTACTCTTCTGGGTTTAGGCATGAATGATCTAGCTAGGGTGATTATGAGTTATTCTATTGTCAGACTAGTATATAGAACACATGCATCATCTACATCAATTAAATGTTAAGATTTAGTTTCTAAGACTCAAATTTTAAAATTTATCTTCAAAATCAAATTATATCATATATGACAAGTTATGAAGATAGATAATTATGAGTTATTTTTCAAATCAAATTATGCCATTAATTATGATGAGTTAGACAAAAAAAAAAAGAGCATTTATAAAGAGTTATTTGCGATAAAAATGATTATTTATGACGAAAATAGATTCATTTTAACAAAAAATTATTATGTTGACAAGAAATAACTGATAGTAAATAAATAATTTTCTTTTAGTGTTATTAGGTAGGTGTGCTCTGTACACCGGAAAAATTCGAGTGATTATAGAACGGATCCTCATCCTCATTTCTTTTTTTGAAAATCTTGGATTATATATATAATAAATATTATATGCCTAGAAAAACAGCTGCAAACTTGCAAGGGAACGTTACGGAAAAGAAGAAGAAGTCGAAATGAAATTTGGAGAAAGCGAGGCCCTTGGAAACAAAGGGTAAATGTGCAAAGGAAAAAGGGCAATGATTACATGAATGAGATGGGAGCCACTCGATTATCTCTCCTTTGCCAGTCAGTTTCTTAGTGTTTTTGACTTTTGAAGATTGGGCCCCCCACCTTGGGCCACCACTGTCTTTGCGGATTGAATGATAAAGAGCACCGCACGTGGAGTCTGAATCAAGGGTCTGCCTGTCCAACGACAGTGAAAGGATATATACCTCAAGTATTTTTTTTTTAGGGTAATGATAAAAAGCACCCTGAACGTTACAAAATTACAAACAAATCCCCATTTTTAAGGGAAAAAAACAGTATTTTTTTTCCCCAGAAAATCATATGATTTTTCAATTTTCGTAGCCCACGCACATTATTCCCACTCATTATTTTTGTTGCTTAAAGCTTGCCGATCTTCCCTTATCCTCTCATGATCAGTCTCTCTCTCTCTCTCTCTCTCTCTCTCTCTAAAGAGAGAACAACTCAGCTAGCTGCCAGCTCCCATCTGAAAGGAATTCCATGATCCACAAGATCAGACTGAAAGAGAGAGACCCACAAGGCCACAAAGTAGTTGATTCAATTTGAGGGAAACCTACCGATGTAGTAGTCCTAGGACAAAAGAAAAACAATTTTTTTTTTTTCAAAACAAAAAGGAGAAAAAATAGCCTCCCCCACTTTCCTATCTATATGATCATGGATGGTGAAAATGGGATCCGCAGGCCAAACTTCCCATTACAGTTGCTAGAGAAAAAGGAAGAAGAAGCATGCTCCAGCTCCCACTATCCCTCCCTTTCCATACCCACTGGCGAACCAAGCTCTACTCAGTACTCAAACAGCTCCAGTACTACTACTGCTCTCCAATTACCTCCCGAGACACCCAAGAACAACAGCAAGCCACCCCCCAAGCGCACCTCCACCAAAGACAGGCACACCAAAGTCGACGGCCGTGGCCGTCGGATCCGCATGCCCGCTGCTTGTGCCGCTAGGGTTTTCCAGCTCACTCGAGAGCTAGGCCACAAGTCCGACGGCGAGACCATCGAGTGGCTTCTTCAACAAGCCGAGCCAGCAGTCATCGCCGCCACGGGGACCGGCACTATTCCCGCAAACTTCACATCACTTAATATCTCTCTTCGTAGCTCTGGTTCTACCATGTCAGCTCCTTCACACTTGAGGGGCAGTTATTTCAACCCTAGCTTTTCCAGTACTATGCCACTCTTGAGGAATACAATGGATGATGCTTCGCAGCGAAGGGCTTTTACGTTTCCCAGCATAGCGTTGTCATCATCGCAGACTACTTCGTCTGTGCTTTTGAATTTCAACTCAGGAACTGGGAATGTGGATGAAACAATATTACCGGGAAAGCAAGAGTTGGTGCGTGAGACTGGCCTAGACATGTCTGAGTCCGAGGGTAGCATAGGCAGAAAGCGAAGGCCGGAGCAGCAAGAATATTTATCTCAAAGCCAGATGGGTAGCTATAATTTGTTACAATCAAGTACTGCGGGATCGATTTCAGGTAGTACTCATGGTCAAAATCCGGCGACGCTTTTTATGGTGACGAATCCCAGTACCCAAGTGATGAACGGTGACCCCATGTGGACATTTCCTTCGGGTGGTAATGGTGCTGGTACGTATAGGGGATCTATATCTAGTGGGCTGCAATTTATGAATTTTGCTCCTCCAATGGCCGCTCTATTGCCTGGCCAACAGTTTGGAGCCGGAATCGGCGGAATGGGAGGTGGTGGAGGCTCGGTAACCGACAGCCATTTAGGTGTTCTTGCCGCACTCAATGCGTATAGGCCGATTGTCGGTGCTAGTGCTAATTATATGGAGTCTCCGGGGAGTAGTGGGATGCATCCGCATCATGGAGGAGACGACGGGCCGCGTGAGTGATATATTCGACTAGTCACAATTAATCCTAGATCAATTACGCATGCATGTGTACGATTAGACTTCGTTTTATTTTTACCACTTTTTAAGTATATATATTTGCATTGGCAACACGGCGCAAGTTTGATTGCTTTGAAATTGAGTTTAATATATATATATATTTGATTAATTTGGTGTTGGCCGGTTACAGAGTAATCTTAGGGTTTGAGAAGAAAGTATTAACATGGAGGGGATATAATTTGGCTAGTGTCTTCTTTTGGATCTAATGACCCCTTTTGTTTTGTCATTACGTTGTCAAGTTTCATTACAATTGAAGTTAGGTTTAAGAAAATCATAATTACGTACGTTCTCTCTCTTCTCAGAAAAAACGTACAATCTCTCCAGCCCTCTCTCTCTGGTTCCAGTACATTTAGTTTCCTCCACTAAGCTGGAAGGAAAGAGCTGGGGGTTTAATGTAGCTTAATTACAGCATTGCTAGCTCCTCATAAAGCTGTGGTTCATCCCTTTCTGATCATCGAATTCTTAACTGATCATCAGCCATGCATCTCATGATACAACTGACGTTGCATTTTATAGTTAGTTAACCATTAGATGTACGCACGTACAGTACTATATATAGATTGCAGGAGCCCGGCCGGACGCCGGGACATGATCGGTTTCAGCCTGTCGATCGGCTGCCTGTCAGGACTGATCTAGTGGTGTTGAGTCCCGGGAAAGCCATTATATTTCCTGAAAATCAATGTCCTTTTCATACAAGGTGCATGGCTGCTTCGCACCATCTTAACTGGTGGGTGTTTATGATTCTAATTTCCTCAGTACTCCTCCCATTTTACAGTTTCCATCTGGACCGCTCATTATAAGTACTATATATCCAGTCGGAGTACTGATCATTTTTTATGGATCATTTTAATTCTTCAAACTGTGTTCTGGTCTGATCTTTAAAGCAATCGAATATCATGTTTAAGGTCTTCTAGGTCATTAATTTGCAATTAGTTATGAGAACAGCTTTGCTTATTATATAGATCTGTTATCTATTATATATGTGTGTGTGTGTGTGTGTGTGTGTGTGTATATATATATATATATATATATATGGTCCAGCTAGCTAGCTAGCGATTTTCAGCAATATCGATCATTGGTTATTAATTCTTCATGAATACAAATTGTTCATTATTCATGAATGGTTCATGAGTAACTTCAGTTAAATGACATGATCAGCTTTTATTTGCAAGCTAGCTGATTAATCTGCCTCAAATTTCCAGAGTTATTCTTGGACACCCCAAATTACAACCCTCCCAGGAATAACCATTCTCGTTTCTGCTCTAATTTTTCATATTTTTGCAATTAATGTTGTCTTTCCTCACCATCATCATCATCATCATCAATTTATTTTATTCAATGTTGATGTTATGTTTACCACATATGTAGTTTGTACGTACGTAATTGATATTTTTGAAATTTATAACTAGTATTGCATATCACTGCATATATATATATATATATATATATATATAGCCCTAATATTTCAAATATTATATGCATGTACCTGTGATCAATTTCTTGCAAAATGTAATAATTAAGAAAAATTATACTCATCATCCTTACACCACACACCACATAATTTTTATGTTTTATTTTTTTTCTTACTAAATATGTGATGTATGTATAAAAAGTAGAAGAAATCAATTAGTTTTGGAAGAATAAACTAAAGAAAATAAAAATAAAATAAATAAAAATAAGTGTGTTGTATTATAATATATGTGTAAGGATGATGAGTAGCAAAATTCATTATTAATTAATTACTGCAACCAACTTTTATGTTATAGGTTTTTATTTTTCCCTTCCTAACATACTAGTTATAAATAGGAATGACGATATATGACACGAATCGTGAACCTAATATGAATACGACACAAAATTAAAAGATTTGAGTTTGATATAAATAGGCTTGGGTCACAATGGGTTGACCCATTAAGACATAATTAATAAAAAGGTCAACCCGTAACCCGCAATAACCTATTTATATTTTATTTCAAAATTATAATTTTATCATTGTTGAGTAATATTTATGTTTCTCAATATGCTTGTGTTTTTATTGTTGGATTGTAATTCTGGACCTATACTCATGTTTATTATTATTGGCCCGTTGTGTTTGTAACATTGGTTTTAGTGTAGGTTAAAATATCACAAATATTAATATTTTTTGTAATTGGGTAGTCTTATTTTCTTCTTAGATATTGTAGCTACTAATAAATATAGATTTGAACTTTTATGTAAATTTATGTTAAACAGATCAAATGGGTTATGTGGGTTAGTTCAACCAATTTAGACGAAACGGGTTGAAATGAATTATATTATGTTAACCTATTTTTAATTAATTATTAAATGGATCAAAACGTGTGACACGACACGACCCGTTATTTAAAGGGTCGTGTTAAAATCTGAAGGCTTGGTCGTTTAGATTAACAGGTTGGGTTTACCCATATAGTAGAATCATGTCCATGTATAACTTGACACAACACGAACACAACCTACGAATGCGAATTGCCACCCCCTAAAAGGCCTGTACATTGGCCCGTCCAATACCTTTTATGGCCCGACCTGACTTGGCCAGCAAACATGGTCATGGGAAAATAACCCGTCCCGACCCGATCCACTCGAGTCGGGTAAAATTTATCCTTTTTTAAAAATAAAATCCTTTCTCTCTCTCGGCCTCAGCCTCAAAGAGAGTCCATGGCCAAGACACGCATTTCCCAGGTCTTGAAAACTCAAAAATCATATCAAACAAACCAATAACTATAAAATTCATTCATCCAAAAAAAGGAGGAAAGAACAAAAAAGACGATTTAAGATGATTTATAACATAAATAATACAAGAAATAAGATTGCTTTGTTTTGCAAAATAATACACGAAGCTGCTCATCCATCCACTACATGACATCTCGTAGGCCATTCATCATCGCCCTACCCTTCGGATTAGTGGCCAACTACTAAAAGTTCGACTAAAGGAAAGCCTAACACTTATGCCTAACTCCTTTGAGTGAAAGAAATAGCTTTCTAGAGTCAGAAACATTGAAAAGTATACATTTTCTCACTTGTGTTCTTTTCTTTTGCTACATTTTCCACAGCATCATGGAAATTTATAAAAGAAATTGAGAGTCCATTTGAGGATAACAGAGAGAGAGAGAAACGCTTACCTGAGTGGAATTTTGGTCTTCGAAGCCCTAATGAGATAATTTTTTTGCTTGTCTAGAATCCCTAATGAGAAAAAATCAAAACCCCAAAATATAAGAAATTGGTGGCATTGGGACTCTGTCGTGGCTCTTCCGACTTCCAATGCTTGGATCCAAAAAATATTTGTAGAGATACATGGCTCAAGAATTAGAGTAGGGTTAGGTTTACGAAATGAAGGGGAAATGGAGGGTCATTAGGTGGAGGGGGGGTGGTTTGTAGTATTTGGGGGACGTGCAACTAGAGAAATACGTTTACTGCCTTTGTTTGGATCGGACGGTTCAATTTCGCCCGTTAAATAGCGGGTTGGATGATTTCTAACACGTTATTTAGTTGAACCCGCATTCAACGAGTGGGATAGACGAATTTATCAGGCGGTATCGGACCATAGTGTTTTTTTGAACAGGCCTACCCCCTAATTATAGAGTTGTTTATCACTAATGGATCAACCAAGTGAGTTTTAGTAAGACAAAAATTAGAAGAGATGATGTTCAAAGAATACTACTGCCGGCCTAGCTATTAATGTCTAGTTTCTACCCATGTTATGAAATAAAGGCAGTACTACTAATCTTGCATGCCTAGCTACGATCACCAATATTAAACGGAAAACATTATATATCTTGAGATAGAATGTTTGTTTCTAATTTGGTCTCATGCACCTTGATCTACGGAATGTTGATTGCTACATATATAATTCATGTCACATATATAGTACTACTACGTACGTGTAAGGCTAGCAGCTAGCTAGCTATCAGCTTGACCTAGCTAGCTAGTTATTAGTCATATATTATATTATATATATACATGACACACGTGATGCATGGAACGTGATCATGTTGGTAGACATTCACATGCGGTAGTAGGTAATTAATTAGAATGCAGTGGTCGACACTAGCTAGTACAATTGCGCGCTTCTGCATGATCACAAGATATATATATTAGCTAGGATCAAATTTGTGCTTTCTTCATGCCTGGCCTTTACGTACGTCTCTCTGCATTCTACACCCGAATGAGCAGCTAATTGGTCGACGTACAGGAATTTATTAGGGGCCGGCCGGCGATCATCATCACGAATTTACATGGACAGATGATCTAAATTCTACACTGAGAAAGTGAAACTTAATGCATCATGATCATCATATATATATGTAAGTAGCTCGTTTTTCAAATAATTCAATCACTTAACTATAAATTAATAAATAGAACCAAAACTTAAATTTAGGGTTTAATTAATTTTTTTAGAACTTAGCGATCCATGCATGTACTTTAAAATAAGGTTGTCTCTCTTCCTCCGTGTCCAATTACTTAATTTATTGCTAATTCGTCTTGATTCATATATTGCTGGACACTTCGTGGAGAGAGCTCCTTAATTCCTCCCTCCCTCCCAGCTCCCTCCCTCCCAACATGATCTCCTCCCCCTTGCATCGAAGGTATACAATTACCATATATATATATATATATATATATTAGACCGATCTTTAACGTTTTTTTGGGCATCCAGTAGCACACTACATGCATTCACCCCAGTCCTAGCTCCTGCAGCCCCTAGTACTAGTACTAATATTCATGTATCTTTGAGGTTTTTGATACATCGCTAGTACTACTTTCTTGTAAAAAATAATATGCATATATGCAACGGAATTATCCGGTTCTAGTACTCAAGAATGGGCGCTGTATATTGTTAAAATAATTTCTTCTCATTATTTTTCTTTTTTTGTTTGTATGCTATACAAGGGTCCTTTAGGCTACAATAAAGAATATTCTGCTCTTATTCTACAGCCAATAAAATGTTCCGATTCAAAAGTCAATAGAATTACAGTTTGTTATAAGAGATGGTTGGAGCAGATTCATCTTGTAGCTTCTAGAGGCTTGTGGTTGTTTGCGCATTCATCTTGCTCGCTCGGCTGTGAGGGCTGTGAGTTTTCTCCAATGATCCCATTTCTCATTCTAGCAAAGAATAGTAGCTGGTGCCTTAACATCCCCCCTCAAGTCAAGCAGCAAAGACTTGAGGCGAAGACTTGAACATACAGCGCTGAAATGAGCTGTTGAAAGTGCATGGTTTAGTGAGAATGTCAGTGAGCTTATCCTTTCTAGAAATGAAGGCCACAGTTAAGGAATTGTTAAGGACCCAATCACGGACAAAGTGGAAATCGATTTCTACATGCTTAGTGCGAGCATGAAAGACGGGATTAGAGGACAAGTGGCTCCCAAATTATCACAATAAAGGAGGGAGCACGAGTGAGAACCACACCAAGATCTCGACACAGATGTTGCAACCAAATTACCTCAACGGTTGCACTAGCAACAACTTTGAACTCTACCTTAGTGGAGGAACAGGCTATAGACCGTTTCTTTAAGACCAAGAAACTAAGTTGTAACCAAGAAAAATACAGTACCCACTAGTTAACCGACGATCATCGCGGTATCTAACCCTGTCGGCATCAAAGAAAGCAATAAGATTCAGAGTAGAAGACTGGGAGAGTTGAAGTCCAACATGAAAGGTGTGCTTAAGATATCTCAAAATGCATTTGACCACTTGCCAATGAGGACGAGGAGTATGCATAACTTGTATAGAGTCGGATCTTCAAACGGATTGCCAGAAAATGCACTCAACTTCTCAGAGGTGGACATGGGAGACTTAACTGGCTTTGCTAGAAGCATATTGGTGCCCTGTTAATAAATATGTAATATACATCTGTTGTGTGAGGAGCAAACCAACAAAATTAAAAGTAGCTTCTACGCCCAAGAAGAAATGCAATCTGCTAAGATCGGTAAGGGGAAGTCGACTCGTAGAGCTACAATAAGATCATAAATAACCTGCAGAGATGAACCAGTCACTAAAAGGTCATCAACATAGACCAAAAAAAGGTGGTAACACCCCCAGAAGTCCGTAGAAACAAAGAGGAATCCATAGCAGAAATTGTGAATCCAAGTGAGTCGGCAACTAAGGCGTGAATACCACGCACGAGGAGATTGCTGAAGGCCATAAATGGCCTTATGTAACTTGCAAACGTGAGAGGGGAAGTGAGGGTGAGAGAAACTAGGGGGTTGGGCCATAAACACACTCAACTAAAGGTCTGTGCATAAATGCGTTTTGCACATCGTATTGCTAAACCGGCCAGCCTTGAGAAACTGCCCAATGTGAGCACAAGACAAACGGTAGTCGCCTTAACCACTGGACTAAATGTCTCCTCAAAATCAATTCCGGACTATTGAAGGAAGCCCTTAGCAACCAAGCAAGCCTTCCGACATTCGATGGAACCATCGACAAGGAGCTTAGTGCGAAAAATCCATTTACAGGCAACTGTGTTGGAGGACTCAGAGGCTAGAATTAGGGACCATGTACCATTGGCGAGGAGAGCATTGAACTCCTTCACCATAGCCTCACGCCACTCTGGGTATTGTTGCACAACAGAGAAATAGGAAGGGGTTTTTGGCACGGAAGAGGCATCATTGAGGAGTGCATGAGGAGGCCACCATTGGACAGTACCATCGATAAACTAACAGGAGTGAAGTGAGTCAGTCCATGACCTAGTCATCATTGAGTGCACAAGCTGCTGAGAAACCGAAGGAGAAAAATCACTTGGAGAAGACGATGGAAGGGTGGAGGGAGATGGAGGTCAGCCTAGGATAGATGGAGAAGAAGAAGGGCCCAAATCAAAATTAAATAAAGGAAGGAAAACATGGGTGGGCTATTCGGTGGGCTTGGGCTTAGGGAGAGAGGCAAATGGAAAGGAGAGTTCACTAAATCTAACATCCTTAGAAATATAGGTGTGGCCCGTGGGAATACGGTGGCAATTAAAGCCCTGATGGACTGGACTAAGGACTAGAAAAATGAAAAGGACAGCCCGGTATGAAACTTTATGAGTGTTATATGGAGTAGTTAGGGGCCAACATGCATATCCAAAAACTCGAAGAGAGTTATAATTAGGAGATTTATGGTGAAGCAGTAGAAAAGGAGAAGAGTGATTGAGAGAGGGATAGAGTAAAATATTAATTAAATGGATGCCATGAATAAAAGCATCTGATAAAAAATGTAATGGAACCTAGACATGGGCAACAAGAGCTAAGCCTGAGTCAACAATGTGATAGTGCTTTCTCTTAATAATGTCGTTTTGAGTGTGAGTGTGTGGACATGTAATACAATGTATAATGCCGCAAGATGATAAAAATTTTGAGAGAGACCGAAATTCACCCCCCAATCAGATTGGGATTGTTTAATTTTGTATTAAATTGAAGCTCAACTTGTGCCTTAAATTTGAGAAAAGTATCAAATGCTTGAGACTTGGATTTTAAAGGGAAAAGCATGTATATCGGATAAAATCATCCATAAAAGTAATGTAAAAACGATAACCATCATTAGATACATGGGGAGAGGGACCCCAAAGATCTGAGAAAATGAAGTCAAAAGAAGCAAATGATTTATTTTGTTGTGTGAGAGCAGGAAGCCTATGGGACTTAGCATTCGTGCATGCATCACAAAAAGAAAGAGACGTGGAGCGGTCATAGGGCAGAGCATGTTATTGCAAAATAGAACGCACGATCTTCATGGACGGGTGACCAAGACGAGAGTGCCAAAAGGGAACGGAAGAGAGCGTGTTGGACAATGCATGAGGATGTGTGGATGGAGATAAAAAAGAGTAGAGGCCATTAGTTGTGGTCCAGCGAAGTAGAGGATTCCCCGATATGCAATCCTTGACACAGAAAGAATTAGAGAAAAATTCTAAGAACACGTTATTGTCAAGACAAAATTGGCGAACAAATTTAAGATTCTTTTTTAAAGATGGAACACAAAGTATTTTATTGAGAAGAAATTTAGAGGCAAGGGAAGAAAAAGAAGCTAAACCGGAATGGGAGATAGGCATAGAGGATCCATCGCCAACGCTTAACTAATCTTCGCCATGGTATTCGACAGCCTATAAATTCAGGTTGGCCAGGTCACTTTTGATGTGATTCGTCGTCGCAATATTGAGGTACCAACTTGCATTTGAGAGGTAATTGGAGGAGGAAAAATTCGCAGTGACCAAAGGAGCAACAGTATAGGCTTGATTGAACATATAAACACATGTAAGGGCCCAATGTTCCAGGCGGTTACACACCTGGCAGATTAAGCAAGGGTCAGTGGACGACAAAGAACCAGTGTCGGTATTACCTAAAAAACCTCAAGCACGATTGGGACTATAGTGGGCTCCACCACCACGTCCTCTAGAGAAATTTTGGCCACCCCCTCATTGACAAGAGCCTCCACCATGCTGATTGGAGGCTGACTTTGTTGTGAAGTGTGCGGAAGCTTATGTGGTGGAGAAACTAGAGTTAGAATGGTGAATCAAACGTGCTTTATGGGCCAACAAATGCCCAATAAATTCTTCAGGAGCAATAGGTTCGAGTCTAGTAGTAACAGATGACACAAGAGCATCATAATCAGACCCAAGGCCAGCGAGAAGGTAAGGCACGAACTCAGCAAGTGGTTATGGGCATCCAGCAGCTACCATTGTATCGACTAAAGTCTTAGCTCGGTGATAATAAGCAGAAATTGAGTCAACCCCCTTCTTGAGTGAGGCAAGCTGCAATTGAGCTTAAACTATACAAGCCTGCGAGACTGAGGCTGCGTTTGGATGTTGAATTCTTTAGGAATAGTAATGAGTTGAGATAGTGAAGTGAGTTTTGTGGGGTCCACCTAAGATGAGTTTAAATGTGTTTGGATATTAAGATGAGTTTAGATGTATTTATGAGAAGTTGAAAAATGTTGTGGGTCCCGCATATAAAAAGGTTATGGGTCTCACGTGCAAAGAGGTTTTGAGTTGAGATGAGTTTAACAATTTGAGAGTTTGGTGTTTGGATGTTAGACTCAACTTAAAATTAGACTGAACTGAGTTGATCTCAGTTGAGTCTAACAACCAAACGAGCCTTGAAGCATGTGGACTCGAGAGAAACCCAAACAGCAAGGGCAGACTCACAACCAACTACCTGAGCAATAAGAGACTCCGAGAGAGAAGAAATTAGAGCAGACATTACCAGCTGGTCTTGCTGAATCCAGGTATCATACTCTGGATTCGGGGTGGAGTTGTCAAGCTACTGCTTTGGTGCTGGACAGGAACCGTCTACATATTTGTAAAGACGCTGGCCATAGAGATACGGAATGAGCTATACCTTCCATAGCAGGTAGTTATCTGGTGTGAGCTTTACCGAAATAATATGGGAGAAATTTGGGAGGGGCAAGGTGGGAGAAGAGGCAGAAAAGGAGGAGGAAGAAGAAAAATTCAGTGAGGCAGCCATAGTGGACGTTAGTCCTTTAGGTGCTCTTATACCATAAAGAATATTCTGCTCATATTTTACAGCCAATAGAATGCTCCTATTCTACAACCAATAGAACTACAGTTTGTTATAAGAGATGGTTTGAGCAGATTCGTCTACTAGCTTCTAAAGGCTTGTGGTTGTTTGTGCATTCATCTTGCTCACTCACTATGAGGGTTGTGAGCTTTCTCTTGTGGTCTTATTTCTCATTCTAGAAGGAATATTAACTGGTGCATTGACATATATATATATATATCCGGCCAAATGCTGCATGATGATCATCTAGGGTTTGTCTAATTCTTATTTTTGTATCCATTCATTAATTTAGTGATGAAGAATAATTAATAGGAGATTAATCATGATTCAGGATTTGCATTTAGGAACGTACAGCTAGCAAACTATTTGAGGAATTGGAAGCTAATTAATATTTAACTTTACAGTAGTACATACTAGTTATTTGATCAGGTTTATTAATTAGCAATAGTACTATTACTACCTACAATTCTCCTTTGTTTCAAAATACATACCCTAATTCCTCTTATATCCACATTTCCTTTTAGTACACAAAGCAACAAAGCTAAACAAAAAGGAAAGTTGTAAAGAATCACATAATGATCATGATCATCTGAATATTGGACACATCGATATATGGACCAGATCAAGCATGCGTGGACCTAAAACTATATCGAAATATCTATCTATCTATCTATATATATATATATATATATATAGCTAATTTCATTGTGATCTTTCTATTGCAAGTTAAAGAATTGAAGACGTTGTATATTCAATTGTCTTAAAGAAATAGGTTGAATATAGTGACCTACTTAAAGAAGAAAGGAGCACTACACAAGTGATGCACACCGACAAACAGGTGGTGTGTGTTGGTGCTTCTAAACCCAGCGTAGGATTGTTACAACAGAAAATATTCCTTTGTACAATTCTCAACAAATCAAAACAGAATTACGAAGAGGATATTTTAGAGGATTCGGTTGACAAGGATAATTGAAGATCTTGTTGTGATGTTAAGTTGGAGTCTTGTGTAGAGGAGACCTTGCGTGGAGTTGACTTGGAGTAGTGGAAATTATAGTGCTTTCACCCTCCCTCGAGTCCAACAGAGGCACCATGGTGAGACTCGTTCGAAGCTAGAGAAGCCGAGAGGATGCTAGAGCTTTATTAAGTACATTCGCAAACTGATCACGAGAGGAGATGAATGCAACTTTGAGTGTTTTGGCAGAGACCCAATCACAGACAAAATGGAATTCTATTTCCATATGCTTGGTTTGGGAGTGCAGAACTGGGTTTGTAGAGAGATAAGTGGCGCCGAGGTTATCACACCAAAGAGTTGGAGGCATGGACAAAAAGATACCCAGATCTTTGAGGAGAGATTGGACCCATAGGAGCTCAGCAGTGGTGTTGACAAGGGCTTTGTATTCAACTTCAGTGCTGGAATGAGCTACAGTTTTCTACTTCTTGGAACTCCAAGATGGGATGTTTGATCCAAGAAAAACACAAAAACGATTAGTGGAGCATTGATCATCGGGGCATCCCGGACAATTGGAGTCCGAAAAAGCATGCAAGGAATAATTTGAGCATGGCCAAATGTGAAGACCAAAATTGGTAGTGTACTTGAGGTACCTCAAAATTTGTTTTATAGCTTGCCAATGTGGAAGCTTGGGTGCATGCATAAACTGAGCCACTTTGTTAATAGCAAAGGCGACATCAAGAAGAGTAAGAGACAAATACTAAAGACTCCCAACAGTGCTTCTATAGAGAGTGGGGTCGATGAAGGCAGGGCCATCAGTGAGTGATAAGTGCACAGAGGTGGACATTGGCGAAGTGATGGGTTTAGCAAGGTCCATGTTATTGCGCTTGAGAAGGTCACATATATACTTAGTTTGTGACAAATGGAGTCTAGTATAGAGTGAATTAATTCCAAGACCAATGAATAACTAAAGTGGTCCAAGGTCTTTTACAGGGAATGCTAAACTGAGAGAATAGCATTTGAATGTGACCCAGTGAGAATTATGTCATCTACGTAAACAAGAAAATATAATGTGACAGAAGCATGCTTGTAAATAAACAAGGAAGGGTCGGCATTAGAACGTGAAAACCCGAGTTCAAGGATACGGGCACTTAGCTTTGAGAACCATGCCATGGGGGCTTGTTTAAGGCCGTAGATGACCTTATTCAATCGACACACGAGTAGGAAAGTCCAAATTGATAAAACCCACTGGTTGGCTCATGTACACTTGCTCTTGGAGGTCCCTATGCAGAAAATCTCATTGTTAATATCAAGCTGCCGAAGATCCCACCCTTCAGTAACAGTGATGTAGAGAATGGTTTGGATGATTGTCGGTTTGACCACCGGGCTGAGAGTTTTAGAGTAGTCGACTCCGGCTTGTTGGTGGTAGCCTTTGGCTAGCAAGCGTGCTTTGTGACGCTCAACTGAAACATCTACTAGTCTTTTAGTCCTGAAAACCCATCAACATCCAACAAGATTAGTAGTATCAGAAGGGGGGAACAAAGGACCATGTGTTGGTTTCGAAGATTGTTGAAGGGAAGACTCTTCTGCCATTATTTTAGACATTAGTCTTGGAGAAGCTCTGATACCATAAAGAATTGAAGACTTTGTATATTTAATTGTCTTAAAGAAATATGCTGAATACAGTGACCTATTTAAAGAAGAAATGAGCACTGCACAAGTGATGCACACTGACAAACAGGTGGTGTGCGTTGGTGCTTCTAGACTTAGCGTAGGATTGTTATAACAAAAAATATTCCTTTGTACAATTCTCAACAAATCAAAACAAAATTACAGAGAGGATATTCTAGAGGATTTGGTTGACAAGGATAATTGAAGATCTTGTTGTGATGCTGAGTTGGAGTCTTGCACAGAGGAGACCTTGCGTGGAGCTGACTTGGAGGCAATGGCAATTGTAGTGCTTTCACGAGTCACCACTAATCTGAGATGAAGAGCAGAAAAGTTTCCCTTGCTCTCTGCTAGCTGCATGGTATTGTCAAGTCAAAAAAGAAGTGCATTTGCCATTTTGTAACCTTGTAATTAAAGGAGCGAGCTGTAACTACTTCTCATCAACTAAAGAATCCGGGGGACCCTTTAAATTTTGTTGTCATAATTAAGATCGAGCAGTGTAAGGGAAATGAACATGAGGACTCAAAAGAGTACTGTAAACGTGATGCTATAGCCCTCCAACCCTATTCAAATATAAGCTAGATCGAAACGAAGCCTTTGCAGAGATGTCTAGGTGGGTCGGTGCCTTTTTATAGGTGAGGAAAGATAGATGAGATCACGACCAAAGGAGGGCAAGGACATACTTTGTAGGAGGGAAAGCGAGAACTGTAGCTAAGCTGGATATGAAACGCGCCGTTGGACAGGACAGAGTCGTGTCCGTACGTGGCAAGCATCGCCAGAAAGAGTCCAACCTAGCTAGCCCCACTCTCCTTCCGGCATGACTCATCCGGCCAAGAGAGACATGCACTGACAAAACATATCTCATTGAGAGGTTAACTCCGAGAGGCCAGACACTCCCCTTAGGAGACGTATCCCGGCGGGGTGACGGCTTCTTCACGAAAGGCAATCCATCTTCTATTAATAATCCATGTTAAATATTAATACATATAGAGATATTGTTCTTCTATATCTCAGTACGTACATTCCTAGTTCTGTTTTTGGCATTAATGGAGCCATCCCCACCGAGATCACAGGGTTTATTTTCTCTGTTCACGCAAGTGGAACAACCGAAGTCAGAATTAAAGATGATGAGAACTCCTAGATTAATTTTGTAGAAGTTAATGAAATCATAGAAAGAAACTTTTTACCCCTTTTCCCCTGTTGCTTGCCTTTTAAAATATCTCTGTTGTGTTTATTTAAAGGCCAGGGCAGCCACCACAGAGCCATTTAAAATGAAGAGGGGCAATGGTTTATGCAGACAATATTAACTCATCTTCTCCCATTTTTGTTTTGTGTTTCTCTCAATATTAAATATCCATTTTTAAATTAGAATTAACAGAAATGGATTAGTTTTAATTACTTAGAAGTAGTTTAGTTAAAGGTTGTCATTAGCTCTGTATTTTGTATGAAATGAATACGTGCAATGGTTTATACAGACAGCAACTGAGAGCTAAAGTTCTTCATGAACAAACTACCTAATCAACAAAACTGATTGCTAATGACAGCTACTGACTAAATCAATTAGCATTTAGCTCTAACTAACTAATAATTAAAACTAACTTTTTTCTGTTAATGCTAATGCTCTCTTCCTTTGACTATTACCAAGCACTATATATATATATATACACACACACTAGCAGTAGGGTAACGTCTAAAGGACGTTTGCCTAATTTTTTTATTTTTATTTTTATTTTTTTTATCTAGTGATTGAGGAAGTGTTTTTTTAATGATGTTGTCAATTTTTTATTTTTTTTTTAAATGTTTATGATGATTAAAAAAATACATGAAAAAAAAGAAAAGAAAAATAAAAAAGTGAAATACACATTCAAGATATATTTTCGGGCTACTTTTTCGTTAGTTGTAGCAGTTCTCTTTAGTTAATTAAAAATATTATCATATTTAAATTATGTTAAAACTCTAATTATTTATATAGTTATACTTTTTTAAAAATATTTAACAAAATTTCATCATTTATTTAATGATGAAATATTAATATTTTATAAATTAAATTTGATAATTTATGTATGATATGATATTTATATGTTAATTATCTATATTAAATTAATTTAAATCAGTATTTAAATTTTTACCATTTGATCAAATTTGGAGAGTTATGATGAAGGGTTAGATTTAAATATTAAAAAGTTTCCTTTTCGTCTCGCTTTCTCTTTCTCCCTCTCTCACATTTTTTTTTTACCTAATGTTTAAGGAAATGTTTTTTAATGATGTTGTGAATTTTTTATTTATTTTTTAAATGTTTATGATGATTAAAAAAATACATGAAAAAAAAGAAAAGAAAAATAAAAAAGTAAAATACACATTTTCGGACACATTTTCGGACTACTTTTTCGATAGCTGTAGCGGTTCTCTTTAGTTAATTAAGAATATTATCATATTTAAATTATATTAAAACTCTAATTATTTATATAGTTTTACTTTTTTTAAAATATTTAACAAAATTTCATTATTTATTTAATGATGAAAGATTAGTATTTAAATGAATTTAAATCAGTATTTAAATTTTCACCATTGATCAAATTTGGAGAGTTATGATGAAGGGTTATATTTAAATCCCAAAAAGTTTCTTTTCTCCTCACTTTCTCTTTCTCCCTCTCTCTCCTTCCGCTCAGCCATGGCTTCTCTCTCTCACCTGATCTCCTCCCTCAAGCAGCCGTGCGCCACCGTGGGTATCACCGACCTCGTCACTGACCACGTCACCGGCTTCCCCTCACGCCAGCGAGCAAACCCCACCGTCGAAGCCCCTTGGCAGCTCCTCCCTTCGCCGCACGCGAGCAACCCGAAATGGGTCTCAACGCTTGCGCCACTGCGCCATCGCACCACCACCATCGAGATCCTCTTCCTCCGGTGATCACCCTCATAGACCTAAGCCACCGTCGAAGCCCCCATGGCAGCCCTCGTCTCTCCGCAACTCTCTCTCCCACATGAGTCTCACACAGTTTCTCCACCATATCGCCGTCGTACGTTGTCCCCACACCACCCACCACCATCGAGCTCCTCTTCCTCCGGCGACCACCCCTATGGCAGCCCTCGTCTCCTTGCAACTCCCTCTCTCGAAATGGGTCTCTTCATTTATTGATCATTACATATAATTCAATTAAGATATTGTATGCGGTGATTTTGTGATCTGTTGTGGTATTTTGTAATAATTTTGTGATATTTAGTGGTGATTTTGTGAAAAGAATTGCTATGAGGATGTAGAGATGGACGAAGAAGGGAAGCGTAAAATAAGAATCTTATTTATCATTGTTCATTACTGTTCATCTTACTATTCATCAGACAATACACACTTTTAAATATAAAGAGATATATATACGCACACATATATAAAAAGTTAATTGACATCCTAGTATAGTAAGGTCGACAAGGACGAAAGCATCAGATTGGCCAGACGACAGTAATTAATTGGTTCATATTTTATTATTATTATTATTATTATTATTTTATGTTTGTGCTATTTATTTGATTCAGTGATTGCGCTGATCTCTAGAATGGGTTTAGTTACTTTGAAATTAGTGGTACTTGTGTAAAATCCTGTATGGTGTAAGATTTTCTAATTGATAAAAAAAACACGTTTGCCACATGTGCCAAATTGAATAAAAAAATAAAGTGTAATTTCGAATATTAAAAAAGTATAATGTATAAGAATAAAATTATTATTTATTTATGTTCATCATTTATTATGAAATTTAAATTATATTAAAAATTCAAATTAATTAGATAGTTTTTTTCTCTTAAAAATGTACAGTAAAATTTCATCATTTATTTAATGATGAAAAATTAGTATTTTATAAATTAAAGTTGATTTTTAGTGTATGATATAATATTATTCTCTTAAAAATATTCAGTAAAACTTTATCTTTTATTTAATGATGAAAAATTAGTATTTTATAAATTGAAGTTAATTTTAAGTGTATGATAGAATATTTATATTTTAATTATCTATTTTATATTAGTTTAAATCAATATTTAAACTTTTACTGTTAGATTAAATCTGAAGATTAAAGACGAATGGTTGAAATTTAAAACCCAAAAACTAATATTTTTTCCTACTTTTCCTTTCTCCCTCTCTCTTATTCCCCACGCACGATTGTGGTATTACGTTGCACATTGGCATTCACGGACGAACTCAAAAAGAAATAGAAAAACCAAACAAACATGCAAAAAAAAAAAAAAAAACCCTCTTTACTTTTCATCATTACTGTTTATAAACAGTAATAGAATATGTAGAAAAAAAAAACATACGAAGAAAACAGTCTCTTTATTATTCATTACTATTGATGAACAAAGATAGACTCTTTTAAATTATAGGAAAATATATATATTCAAGGCCAATAAAAAATAGCTAACATTATGTGTTATATATTGTGGGTTCGTGATTAATGCCATGTAATCGTAACTGAGTTTTACATTTTAAAATGATTTTACTTTGTAGATAAAAAATGGCGTCATTTTGATCTTCAATTTGTATTTATAGTCTTCTTTAAAATGAATTTTTGACAAATTCGAATATCCAATCACGACACGGATAATCAAATAAGTGGATTTTGACAATCGAATACCCTTCCAGATTCTAACTGGGTTAACTTAGATTGGTATTCGGACCGCATTATAAACCCAAATGCGGGTTCGGGTATAGTCGGGTAGCCAAGTGATTTACACTCCTAATTTATTGATGTAAAAGTGTTTTAATTCTTGTTTTCTTTTTTCCTCTTTCTTTATGTTTTTCATAATTATATTATTTTTTAAAATAGATAATAATAATAATAATAATAATAATAATAAATATTTAAATGATACGAAGGATTTATAGATAAAATAATGTTTAACACATTTTATTATTGGTTAAAATATCTTGTAAATATAGATATATCATTGATAATGCTATTAAAACGAAAAACATAATTGATATCCAGCTCCATCCGGTGTGATTCCAGTTGAGGACAAAAGCAACCGTCTTCGTCATGAAGATTTCAATTGATGACGTGGCATCGTACGGCACAAGACAAACAAACCAACGTTGGAGAGAGAGAGAGGAACAAACAGCTAAATTATCTGGCGATATTAAAAATATTTTTAAACAAATTTCAAACAACCGAAAGGAGAGGGAGAGAGAGAGAGAGAGAGAGAGAGAGGCGCAGGTTACGGCGCACGTTAATGATCCTCATAGCTCTGCTAATTCGCGTTGAAAGGCATGTACATTGACAGAATCCACGACGTTGATGACCTCAGCGACACCGTAATCTCCCCGGATCGGAGCGCTGGATTCCACATTTTCTTTTTTGAACTCGGATAGCCTAATTTGTTCGAAAACGGTTAACATTCGGCTAATTTATCTGAAAATTCTCAAAGTGTAGGTTAGCTCAATCGCCATTGCGTAAATCCGCGCTTATCTGGGTTTCAAATGGTGTTTTCATGTCGAAAATGCGCGAAAATCCAAGAGTTTAAAGAATTCGATGGTGTTTATGTGTTTTTAGGGTGCATTCTGGAAAGCGTCTTGAGCTGTTTTGGAGCTCGGAATATCGTAGAAGCTCTGCATTTGTGGTTTGGTTTGTGGTTGTTGTGGGACTTCTAAGCCTTTAGGCAGAGTTCACGGGCTGCGATATCCGGTTTTGAGACCAATTTTCGGTTATTTGGTAGGTAAGATATTTGTCTTCTTTTTCACAATCTTAGCACAGAATATGATTACCTCGTTCAGTGTAGTGCGCTCGTACATGGGACGAAGTCGCAAAGCGACTTATCGTGTTCGAAATATTTGGGACTGCTGTTGAAATGGGCATTAGGTCTGTAACTCGGCAGCACCTGGAATTGCAACTTGAATGGCTGATACACAGAGAGGTGGTCTCGCCGAGAAGGACGTCGAGCAGGTTTATTAATTCGCTTTCTTTGGCTTTGATCTTATGCTTCGGTGTAATGATGATTCATGAAAAGAAATTTTATGATAAGTATACGAGTAGTTCAGCTGCAGTCTGTAGTTTGATATCACAACTCGTGTGCGGTAAACTTAAAAAAGTGATTACAGTCGGTAGTTTGATATCACAACGCTTGTGTGTGCTACACTTAAAGAAAATGATTACTCTGTGTTGTCTGTCTACGCTCATTCTGGAGATATCAACTTGTTGCACGTAGAATGTGAAACTGTCTTATTTGAGGCATTCAATGATAACCTCTGTTTTCCTTTTTGCTTTTTGGAAAGAATAAACATCAGTCAGTCGGTTATTGAGTAGTTTTGCATCCTTCGTTGCGTTATTTTGATTTATTAATTATCCTTTTGATGGTATACATGTTTAAGCTGTTGTCTTGTGGGAAGTGAAGTGGATGATAAATGTTTCTATCTAAATAGGATGTTCAATAATGAAGTAGTCGTTTCCCTTCTTACATTTTGTTCTTGTTGTCAAAGGATTATGCTCTTGTATGAAAGCACCAAGAGCTCCCGCAGTGACTTTTATTTTATGTTTTAAATACAGGCCATTGCAGCACTTAAAAAAGGGGCACGCCTACTAAAGTATGGACGCAGGGGGAAGCCAAAATTCTGCCCATTTCAGCTTTCTGATGTAAGTTTTGTTGGCATTGTTCCATTTCCTGAAAACATCTGCATTTGTAAGTACTGCACCCAACAAGAGGGGATCCCAAAACCTCAATAAGGGTTTAGTATATGAACTGAGTTAAAGAATTCTATAATACAAATGCATGGTGTAAATGAACATTGAGAAAATTTCATTAAAACAGAATAAGTTTAGAGGTTTATATATTTTTTTCTTTCCTGAGGAATATAATGGTTTAGTTACCCAATAGTTACCCAAGAAAGAACAAAACTTCAATCACAAATTTCTTATCTTGTCTTTTGTATGAATAAAATCAAAATATACTGACTGAAGTAGAGCCTACACTTCATGTGAGACATCCATGTCTAACAATTTCAAACCAGATAACCAATGTAGCAGGAATTTGATATCGGTTTCTTGGGAAAACTTCATTTTTTTATGCTGATGGCAGGAAGTCTAAAATCCGACAAACACCTCCTATTGAATTTCTCAATTTTACCATTTCTTTGTGAAGTTGAAAAGGAAATTTCACACATTAAAGACTCTGTATTCTTGGCTGTGAGCCAATACTGAGTTTTGCTTAGACCTAGCAAAAGGTGTAGGTCAATCCCATAGAATGGATAAATAATACTAAGACCCTCTCTTGGATAATTCAAATTACCTGTTGAGGGTTTCATCATGACTAAGCAAGCCTGAAGTTTTGCTGCTAGAAATCCAAATATGACCCATGTCACTCATCTCTTGTTTATGGTTTGAGCTCAGCAGGTTATAGATCTCCGTCATTCAGACATCCAATTTTAGGTCCCTAATATACTCGATTTTCCTATATGAACATAAATAATGAATGAAAAAGCTTCATTTCTTTGCATTTGCTCAGGTGATTGGTGTTTTTTCAGGATGAATCTATATTGATGTGGTACTCTGGAAAAGAAGAGAAACAACTTAAACTAAGTCATGTTTCAAGGATTATTCCTGGACAGCGTACTGTAAGTTTGTATAATCCCTAGATCTTCGATCAATATTCCCACAAATTATGCATAAGTTCAAAAGAATGTTTTAGTTGAAGTTTATATTTGACAATTAAATTTATAAAGGCTTAGTTAGAATCCTTGTATTTGTATTTCGTTGCTCTTTTTCTTTATTTACATTACATAGTCATTATGTTTGATCATTTGATTATCCTTAGTTCTAAAACTCTAGATGAATATAATAATGGATTTCTCTTTCAGGCAATCTTTCAGCGGTATCCTCAGCCTGAGAAGGAATATCAATCATTTTCACTTATATGCAATGATAGGTCCTTGGATTTGGTGAGTGAGTTTCCATGGTCTCTTTTTTCTTATTGGAGCTTGGTTAACTGAAGTATGGCAGTGAAACATGGAAATCATTAAATCAAGTTTGCTTCAATGCTGATGTTTTGTAATGAACTTAGTTGCTCATAGTTCACCTGTCAATTTGTAAATAATAATAACAATAGTACTAATAAGAACAACAATGATAACAGATAATTAAAAAGAAAATCCAGGATGTAACCTGTAAATTTGATTCACCCATTACCATTTGATGGACAGATTTGTAAAGACAAGGACGAAGCTGAAGTATGGTTTGTTGGTTTTAAGGCATTGATTACTCGAGGGAACTACCAAAAACGGAGAAGCGATTCAAGATGTGACAGTGTATCATCAGATAGTCCACATGCTCGTACAGAAAGAAATTCTCCATCTATTGCACCATTTGTCAGTAGCACTGACTTTTTTGTCTTCAGTTTTTATAAAGTTCTGATAACCAATTAAACATCGACAGTTTTTTTTTGCTTGGGTGATTCTATTTGTTTGATTACAACAGGATTCAGGAGATAATGAAGGGGTTCCTTCTGAGAATTTTCCACAAACTACATTGGGAAAGGCATTCGGTGACATAATATCATATACTGCAGCCACTAAGGAATACTATCGACATGAATCATTTGCCAAATCCACATTTTTATTGGCATCTGTAGACAACTCAAATGGTCAAAGCTCAGTAGCAGAGACATCTCGAGCTAGTTTATCTAGTGTTGTGAGCTCATCGAGCCATGGATCTGGTTATAATGATTTAGGTGCCTCAGGTGATGTTTTCATTTGGGGAGAAGGTGTTGCTAATGGAATGCTCGGCGGTGGTGTGCATAGAGTTGGGAGTTCATATAGTTGCATGATGGATGCCCTTCTCCCCAAGGCATTGGAATCAAGAGTAGTTCTAGATGTTCATAATATTGCTTGTGGTGGCAGACATGCTGTGCTAGTCACAAAACAAGGGGAGATCTTTAGCTGGGGAGAGGAGTCAGGGGGCAGGCTTGGGCATGGTTTAGAAGCAGATGTTTCCCACCCAAAGCTCATTGATGCTCTTAATGGCGTGAACATTGAATTTGTAGCATGTGGGGAGTATCACACTTGTGCTGTCACAATTTCGGGGGAACTTTATACATGGGGTGATGGTACTTGCAACTCTGGTCTGCTTGGGCTTGGGAGTGAAGTTAGTCATTGGATTCCTAAAAAAGTAAGTGGTCTCATGGATGATATACATGTATCACATATCGCTTGTGGACCTTGGCATACAGCTTTTGTGACATCAGCTGGCCAGTTGTTTACATTTGGAGATGGATCTTTTGGTTCCCTAGGCCATGGAGATCAAAGTAGCACAAGTATTCCCCGGGAAGTGGAAACTTTGAAAGGACAACGAAGTACTAAGGTTGCTTGTGGTGTTTGGCACACTGCTGCGGTTGTTGAACTGAAGAATAAGTCATCCGTTTCTGAATGTTCTGGTCACTCTTCATTTGGAAAGCTGTTCACCTGGGGGGATGGAGATAAAGGTCGACTTGGACATGGTGACGAAGAACCTAGACTACTTCCTGAGTGTGTAACTGCATTAGCTAATGAAAGTATCAGTCAAGTAGCCTGTGGTCATAATCTCACAGTTGTTCTGACAACCTCAGGACAAGTATTCACAATGGGTAGTAGTGCATATGGACAGCTGGGAAGTCCAGTAGCTGATGGAAAAGCTCCCAGTCGCATAGAAGGTAAAATTGCTGATAGTTTTATTGATGAGATTGCCTGTGGTTCATATCATGTTGCAGTTCTGACTTCTGAAACAGAGGTTTATACTTGGGGAAAAGGATCAAATGGACAATTAGGCCACGGTGACTATGATCATAGAAATACACCTACACTTGTCCATTATTTAAAGGATAAGCAAGTAAAGAGTGTAGTGTGTGGTTCAAACTTTACAGCTGTTGTATGTCTTCATAAATGGGTATCTCGTGCTGACCATTCTGTATGCTCTGGTTGTCATAATGCTTTTGGCTTCAGAAGAAAACGTCACAACTGTTATAATTGTGGGTTAGTCTTTTGCAAAGCATGCAGTAGCAGGAAATCTTTGAAAGCTTCTTTAGCTCCTAATATGAACAAGCCATATCGAGTGTGTGATGTTTGTTATACAAAACTGAAGGCCATGGAATCTGGTTTTCCTCGGCAAACTCCTAAAGCCAAAAGTGCAAATATGTCTCTTAGATATAATGAAATGGACGATAAAGAGAGTCATGGTCCTAAACTACCGTCAAAACTCTCCAAAAGGTCATCTTTTGGCTCAGGCATTCAATGGGAAAGTAAGAATTCAAAGCCCAACATGAAAGTGGAATTGCATGATAGCCGTGTCTTCCCCACTCTGAATGGAAAACTTCTGTTCGGTGGCATGTGCTCTTCAAAAGCATCACATTCTCTTGTTGGAACTTCAAAGGGAGTGTTATCAGTTTCCCTCCCTGACTCCGGAGAAGCCGGCACAGCTTCTCAATCAACATCTCCTGTTTCAGAAAACTCAAGCCCAGCTAGGTTTTCTGAAGAAATTATTGGCTATTCCAAAAATAGAAATGATATTTTAAGTCAAGAAATCATCTTAAGGGCCCAGGTAAGCCTATTGAAACCCTTTGGTGACTACAATTTATTTTCCTGTCACATGCATGCATATATTTACAACCCTTTTTTGTTACTTTAATGTGATAAATGAGTTCCTCCATGCCCCACCCAAATAGTTTATTTATGACTGCAAATATTTGGTAAAGCTTCCTCTTGTTTAATCCAAATATGGAGATAATTAGAAGTTATATCCTCAAAATTTACAAAGTTACAAACATGTAATCACAGGCAATTATTAAAGCCTCTTGTTTCTGAAATAGTTTTTTAGTGACAAGTTAATAAAGTCAAAGAACAGGTTATGAAATCTTATCTGGTTACTAAATTTACGTTTTTATTGGTAGTGGATATCTGTTACTTTGATGGACTTCTATATCACGAGTCCACTATAGGATTCTTACCTTGCCTATTTTTGGAGACCATTTGGTTAAAGCAGTATGAATTGGTTGGGCTCTTTCCCTATATGGAGATCCATATACCATCAATGTGTGTTTTGGTTTTATAGCTGCAAAACCATGCCATCTCTTGTTAAAGCTTCAGTTTTTTTAATGAAAATTAAAGTGTTGCATGGTGTATTTTTAGGAGAAGACCAAAATATATATCTTAAAATGTAGTCACAAATTGATATGACCATGATTAACGATGTACAAGCAAAACCCGCGGCATGTGTACACACACAAGTGGGAAGATGAAGTATGTGACACGTGAACTTCACAAGTTGAAGTTCCAAGTGGCATATGGAGTTCTGGAATTTCTTAATTACCATGTAAGAGCCCATTTGGTTTTGAGTTTGAGAGCTTGAAAGGAATTTTGAGCTTAATACCTGCATGCCACATCTGAAACAAGGAAAGAAATAAGGTGGTACAAATTGGATAAGAATAAATGGGTTTCATAATTTTTATTGTTTACTTCTTTTTATATAATTTGAAATGTATATAAGTTCAATCTGCATTTATTATACATGGCCTCTAATGGCCTGTTTTCCAGGAGTTTTGTTGTATCAAATTTGTAAATCACTATTTAATTGATAGGACTTTTAGTTTTTTACTTTATAATTATTGAAGTGAGGGTAACATACTAAACAGCAATTGAATGAACTTAATAGGTGGAAGATCTTACGAGCAAATCCCAACACCTTAAAGCTGAGCTTGATAGAACAATAAAACAGTTGAAAGAGGTCACTGCCATTGCAGTAAATGAAGCTGAAAAATGCAAATCTGCGAATGATGTTGTTGAGTCTCTTACTGCTCAGGTAAGATATTTCTCTGATAATAGTTTTGTGCTTATTTCTTTTTTTAGTATTACCTACAAGTTTGTTTTCAATTGCTCTGTTATGGGATTTGAAAGACTCTCTCTGTGATTTTCTGCATCTGAATTCAATGATAAATTTAAGTAGGTTTGATTTTTGAACTTCCAATCTACGAGTGGCGAAGCTTTAATTGGTTTGGTGAGGCAGCATACTTCCATAATTCACCTCACAGCATAGCGATCATATTGTAAATATATTCTGTTCCTTCATAAGCTAATTGAAGGATCCTAATTGTCATATGTCACGTTGCGTAGATACTAATCAGGTGACGGTTTTGTGAACTGGTAAAGTACAAGGATCGTGCTTGCGTAATTTACCTATGGTGATAATTTCTTTGGGACACTTCGAGGGATCCTAGGCCTCCTTAATTTGGTTTAATTCGAGAAAAACCACAACTCCAAATCAACACAAGGTTGAAGATGATACTGATGGGATAATATTCATTCTTGGCCTCAAGCTATTAAATAGCCGAACAACCTTTACAACAATAGCACATCTCTCAATTAAGGAAAGAAAAATATACGTGAATAATTTAGGCCAGAGTTATTGAAAAGGAAAGACAACAAATCAGCAGCAATCAAATAAGGCAGCTGGCTGAATTCTCTAGATCCTTTCTCCTAGTCTCCATGTGTGTCCAAGTTCGTTGAGTCCCTAATAGCTCCTCCTTCCTTAAAAATTTCCTTGTCCTCAAGGGAAAAATATGGGAATCGTGCCTTGAAATCAGCTAGAATTTTCCCTGTGGCATCCGAAGGTGATAAGTTCTGCCAGTGAACAAGAATTTCTGCAACCCCCTTGACATTTCTAGTTTCCAAAATTGCTTGAGGTAATGGATGTGGGGTGGACTCAGTTATGGAAGGCAACATGGGAGAAACAATATCTTGATCTCCAATCATTTTTTTAAGGAGTGAAACATGGAAAATTGGATGGAGTTTGGACTCTAAATGAAGTTCCAACTTATAAGCAACCTCCCCAATTTTGAATAGAATTTTATAGGGGCCGAAAAAGTTGGGGCTGAGCTTGAGATTTTTCCGTTGGGCTAGAGATAATTGGCGATATGGACGCAGCTTGAGATACACGAATTCACCAACTTGGAAATTTTTCTCCGTATGCTTTGCATCATAAAATATTTTCATCCTTCCTTGCGCCACCTTCAAATTATTTTTTGCTTCTATAATAACCACATCTCTCTCAAGAAGGAACTTTTCAATTGATTCCACACGTGTAGTGCCATGGACATAGGCGAGTAGAGTGGGGGGCTCCCGGCCATAAACAATCTCGAAGGGGGTCTTTTTTGTAGATGAATGAATGCTAGTATTATAGCAATATTCCACCCATGGAAGCCAAACCGCCCACTCCTTGGACTTATTGCTTGTGAAGCACCTTAAATACATCTCCAAGGTCCTGTTGACTACCTCAGTTTGACCATCCGTTTGTGGGTGATATGCCGAGCTAAATTGAATTTAATCCCATTAAAGAGAAATAAATTCTTCCAAAAAGAACTAGTGAACATCGGGTCACGATCACATACAATGGATTCAAGCATGCCATGAAGCTTGAACACGTGCTCAAAAAATGTGTGAGCAATGATGATGGCTGAATAAGGGTGTTTGATGGGGATGAAATGACTATATTTGGACAAGCGATCCACAACCACAAAAATAGTAGAGTTACCTCTCGAATTCGGCAAGCCATCCATGAAATCCATAGATATGTCAGTCCACACGTTTTGGAACGGGAAGAGGGCTCAAGAGGTCGGCGGGTTTGACATGGTCCAACTTATTTTTTTGGCAAATCTCGCATTCTTGGATAAACTTCCTTACATGTTGTCTCATCCCCCTCCAATAAAAGACTGATTTAACCCTGTGGAGAGTTTTGTGGGGTCCTTCATGCATACTTGAATGAAATTCCTTAATTATAGGAATTATGAGATCCGAAGATGGAAGGAGAAAAATGCAGCCTTTAAAAAAAATCATTCCTTCCTTTAATACCCACTGACCCAATGCCTCCCCTTGCTGAATTTTCTCCACAAGATCCTACAATTGAGAGTTAGCCAAAATTTCGGATTCAATGGGATCCACCCAATTAGGAATGGGAAAGGATAAGGCATATGACTGAATTTCGAATTTCCTTGACAAGGCATCAGCTGCAGAATTTTCTTTCCCTTTCTTGTATTGAATTTGAAAATCAAATCTCAAAAGCTTAATTAACCATTTTTGTTGTGCAGCCGTAGTTATTGTTTGATTCAAGAGATATTGCAAGCTTTTTTGATCCATGCGAACAAGGAAGTTGGCGCCCAAAAGTTAAGGACGCCATTTTTTAACAGCTTTGACCAATGCGAGCATTTCCTTTTCATGAAAAATTGCCCGTGGCAAGGTATCATTTGGATGGGGATATTCAATTGTGGTATCAACGGTTCAAAAATCGGAGGGAGGGCATGAATTGGGAGATATTCAAATATGAGTTACACTTGCGATACGGGCCTTCGCGATACCAAAATTTTTTTGGCGATCTCACGAAGCTTAAACAAAATGGAAGTGGTCAGGATTATCAAATGGAGTTCGATCGTTTGTTACATTGGGCGGGAAATCTGACGAAGGAACAACAAGTGGGTTACTTTGTAAATGGATTGAAGGAAGGTTTATGAGTGGACGTGAAAGCTTGTAATGCAACGTCATTATCCGCGGCTATTGGTCTTGCAAGGCTCTATGAGTCAAGAATGCATGATCAAAGAAAGGGAGGCTACGTGGAACCAAGGAAGGCCCCCGTCACAGTTGGGCCGCCTCCCTTGCCCTCGGCTTCATTAACACGAGCGCGAAATCCGGTCATCAAAAAATTGAGTCCTATGGAGTTACAAGAAACGAGGAATCGTGGGAACTTCAGCTCCAGAGACTTCTATTTGGAAAAATAGGGCAATCAATTGTTACAATATTGGTTGATTAGGAGAGCATGCATAATTTTTTGAATTCGAAAGTGGCTAAAAAATTAGTACTCAATCCCATGAAAAAAGAGAATTTTCGGTGCAAGTGGCAGATGGAAATAAAATGAAGAGCGAAGGAATTTGTGAAGGCACGCCAATCTCGGTTCAAAAAATAGAATTCCAAGTGGATTTTTTCCTCTTACAGGTGGAGGGATGTGATGCTATTTTCAGAACTCAATTGCTCAAGAAATTGGGTCCGATTATTTGGGAATTTAATGAGTTATGGATGAGATTTTTTTGGGAGGGAAAAAATGTGGAGCTGCGTGGAGCCAAGGGACCTAGCAATAAAATAGTAGATGGCCGTGATTTTGGGGAGCAATTAAGGAGGGGGAAAAGAGCTTATCTGTTACAACTAAACTCCTTAAATTTAGGAGAGAAGCAGGAGGTTACGGAAGGAAATTTAAATCCAAAATTATTGGCCATTTTGGACCAATATTCTGATATATTCAAGGAGATACACGGCTTGCCACCTCAGCGATCTCAAGACCACAAAATTCCGTTGGTAAAGGGAGCCAATCCAATTTCAGTCAAGCCTTATCGGTATCCCATTACCAAAAAAATGAGATTGAAAAAATGGTCAAGGGGCTTTTGTCATCCGGTGTGGTAAGGCCTAGCATGAGTCCCTACTCCTCTCCCGTGCTATTGGTCAACAAACATGATGGCTCTTGGAGGTTTTGTGTGGATTATCGGGCACTCAACAAGATTACCATCAAGGATAAATATCCAATACCCGCCATCGACGAATTATTGGATGAATTGCATGGTGCACAATTTTTACAAAGCTTGATTTAAGGTCGGGGAACCATCAAATCCGCATGTACCCGGGGGATGTTGAGAAAACAGCTTTTTGCACACACCAGGGCCACTACAAATTTTTTGTGATGCCCTTTGGTCTCACTAATGCACCGGCAACCTTCCAGAGCGTCATGAATGAGGTATTCAAGGGATTTCTTCATAAATTTTTCTTAGTATTTTTTGACGATATTCTTATTTTTAGCAAATCTTGGGAGGATCATTTATTACATGTTGAGCGTGTGCTACATGTTTTGCAAGCTAACAAGTTTTTTGTCAAGTGTGAAAAATGTCAATTTGGACAAGAAGAAGTAGGCTACTTGGGTCACTTGATTTCTCATCGTGGGGTAACCATGGATCCGGAAAAAATTTCCTCCATGATGACATGGCCCAAATCAACTAGCTCGAAAGGGTTGCGAGGGTTTTTGGGCTTCACAGGTTACTACCCGAAATTCATTCACCACTACGGAATGATCGCCCAATCTTTGACAAATATGCTCAAAAAGGATTCTTTTAAATGGAGTCCCGCCGCCGAGCAAGCATTTGAAGAGTTAAAAAGGGCAATGACATATGGACCCTTACTCGCTCTACCGGATTTTTCTCAACCATTTATTGTGGAGTGTGATGCCTCGGCTCAGGAGCGGTGCTCATGCAAGGGGAACAGCCAATCGCGTTTTTTAGTCAAGCATTACACGGGAAAAATCTAGCATTATCCACATATGAAAAAGAAATGCTCGCATTGGTCAAAGCTGTTCAAAAATTGTGTCCTTATCTTTTGGGTGCCAAATTCCTTGTTCGCACGGATCAAAAAAGCTTGCAATATCTCTTGGATCAAACAATAACTACGGCTGCACAAAAAAATTGGTTAGTTAAGCTTTTGGGATTTGATTTTCAAATTCAATACAAGAAAGGAAAGAAAATTCTGCAGTTGATGCCTTGTCGAGGAAATTCGAAATTCAGTCATATGCCTTATCCTCTCCCATTCCTAATTGGGTGGATCCCATTAAATCCGAAATTTTAGCTAATTCCCAACTGCAGGATCTTGTGGAGAAAATTAAGCAAGGGGAGGCATTGGGTCCGTGGGTATTCAAGGAATAAATGATTTTTTTTAAGGGCCGCATTTTTCTCCTTCCATCTTCGGATCTCATAATTCCTATAATTAAGGAATTTCATTCAAGCACGCATGAAGGACTCCACAAAACTCTCCACAAGTTTAAATCAATCTTTTATTGGAGGGGGATGAGACAACATGTAAGGAAGTTTATCCAAGAATGCGAGATTTGCCAAAAAAATAAGGTGGACCATGTCAAACCCGCCGGCCTCTTGAGTCCTCTTCCCGTTCCAAGACATGTGTGGACTGATATATCTATGGCTTGCTGAATTCTAGAGGTAACTCTACTATTTTTGTGGTTGTGGATCGCTTGTTCAAATATAGTCATTTCATCCCCATCAAACACCCTTATTCAACCATCACCATTGCTCACACATTTTTTGAGCATGCATTCAAGCTTCATGGCATGCCTGAATCTATTGTATACGATCGTGACCCGGTGTTCACTAGTTCTTTTTGGAAGAATTTATTTCTCTTAAATGGGATTAAATTCAATTTTAGCTCGGCATATCACCCACAAACGGATGGTCAAACTGAGGTAGTCAACAGGACCTTGGAGATGTATTTACGATGCTTCACAAGCAATAAGCCCAAGGAGTGGGCAGCAGTTTGGCTTCCATGGGTGGAATATTGCTATAATACTAGCATTCATTCATCTACAAAAAAGACCCCCTTCGAGATTGTTTACGGCCAGGAGCCCCCCACTCTACTCGCCTATGTCCATGGCACTACACTTGTGGAATCAATTGAAAAATTCCATCTTGAGAGAGGTGGTTATTAGAGAAGCAAAAAATAATTTGAAGGTGACGCAAGGAAGGATGAAAATATTTTATGACGTGAAGCATAAGGAGAAAAATTTCCAAGTTGGTGAATTTGTGTATCTCAAGCTGCGTCCATATCGCCAATTATCTCTAGCCCAACGGAAAAATCTCAAGCTCAGCCCCAACTTTTTCGGCCCCTATAAAATTCTATCCAAAATTAGGGAGGTTGCTTATAAGTTGGAACTTCCTTCAGAGTCCAAACTCCATCCAGTTTTCCATGTTTCACTCCTAACAAAAGGATTGGAGATCAAGATATTGTTTCTCCCACGCTGCCTTCCATAACCGAAGAGTCCACCCCACATCCATTACCTCAAACAATTTTGGAAACTAGAAATGTCATGGGGGTTGCAGAAATTCTTGTTCACTGGCAGAACTTATCACCTTCGGATGCCACATGGGAAAATCTAGCTGATTTCAAGGCACGATTCCCATATTTTTTCCTTGAGGAAAAGTAAATTTTTAAGGAAGGAGGAGTTGATAGGGACTCAACGAACTTGGAGAAAGGATCTAGAGAATTCGGCCAGTTGCCTTATTTGATTTATGTTGATTTGTTGTCTTTCCTTTTCAATAACTCTGGCCTAAATTATTCACGTATATTTTGCTTTCCTTAATTGAGAGATGTGCTATTGTTGTCAAGGTTGTTCGGCTATTTAATAGCTCGAGGCCAAGAATGAATATTATCTCATCAGTATTATCTTCAACCTTGTGTTGATTTGGAGTTGTGGTTTTTCTCGAATTAAACCAATTAAGGAGACCTAGGATCCCTCAAAGTATCCTATAGAAATTATGACCATAGGTAAATTGCGCAAGAACGATCCTTGCGCGTTACCAGTTCACAAACCCGTCACCCAATCAACATCTACGCAATGTGACATTTTGGTATTAGAGCAGGGACTGCGTCATGGGTTCAAGTCACGGAGGAGGCGACCTATAAGCTGGATTAAAATGTCTTGGTACTTTGTATGGGCATAGTGTTGAGTCATTGAATACTAATAGATGAGTGAAGCCGCCAAAAGGGAAAGGGCTAGCACCGGGTCAGTGTCGACAGAGTGGACGTCGGATTCAAAAGCGAGGTAGAATGTTATGATCCTGAGGGTTAAAGGTTTAACCAAATTAGTATCCACCAGTCCTAGGGCTTTTGCATCAATGGTTGGGTCTTTAACATCATACTGCCAACACAAAACAAAGTTGAGGTGCATGGCCTGGATGACTAGGTTCCTTGCATGTGTTAGGATTAAGTTGAATTCCACCAGTGTCGTATATGTGGAATATACTGAGTTTGTGTGACTCTAGCCAGCATGTGGTGAGTACAAAATCTTGGCAGGATTACCTTATGGTCAAGTAAACTCATTTGACATACATGTTTCCATTGTAACTCGTGGACTGTTTAAACAAATATCAGATCATGTTTAGAATCAACATGGAAGAGCAGATTGGTCGTCATTAATTTAAGAGAAATATTTTAGCCACAAAAAGATCTCACAAAATTAAATCCACAAACTTATGTGACTTGAGGTGGTATGTTAGTAAAGCTACTTTTATTGTAAAGTAGATCTAACATATCAAAGTTATGTCAATTTGTGGGTTTGCTTTTGTGGAATCTCTTTATAGATGTAACACTTCTCTTAATTTAATCTAATTGTTTTGACTCAAGGTACAGCATATGATGTTGTGGGCATGTGTAGAGAAGTTGGTGACATTGATTTAGTTAGTTGATGAGAGATTAGCTGATGTATCAGTGTAAAGATGAACCTACATAAATTTGCATGCAGTAGATGGGGAGATTCTCCATCAAATCCCCAGTTCAAGCGTGAGTCTTCATCACTTCATATGCCTTATGTTATATATGATTTATTTAAGCATATATAGTCGTACTTATGACATGTATTCTTGTCTACATTTACAAAAAGGGTGTTGAATACCAGTTGTAACATGAAATCTTAAAGTGATCGATTACAAATTAATATCATTTAGTGAATTCTCTTGATGACAAGAAACTAAGGTAGACAAAATCACGACCATGGTCATTATATTTACGTATAAATGAGGTTGAGGCCCAGTAGTTCTTGAAAATATGGCTCTTGAAGTAGCATTGATGTTAATCGAGACCAATTAAAACGAGATTTGAAGTTAGATTGCACTTTTTTGGTCATTAAATAAGAATTTTATGGATGATAGAAGTAGGCATAGCCCAAGTACAAGGGACATATACAAGAGCAACACCTATGCATAATTGTCTAGGGATACAAGAAAGTCATGAATATTTGTGCCCTTACAACTATTACAATCGATTTTAAAGATTTAAGTTTCAGTATTTATTTTCAAGACTGAATGACTGTGATGTACACTAAGCACTAAAATGATTAGGGGCTGGATAATAACAGTAATACTGCTTTGAAGATCCCAGCAGTTTGGCAAAACCCCTTCTCACACTAAGCACTAAAATGATTAGGGGCTGGATAATAACAATAATATTGCTATGGTTCAAAGAGCCATCATTATGGGAAAAACCCTTCTCACACTAAACACAAATGATTAGGGGCTGGAATAATAACAGTAATACTGTTTTGAAGAGCCCAGCAGTTTGGCAAAAACCCTTCTCACACTAATAACATTAATATTGCTATGGTTCAAAGAGCCCAACATGAAGGCAGAAACCCTTCACAACCACTAATTGACAGATTTGAAATATGTAGTGGCAAGGCATGGAATTTATGTTAGTAACCCCTTAAATTATGCTATAAAATTTGTGCCTATCTTGGGAGTGTGAGAAGTTTGGCTCAATTTAATAACACGTTATTCCTTAAAAAAAAATTAATAACACGCTATTCAGGAAGTAGTTTTGGTGTTACTCTACGGAGAGTGAAGCTTTATGGAGACGCGTTGTGAAAACAAAATATGATAGCATGAGTAGAAGATGGTGTTATAAGGAGGTAGTGGGTCCTTATGGAGTTGGCATTTGGGGGGTGATGCTAAGATACAATTTTGGCATGACCTATGGTGTGGGGATCAACCACTAAAGGGCTCTTTTACAAAGCTATTAAGTATTGCATGTAGTAAGGAGGCGTGGTAGGGAATAATATGAAGTTTTCAATGGAACTATTAAATGGAATTTATTTTTTGATTAGATCTGCTTAGGATCGGAAGGTAATCTGTAACTGTATTGTTTGAACTGCTGTACTCCCTCAGATTGAGACAAGGTGGTGAAGATGGTATTGTGTAAATCCCTTCTAAGAGAAGGAAGCCTGAAGTTAGGTGGTATTATCAAACATTATCTACTTCAGATAATTCCCATTTTCCATGGAAGAATATTTCAAAAGTCAATGTGCCTTTGAGAGTAAGTTTCTTTGTGTGGACAGCGGCCCTTGAAAATGTATTATAACCTAAAGAGAAATGTCATAGTCATCTATTGGTGTTTCAAGGAGCAGGGAATCCATGGATCACCTTCTTCTCCATTGGGTAAGTGGCAGGAGCATTGTGCCTGTAATTTTAAGCCTTTTTGGAGTAGAATGGGTTATGTCTAGAAGGATAATAGAGATGTTAGACTATTGGAGAGGTCAATTGGGAAATCAATCAGTCGTAGCCACTTGGAGGATGGTTATTTTATGTTTAGTGCGGAGCATATGGAGAGAGTGGAATGCAAGATGCTTTGAAGAACACAAGATATCGAAGGAAGAGCTAAAGAATATGTTGGTCAAATCGCTTTATATGTTGATAGAGGCGTGTATTACCTCTCCTTTTTTCTAATATTTCTAATCTTTTGGATTCTTGATCTTCTTTTAATCATTACACGGTTTATTTTGGTATACACATCCGTGTAATATGGTGGTGTCCCCCATACGTTTTTAATGAAATAGAGGGTTTATCATTTTGCTCTTTCTCATTCTTGTTCGCTTATTTTATTGGATACCACTATAGTTGCAACTACACCATTAACTAGTTGATGGTCTGATGATGCGGATGTTTTAATTGTCTGACAGTTGAAGGAAGTGGCTGAAAGACGGATGGAAGAATTTTTTACTTGTGTTAATTCTGGCTCCATTATTGCTGGAAACACCTCCAATATTCTAAACCAGCTCTCCAATGTGCACCATAATGCAAACAGAGCCACTCCAGAGAGCAATTCAAATGGCAACTTGACAAACCGAACCTTTCCTACCGCAAGCAAGCCAGCTACTGAAAGAAAAGAGTGGGTGTTACATGATCAACCAGGGGTGTACATAACTTTGTCCTCCTCAGGCGGGGGTACTGAACTGAAACGCGTTCGCTTCAGGTATCTATACTTGCCATCTTTGTGTATTAAATTTTGTAGGATCGTATATGAGGTACTCGACAAAAATTTAAAGCATATATTCTATGAGATTATATGACTCCATAGTAAGTATTTTTACAACTCGATGAGAGGTTTAGGCCATGCTTTTGTTCTTGTACTGACTTCATGAATCATATTGTTAATTGGGATTCAAACTATGTACTTTAACTATATCAATATTGGAGTGGATCCACAATACCCCTCCTCATGACTGCAGATCATATCAGGTCATATAGATATCCTTTCAACACAACATAGGTGAACCAAAGGATCTCGGAGACCCACCAAAGTGAAGCTGAAGCCGTAATAGGCTATGTCTCCACAGTGGGCTTCATTTTACCAAATATGACGAGAACATAATTTCCCAACCATTTATGCGTTGGAGAGACCGTTTCCATTTGTGCCGAAGCAATTTATAAAGCGCAGGCTGAAACCGGTGAAATTGAACGGCATTACTTGAATGCTACTGCAGAAACATGCAAAGAAATTATCAAAAGGGCCTCTGCTGGTATTTGTTGGTGCCTGGACTGTGAGGGCTCTCAGCCACATAGATAGTTTTTAGGAGACGTTTGGATTCGAAGCTCATCTCAGCTCATCTCAACTCATCTCACTACTATTCATTACTATTCAGCAACTTTAATTCACAAATCTCACTACTATTCACAACTCATCTCACTACTATTCACAATCCATCTCAACTCATCTCAACTCATCTTCAAATCCAAACATCTTTATCATCCTGGCATCGAGCTGTTTTTCTGCAGGACCTTCCCACAGTATCGTCACCGTAGTAGAATTTAACCACCAAGTTCTAGAACCAGCGGTCTTGTAATAAGAACAAAATAGGTTTATTCACTTGAATCAAAATTCCAATATAAACTCAAAGAGGGATTGATGTTTTGTTTGTAACTCATTATTCAAAGAACTATTCAGAGTTCCTAGAGCTCTAAAGATAGGCCTGTGGGGTGCATTGCAGAATTGTATAAAAGACTTGAATGTGTCTCCCCTAACACCAATTGTTTTTAGATAGATTGGCCAGCTCATAATCCGACAGGTGGTATGAAAGCTAGAGGTTGTTGGTTCAAATCACAAGAGTGTTATCATGAGAGAGGGATTGTTGGGGTGTGTCCACAATATTGCTTTTTGCGATTGCTTTAAAACCCATTTTTCATAAATAGCATGCAATGCCCTCCCTTTGCCATTGCAACCACAGGGCCACAAACCCCTTAAGTCCAACCTGACTATTGTCACTGTAGCCTCCAATGTGAGAGACATTGCTGCCCAAGTGCAGCCACTAGTATGCTCTCTCTCTCTCTCTCTCTCTCTCCCTCCCTCCCTCGCAATCACTTGCCCACCATGCCATTGAAGCCCTCAGCACCTTGCACCTTTACCATTACGTTCATGCTGTGCTTCATGTTCTTAATCCTTTTCTTCCTTCTCTAGCTTCCTTGAATTCCCATATGTATCAAGCTCCATCAATCATCCCAGTTTGTCATAGACCAAGTTCGGACTAGAACCATTTACGATCAGGTGGGATGCTCGAGTGGGTTGTGCCTAGTTCATGGGGAAGCAAAAGGGGCAGGTCCCAGTTTAATAAAATGGGTCTTCTCTGCAAGAATTTGGTGATGTCTACACTTGAATCTCTTGATTTGAAAATGGGTCATAGAATGTCTTGATGAAAGGGTGGAGTCGGTGGACTACATTTCTAAGAATTTGGACAATTTTTTCCTGATAACTAGATAATTTGTCTGTGTTCTTTTAGATTAAGTTATTTGTGGACAATTTTTTTTCCTTATTAGTCTCATTGACATGTTGAATTTAAAATATTTCGAAAACTAGTTAATTGTATTTGGTGCTAAATTGCATTAACTTATTTGCTTTTTTGCACTGTGAAACAAACAATGAAAAGAGTTTTTAGTATCATTTCCATGGTTCCAATAGGAATTGATATGGAATTCAACTCATGATAGTTTTCTCGACCTAGTACTTCTGTTCCTGCAGAACAGGAATTCATGAATATAATCTAAAGTGAAATATATGAATATTTTTTCTCTGAGTGATAAAGTCTATGAATATATACTCCTAATTTTGATATTACCCCTTTTATATAAAATACCTACCCAGAAATATCTATAGTTCTTGCTTTCACAAATAGAATCATTTTAGTTGCTATTGCAGATAAATCAATCTAAAAAGTTAAAATATAGACCGAATCAGTTTTGAGGGGAAAAATATTGATGATGACAGAATGTTGTTTTTTTGTTCTATAAATATCAAATGGATCTCTTGATTGAATTCTCCGAACACTCCCATGCATACCTATTTCTTGTGTAGACCTGTAGGCTGTAGCAATGGTTAAAGGCCTTGACTCTGTATGCATATATTCATCCCCACGCATCTCTTTTCTGGGCAGATTTTTGTATGATATCATTAGAAAATCCTATACAAAACTCAATAAATATAATGCTTTTAGCACAGCAAACCCATGTAGTATTTTTTTACTTTCTTCTTTTGAACTTGTGATTGAATTTGCTGTTTGCTGAAGTCTATTTGCTTTTCTACAGCCGGAAACATTTCACAGCAGAACAAGCCGAGAAGTGGTGGGCCGAAAACGGGGCCAGAGTATGTGAGCAAGTCAATGCTCGTAGTTCAGAGTAAAAAGCAGAAGGCAATATAGCATTCTCTGGAAGAAAATCAAGCATCAAGCACCATACATTATCTTGCTTATCAAAAAAAGAAAGAAGATAAAGCATCATACAACTGTTTTCCATGACCCTCTTCAGTGGAGTTTCATCAAGGAACCAGGGTCGGAACCAGGTAGAGTAATGAGACATTAGGAAATTCGGAACGTAGAAAAGAAAGTTTTACAAGAGATAGAACAAACAGAAAAATGAAAATGAATATTGGGAATTCAGAATCTGGAGTTCTCATTAATCCTGGGGCCCTTAACCCTCTAGTTTTTTTTTTTTTAACAACCTTAACCCTCCAGTTAAGGAATGTTGCATTCTATTGTATAATTTTTGTGCCCAAAAATTACACCGATCAAAAAGGAAGGTTCCATTCTATTGCAGGTTGGTCTTGTGTTTTTACTCCTGACTGGATCGTTTGGATAGTGAGATGAAATAAGATAGTTTTAAATAAAAATTGAATAATATATTATTAAAATATTATTATTATTTTAAAATTTGAAAAAATTAAATTGTTTATTATATTTTGTATAAAAATTTAGAAAAATTGTAATAATGAGATAAAATGAAACTGTTTATGTTAGCTGCCATTTCCTGTTATATTTCTGCTCTTTAACCTGAGGTTAATCCCTCAGCTTTTTATTAATAAAAACAAGATAGAAGAATAAATTAAGAACAATAAAACGGGACAAAGAACTAATAAATTAGCTATGACGCAGCACATGTTCCTTGGTCAAAGCAAGAAGAGTTGTCTTGTTAGCAGTTTGATACATTCTAACGAGAGAGAATTGTGATGCTATAGTTGGAGAAATCGACACGTTGAGATCCTAAAATATCTGATCTATACTTGAAATCCTAAAAATTTAAAGCTTTAGGATTTATAATATATTGTTAATCTTATGTATATTGTCAATGTATTCGTATTTAAAATATTTTATGAAAAAATCTGATAATGATGATGTAGTTAAAAGATATTAATTAGAAAATGTGTCCAAAAATTTAGAGATTGACAAAAGGAAGGCTAACTGTAACACCCTCTCCTCGTAGGTTATGAGTATCACGTATTTTTCATGAAAATTAACTCGGCAAAAGATTCTCTAATTTCATAATTGAAAAATAAACTGAAATTTATTATGAAATAAAATGTCTAATAAAATTGTCTTCCAACAACATTAAATGAATAAACTGAATAAATTCATGTCATAAAAATATGTTTTATTTTAGAAAGTTTGAACTAAAAATAAATGATCCTTCTACTCCTGACTTGCCTGCTCGTAATCATCATCTTCACCTGGGTGGTTAAAAACATGAAAATAAACTAAAATGAGTCGATGAGTCAGTAAGAAATCTATCACAACGTAAACATAATAAACATAAGATTTTCATAAGAACTTTCATGCTGAGCTTAAAATTTATGACTGTTTATGCTAATACTTATGTGATGTATGACTGATTTATCTGAACTAACTGACTGATTTATCTGACTTATCTGACTAACCAACACACTTAATCATGTGTGCAAGGTTGTGCACCGGCCCCACATCCCGCTACAGCAAGAGGAACCGCTGATAGTATTCTAGCATACTATGGTGGACCACGACTGAGTTCGTGGCTTGCACACCACCCTGAACTGAACTGCATTGGTACCATGCATCTGAATGATCATCTTATTAATTGATCTGAACTTATCTTACACTTGAATTTAAGATGGCTTACGTGTCTTATACACATGAGATGCGTGACATATTACATACATAATCATAATTTCTGAATTTGAACATGATGCGGAATGACATGATCGTATACTATGCTGGATGACATGCTTGCACATGACATGAGCGGTTCATAAATAATGGTTGTCAATGAACTGGTTTGAATATTACATACATATAAGCTAACTGTGATGATCCTAATTTATGATCAAATTACTTACTTCGCTGCGTTTCTTCTTAAATAATACTTCGTAACTTAAGACCTATATACAATAAATAACTATCACTAAATTGTTTGGAAATAAATAAATACTAATATCTTACTTAACTAAATTTAGAATTCTAAAAGATAGTCAAACAAATATTTTGTTTAACACTATAATCAATAAATCATAGTATTTAAATTACTTAAAATACTAATTTATAATTTAGTAGAAGAATACTTGGCTATTTTAAAATAAGTCATGAAACTTAAATTCTTAAAATAAGTTTTATTTCTTAACATAATTATTAACTCTTATAAGAAACCTAATAAATTCCATTAATTTCTTAACATAGTAATTTTATTAAAATCCTACTAAATTGACATAGAAAATATTAACTAAAATATTAGACTCAATAGTATACTTTGAAATATAATTCAAATTCTTTAAACACTTCCTTATAAAATAACATTTGACTAATATATTTATTTAATTAAAAACTTTGGGTTTAAATTATTAGTCTAGTTTTAATTGAGGAAACAGTCTATTTAAAATAATAAGAATAGTTTCTGTAAAAAGAATATAACCTGGCCATAACATATTATTATTACTACATGAGCCCAACAAAACAAAATCAGTCCAAATCCCACGCACAAGGGCTTAGGGCCCAAGGCCCATCAAAACTTACGGATTCTTTCTAGAATCCAAAAACACGGCTAAACAAAAGGAAAAATAGAGAGTTGAGAGAGAGGGAAGGCCACTGCGATGGAGTAACTCACCGAGAGAGGGCTGAGGGCGACGGCGGCGCTGGGTGGCTAGGAGTGACCGGCAACGCGACTGGGGGTGTCCCTATGGTGGTGCGGCATCGAGTGAGGAAGAGAGAGAGAGAGAGAGTTTAGAGAGAGAACCGAAACTACTGAAACAAAAGGGACTAGCGGCGGTTGAGATCTTACCGGAAAGGAGTGGGTGCGTTGGGGCTGAGCTGGTCGGCAAGTTCTGGCTCCACGAGTGGTGCTCCGACGTCCTATGGTGGTCGGTGGCAGTTGGGCAGAACCTACGACTCAAACGAAAGTGTTGATACTCGGGTATTTCAGAAATAGGGGATTCTCGCGACTTACAATTTTCTCCTCTCATATACGGGTAAGCACATTTTATAATGGTAGAATGATAGAGAAAAAATAAGAGAAATCCTAGAAGAGTAGAGACGTGCACGTGCAAGAGAGATACTCAGCAACATAGTTGGTTTTCCACTAGGATGTTTGCAAAACCACTGAGAAACATACGGGTTTGGTGGTTTGAAGTGTTTAAACAGAAGCTAACGACGAGATGAGGTTCGGTGACTAGAGGAAAAATTAAACTTTAAATTTCAAAACAAAACCGTAGTAAACGTAATCTAATACGCTTTAGAAATCCTTATTAAAACGAAACTCTAACAAATCTTAAATAACAACTATAATAGAAAATATAAAGATAAAGTAAATATAAATTCTAATAAAACTATAATTATAATAATATAAATTCTAAAATAAAAAATTTACTAGAAAAATTACTTATATACCCTAACCCCACTTGGTTGACCTGAATGAATAGTGGTGAAATGGATATGCGTGATCGATTTTGAATGAAACGTTTAGGATTCGTTTGGATAGTAAGTTGAGATGATGAATAATTCTACATATAATTATGAAGTGCATAAATGCCACTTAATCAATTTGAAAAAGAGTGGGGTCTACTATTAAAAAAATTAATTTTTTTCATGTAGATCTCATGTTTTATTCATTTTGTTCAAAGCAATTATTACGCAGCGGTTGCACAATTTATAGTTATAAATATATTTTCTCTTTTAAAAATTTGTGTGTTTGATTTTAGAAGTGAGATAAGATAGTTTTAACTTTTTAGAGATTTGATAGTTGTGGATCTCACCAATTATTGCATAATATTTGTAATGGCTGAGTATTATGTATAAATATAATTATATTAAGTAAGAGTATATAATAAATTACATGCCCCAAAAAATATTAAAAAGAGTATATAATAAATTACATGCCCCAAAAAATATTAAAATCACATAATTAAAATAAAATAATTTTCTGAACTTAAATTAATCAATTATTCTTGGCATTTTCAAAATTTATAGAAGGTCGTAATTCTAAAAAATGGAAATTATTTTTATAATATATATCATTCTAATTATATGAGAAATTATTTGTTATTGCATTTCCAATCCCCAAAATTTAAATATGTCAATATTAACAATTATTGATGGGTTCGGGAAAAAATGGACAATTTGATCTTTGCATTACAACAACAGAAATGTATCATCCGTTTCAAAAAAGCCAAAGTCACTATGTTTTCTCCTTTCCGTTAAAAAACATAGTGACTTCTCCGCATAAAAAGAAAAAATTATTGACAGTGAGATCTATTTTGTCGTTATGTGAAAATAGGGAAAGAGATATCTGAAACATCTTTAATTTAAGATGAATTGTGAATAGTAATGAGATGAGTTGTGAATAGTAGTGAGATTTGTGAGTTAAAGTTACTGAATAGTAATAAATAATAGTAAGATGAGTTGAGATGAGTTGAGATAAGTTGAGATGAGCTGAGATCTCTTTCGAATCCAAACGTCTCCTAAATCTTTACGTTTGGATACAAAACAGTTTCTCCATACATAGTGAGTTGAGATGTTTTTCTCAAATCTCAAACCAAATTGCACCTTAATTATTCATGTCATATTATGGCTAATTCATGAATAATACAAATCTAATTGACTTGGACACCGATCTAAATAATGTAGCGCAACTTGACACCCATACTTTTCAGTGATAAGGGTGACAATATATGACACATCTCGTAAACTTGATACAAGCACAATATAAAATAAGCGAGTTTGAGTTTGATATAAATGAATTTGTATCAAAACAGATTGATTCAATAAGACACAATTAATAAATTGATCAATAGTAAGTTAACTCACAATTAATCGGTATAGCACGAATAAATCCAATTTTCAAATTCTAATAGATGTTTTAATTTTATATGACTTTTAGTTTGAAGCGCATGTGATACACGCATAGGTCAAAGATTGCACTAGGATTACATAAAAGACATTTCAGTAATTCATATATGATACAGATGGGATCAATGCATCACCTAGCAATTTTTTGCAATGATTGTCGAGGGTACGAAAATAAGGAAGGGATGTAGGTCATCTATTTTAATACAAAAACTAAGGTCTTGTTTGATTACGTAGTTCAAATGTGATAAATTGTTTTATTAAAAGTTGAATGAAATATTATTATAATATTATTTTATTTTAAAATAATAAAAAATTAAATTATTTATTATATTTTATGTATAAATTTGATAAAATTATAATAATTTGATAAAATAAGATAATTTAATTTTGTCTAACTAAATCAACCCTAAAAGTAAGCAAAAAAGAGGGGAAAAAGTCCTAGCGAACCATCAGAATTAGTGCAAAGGTTCACCCACTGAATACGGGCTTTTAGCCCAAGGAAGCTTTCCCCTGCTTGGTCTGAGATCACTATACTCCCTCCTTAACTGCAATGACTTCCACTTTTTTTGGGAAAAAGTGGAGGTTCGTATTAAAAAAAGCAAGTTTTTTTTTTGGTGTGAGTTCTAGTTGTTAAAAATTTTACTCATCATTTTCATATCACGCGTTTTACATAATTTTTTATTTTTTTCTCTTACCAAATATATAATATATAGATGATGAATAGAAGAATTTAATTAATTTTAAAAAAATAAAATTAAAAAAATAAAAATAAAATATGATATATGAAAATGATAAATAATAAAACTTTTTTTTTTTTAAAAAAAGGAGCGCAAGAAATTCATACGCTCTAAAACTGTACAAAATATTTAATCCTATAAATAGTCTAATCTTATTAGTATGGAGACTTGATCGGCTTTGTTCAGCCCATAAGAATTGAAACATTAGCAGTGGCCACTTATCACATGGGCCGTAATAGTTTCGGCCCACTAGGGCTAGGATTAGGGTTTAGTCGTTGGGAAGAAAACATATAAAGGCACTCATGCCGCCCCCCCTGCTTCAATCTCCAACCAGGCCAGACCGTCCGTCCTCGTCAGTCGTCATAGGCTTCAGATCGTGGACTGAGGACAGGCACACCGGAAAAGCACCATGGTGCACGTCTCCTTTTACCGAAACTGTAAGTCTTCCGTGTCCAACAGCCTTTTGTTTGATTTCTCCGCACTTTTTTTTTTAAGTCAGGATATTTGAAAGCATGTTTCACTTTCTGGTGTGAGATCTATTTCATTTATCTTTTTTTTCCCATAATTTATTTGTTCAAACGAACTCGGCAATTTTTTAGAAAAAAAATGTGAACACCAAATCAATCATTGTCCTCCATAAGTAAGAGACTATCATAGGACTGAATTTTAGTGAGTGTTTTTTGGTCTAACGCCATTTTTGAGGGTCTGATGAGAGACAGATTGGCGTTTTGATTGGTATATACATCAGATGGGAAGACCTTTAAGAAGCCCAGACGTCCATATGAGAAGGAGCGTCTGGACGCGGAGCTGAAGCTTGTGGGAGAGTATGGGCTGCGGTGCAAGAGGGAGCTGTGGAGGGTGCAGTATGCGCTCAGTCGCATTCGTAACAATGCGAGAATGCTTTTGACCCTGGACGAGAAGAACCCACGTCGGATTTTCGAGGGTGAAGCTCTTCTCAGGAGGATGAACAGGTACGGGCTTTTGGACGAGAGCCAGAACAAGCTCGATTACGTGTTGGCCCTCACTGTCGAGAACTTTCTGGAGCGCCGTCTCCAAACCCTGGTCTTCAAGTCCGGTATGGCCAAGTCCATTCACCACGCCAGAGTGCTTATCAGGCAGAGGCATATTAGGTAATATATAGTTGATAAAACTTCCCAGAGGATCTTATATGTTATGTTTTCTGATTTTGTCTTTTACTTCTTGTGCCTTGCATCTGCGTTCATTTTATTTTCGTCGTTTCATTGCTTATAAGTTGATGAATTTGGTTTTTAATTTTTTGAATTTATATAGATATTTTGTTTAGGAGTCTGAATTTTCGTATGACTCGTTTTTTATCTGTTTTAGTCAATATTCAACTGATTGGTCTGTGGTTATCAAGAAAAAAAATTTGTCTAAGTCCCTTTATTTTTGTTTAATCAAGTCCGGGATTTCCCATTAGATTTGTCTTAATAATATTTATGACTTATCAAAAAAAATTATGTTATGATTTTTCCATTTTTTAGTCATTCATTCAAAACGAAATTTGAAGAATCTAAATAGATAAGAGCACATATATTGATGTTCAAAACTAAGCCACATTAAATGAATTTAAGTTACACGGATAACCAACCTTGGGAGGTAGAGTTCAATGTAACCAGTAAACTTTAATTGCCCCCCGCCATGCCCCTCTCCCGCAGGCTTAGAAATTTCATAAAGTGGATGAGTTTGGATTTTAATGAAAAGAGGGGAAGTGGAAAAACAGAGAAGGGGGAGAACAAGATGGGAGAGAAAAAGGAAACAAGGAGAAGAAAATTTGTCATCAATTACTTACAAAAAAAATAGACTAGAAAGCTAAAACCTAATAAAAAATATAATCAATCAATCCCCCAGCCACAAAGTTTGTGATTGAGCTGTCTTCCACATTGTCATTCATACATGAGTGGTGGGCCATATCTGGTAGCCACACAAATCCGAATTGAACAAGCCAGGTATTTTTTTTTTCTGTTGACTCGTATTTTGTTTTTGGAAACATCAGTGGTTTGTGGGCCTTCCAAATTTGATAATTGTAATGTCTAACTATTTGCTAGTGTTGAGCACTTGTATTGAGAATTCCATTACTTTCTTTAGCTTAGCTTTAGTGTAAGGCATATTATTATGGTGGTCTTAACTGCTAATTTTTAAAGTGAGGTTTTGTTAAACTCGGTGGATGACAAAAAATAGAATTTGTTGCAAGAATGAGATCAAAAAAATGTTAAACGAGTCCAAACTTATTTTGGCATATTTTTTTCCTTCCCTGCCTTTTTTCATTTGACTAAAAATCTTGTGGAGCCACTTTTTTGAAGATAAAAACAGGAAAAGATAAATTTTAGGAGATTTGAAGCTTGCATTAAAAAAATGTAGGAAGTTGACTATAAGAATTACTTCATAATATATGATGTTTAAGGAGTATGGTATCGATTTATATTGCCCTCCCAAAATCATAGCTCTGAGATCAATATGGTTCATTCTCAAATTGTTAGTTGTGAGGATCTCAAGTGTAAACTTTGTTGTTGAGATCACTATTATTTGAAGAACAAATTCCTGAGCTTGGCAGGTTGTTTCCTGTGGGCTTGGGTTAACCAGGGCATATTCTATGACGTTTACTTGTCCATCAATCAGCATTGGCCTGTTCCCCTGAATTTATGGGTTGATTATGTTAAATAGTAGGCTTGATTTATGGTAGTTACTCCAGTGGATCATGCGCCCCCCCGTCCCCCAATCCATTGTTCCCATCCCATCCCCTGTGTGCATGCCCTTGGGGTGATCGATTGACAGTTTATGGACTCGGAAGACCTGACCTGTGAGTGATCGATTGACGGTTTATGGACTCTGTGAAATTTCTGTCTATTTTATTTTCTGGATTATTTTGTTTAGGACATATATAATTGGTGAGGTAGTAATATCAATCTATTTGGCCCTTTCAGAGTTGGGAGACAGGTAGTCAATATTCCCTCATTCATGGTGAGAGTGGATTCACAGAAGCACATTGATTTTTCACTCACAAGTCCCTTTGGTGGCGGGCGCCCTGGGAGAGTGAAGCGCAGGAACCAGAAGGCTGCCTCTAAGAAGGCTGCTGGTGGAGATGGAGATGAAGAGGAGGAAGAGTGAGCTCAACTTTAAATATAAGTGGACAATGGTACTAGTAGGGTTTTCTGTTATGGTTTACCATTTCCTTTCAAACTATAATTGTGCTTTTTGAGAATGATAAATCCATAGGGAAGTTTTGCTTGTTATTTTCTTGGATATTGTTGGGAATATGTTTATTTTGGTTCTTTTTGGATATTAGGTGACTCGTCCTACATGAGGAATTATCTTGAATTTCATGCAAAAACTATTAATTTTATGATGTGAGTTGATTTGGGTCGGTAGAAAAAAAGCTTTTAGAAGAAAAATCAATTTACAAAGCTGTTTATTATTGACACAGCAACACTACTGATGATTATTATTATTATTATTAACTGCTCACTAAATGGTATATTTACTACACTAACTTGTAATTAGCAAAGTTTTGGCTATCCGGAGGAAATATAACGCCTTGAATAACATTCGTACTAGGAATCAATGTTTGGTTTTGTACGCTTCTTGTTATTGAAGTGGATGATGACATTTTTTATTTGTATGTTTCAGTCGATGACAAATTATGATAAGGAGAGTTATAAGTCCATCCAAGTGGTAATTTTATTAGGATATTATTATTATTATTGTCTTAATTCATGTGGGTAGATATTGAGACAAAATATCTACCCACATGAATTTAAGACAATAATAATTTAATCTCAACCCTACCGAGATCAGCTTAATCTATCACCTTAATTAAGACAAATCTCGAAAGGAAAGAACTATCACCTTGATCCATGATGACTGCCGAGATCAGCTTATGAAAATGAGATTGTGATGCCCAAATCAAAGATATTGCTCCCAAGTATGCTGAATTGTGGAACAAGCACATAATGCCATGGAAGTATGGTCCAAGAGCTCGTTAACATGTGCAGCTATTGCCAATGTATTGTAGTTGGTGATTACTCTTTTACTAGAAGAGTTTGGTACCCAATTATCACCCCAAATGCGAATCTGATTCACTTTTCCAATCCTCCATAAACAACCTGTCTGTATCACTGATTTCGCTTCATAAATACTACGCCAAATAAGAGAATGATTAGAGCCCAAAGCCAAAGATAAGAAGTCACTGTTTGGAAAATATTTTGTTTTGAATTCATTTGTAAAACAAAGAATCATAATTAGGAAGGAGTCTCCATCCCTGTTTAGTCAAGAAAGCCAAATTAAAAGCTTCTAAATCCCAAAAGCCCATCCCTCCTTCATACTTTGAATTACACAATTTCTACCAATTGACCCATGAACTCTCGGTTCTTGACCTCACTAGCCCCACCAGAACCTAGCAATCATAATTTCTAAATCCTTATAAAAGTCTGTAGGTAACTTAAAACAACTCAATAGTATAAATTGAAATGACTTGCACAACAACTTTAATGAGTATTTCACCGTCTGCTTGAGAAAAAAAAAAATTATATTTCCACCCTTGAAACTTAGCCCAAAATTTCTCTTTAATATCCTGGAAAATAAAATATTTTGATAGACTAACAAAAGAGGGTAATTTGAGATATTTAGCATGGTGTTGAATGGTTTGCACACCTCAGCTGGCCTTAATAACAGCCACTTCCTCCACACAAGTATTCGGAAAGATAAGTAATTCAATTCTGGTCTTCCCCGAGGCTGCCACATAAGGTGATAAAATTTACTGAATATTTTTCATTTGCAGAAATTGATGCTTGGCAGAAAATAATGCTATCATTAGCCCAAAAAAAAAAAAAAAGTAACTAATACATCGAGCATTGTTACAAACACGAATCTCCATTAAAAAGGCATGTGTCTCAACTTCCCGTAGCATTGAAGAGAGTACCTCAACACAGAAAACAAACAAGGAGAAAGAGGACAAACAAGTTTAATAACATCGGTAGGGACTCCATTAAGTAAGGGTGATCCCCGCCCCTACGGGGCGAGGCCACCCCTCCCCGGCCCCTTGCCCCCCGCATATGCGGAGGGTGGGGAATTTTTTCCCGTACCCCGCCCCAGCATGGGCGGGGTGGGGTACCCCGTCCCGCTGCCGGGGTGCAGGGGTGGACTCCCATCCGTCCGCACCCCGCATCCCCTTAATGTGCCTTCGGTCCAGTACACTTTTCTGGACTCTAAATGGCCTAGAATCGATTTTTGGGCCACTTTAGACCCACAATCAGTTTTTGAGCCACTTTGAACCCATAATTTAACTTAAGAAATATATAGATTTAAAAACTGAAACAAAAATATATATATATATAGAGAATCATAGATTGAACTATTAAGTAGATATTAAATTTCAACTATTAACTAATTAAGTAATAATCATCATTAAAGCACTAAGCTAAAATAAGTAGTTTACAATTATACAAATTAAGAGAACTATTACACTATTACAAACTCCTCTAAAAAAATAAATATTACAAATTGTACAATTAACTATTGTAGCAAGATTACAATTAATTGTAAATTAACAAAATCATATTTTTTCAATTTGATCCATTTGATTTTGGGGTGGAGCCGTAGCAGTGAGTTCACTGAATGGTGAGTTGTGTCGATTGCTGTGAGACTGAAAATCAAGATCATAAAAGTTAATAAGTTATAAAACCTAAAATATTAATAAGTTAAAAATAAATAAAAAAAAATTAAAATTAAAAAGTTATAAAGATGAAACAAAATTTTAAATACAAAAAATAATTAAGGGAGAAATTGTACAAACCATGGCAATGGTGGGTCCAATACAAAGTCATACTGCATCAGAGGTAGCCGTAGACGTCGTCTCATGTATCACTATAAGTATTAAATTTGAAATCAAATTAATAAATACCAATTAAATTAAAATAAATAAATAAAATTAGAAAATAAAATTAAAATAAATATCAAATCCAGACTGATCATCACCCTTCTCCTCGACATCGGCCTTCTCATACTCAAGAACATCCGGAACATGAATTGAAGTTCCCTTGATCTAATTCTGCGTGCAAATCAAAACTTCCACAGTAGCAAGGGTTAATGAACTCCGAAATGAATCTAATACACGCTCTCCGATGCTAAAGACCAACTTTGAGGCTACGGTGCTAACAGGAATGACAAAAAGTGTGCGGGCTATCTCTCCAAGGATGTGATACTTCATGGCATTCACCTTCCACCAACTTAATATATCAAAATATCATGAAAATGGTATAATCTATACTGCTAAGTATCTGTTTATCTCTTAGAACTCCTGAGAAAGAGGGTCTGCTCATACCTCTCACTCCACTCCAATTTACGTCTTTTCCCAACTTCGATTTCAGGAAACTATGAACCTGAGGCTAAGGGAGTAGGTGTAAGTGTCGCAATATTACCACCCCGCAGGGTGGAAAACTCATCAAATAATCTATTAAGGGTTTCCCGAACCCTTGCTGCAATAAGCTCAGCCCATACTTCCTCATACTTGCTTGCCCCTATGTAAGGCCAAATCTAAATATCATGACATCCAACTTATACCTCGAGTCAAAGACGACAGCTACATATAACAAAATATTAGCCCTAGTTAAGTCTCCCCAATACTTGTTGTACTTTGTCCTCATAATCAATGTCATCTCCCGCAGCCTAATGTGACTACCCGCGACCATGTCATCTAATTCTTCTTTTATCCTACATATTTGCTGACATACAACATTGGATGTAGGGTACAAAGTTCCAGATAGCCTCGTGGTGACATCGTAAAAAAGCCTCAAAAACTCTACAAAAATAACTACAATTTCTCAATCATCATCTACGGGTTTCTCCAATCCCTCGTGATCATCAAAATATTTAACATATTAGATGTCTTCGTCACCCAATAATGCAAATGCCAACTTATATTCTTGGGCCGCCTCCAACATCAGAAATGTTGAATTCCATCGTATAAGTATATCAGTACAAAGGCCCTTCTTAAATGTTAGGCCCACAGATCTCGCAGCAACCTTGAACTTCTCCAACCTCGAAGGAAAAGATCTCGCCTATCTCACAGTAGTCCTAACCCGAGCAATCGAGTCATGAAGATCCCTCAAACCATCAGTGACAATCAGATTTAGAATATGTGCCGCACATCTCACATGCAGACACACACCACCTATGAGTGTCTTATTTGCCTCTCTAAGATAGGTCTTCAGATGTCTCAATGCGACATCGTTAGACGAGGCATTATCGACTGTGACTGTAACAACTCGAGTCAACCTCCACTCCTTTATTGCGGCCTCCAAGGCCTTTCCAATTGTCTCACATTTATGATCGATGATTTTACAAAACTTCATAATTTTATTTTGCAATGTCCAATAACAATCAATAAAATGCAAAGTCAAAGACATATAATTAAAATTTTGGATCGATGTCCAAGTGTCAGTGGCTCGACAAACAAATTGATCCGCCAATTGACCCTTCAACTTCTCATTTTCAGTGTAAAAATATTTTTTTACATCCTTTGCCACCGTGTGGCGAAAAGGAATATTAAAGATTAGTTCCAAGTAGCAAGAATACGCTTGGAACCCTTTCCCATCAACAAGTTGAAAAGGTAGCTCGTCCATGATGACCATACGAGCTAAGTGTCTTCTACACTCATCGGGATCATACTTAGTATACCCCTTCAAAGTTGCATCCCCACTAGTCTCATCCGCCATTTTCTAAAGTCCAATTTCTAACCTAGATTAGTTTTTCTCTTATAATGATCTTAATATTAGATTTTTTTTGCATTGCTCTTCTAAGTGCACCTTCAGTTGTAAGGTGCCATGTTTCCTATAGTGACATCCATAAATTTTTTCACAATAGTTACACTTGCCTTGCGGGTTACTTGGGTCACCACCCTCTAGTTTGGTGAAATGACTCCAAACTATTGAAACAGGTTTCTTGCTGGGCTTGGGGGCGGGGCAAGGTGCTGTAGGGCTAGGTGTAGGGGTATGAGTAGGAGGGATAGGTGTAGGTGTAGGTGTAGGTGTAGGTGTAGAGGTAAAGGTGCCCTCGGCCTAAAAAAGAGAGCTGGCACTAAAATCTGATGGCATATCCATGAACTCAAGCAAAAAAGAAATTTGAAATTATAGAAAACATAGCAACATGCCAACTATTTATTAACAATAGAGATTATAGTTTCTTAGACTTGAAAGACTATAAGCATAGCAACTAATCCAAATAACATAAAAAAAAAAAAAAAAAAAGTATCGCTTCACATTCATATATTCTACAATTATAAGCCACCACGCATTAATATCCTTCTAGTTTTTTAAAGATCATAAAGGATAAAATCTAAAATTGTAAGGCACCACCCCCCCTCCCCATTTTCTCAGCCTCCAAACACATTATTACAAAAACACTTTTACTTGTGTTTTAAATGTCCCCAATACATCTTCAAAAGTATTATTTTTGCACTCCCCAATTCCTTAAAATCATTTTCTTCCTTCAAGTCGTTCATTAACTACCAAATGAAAAGTTAGAGACACAATTATTTAGTATATAAATTTTCTATTTTTCCTTTGCTGTATAGCATGTATTTTATGCTAAATTATTTTCTAACATATATATATATATATTTTAAATTTATTATTTGGAATTTTAGTTTCTTTTCCTTTTTTATGTTCTGGCCTATGTATTCACAATTTCACAGCCTTCCCTCCGATTATAGGACACATTGTAATAAATTTAGAATATAATTTGTATATAGTCCAAGACTATATGACTATATAATAACCATTCATATCATATACTCAAAGCCAAAACAATGCCTTACCAAGTTTGTTGATGTATACACTTACCAACTAAAGTCTAAGATGGTCTATCCCTTTCAAGTTTGAGTTAAAATGAGATGATTGTAGTGAAATACTTAATATCCTAGGGCATTCTTTTTTCTTTTTTTTTTTGTTCAATTTGGTAGGGAACATGAAATTCTATTTTTAAACCCCTAAATTAATTATTTAAACCCCTAGTGCATAGCAATTTAAAGATTAAACCCCTAAATTAATTTAGGGTTTTCAATCTTTGAAACCTTTAAATTAATTTAGAGTTCCAATCCGAATTAATTAGACACAAATAATATGGCACTCTTTAAACTATAAATCAAACAAAAAAAATAATTACAGAAAACAAAAAAAATTCAGATGCATGGGACTTATTCAAAGTTCAAACCACATATACAATCTAAGCTCCACAGCACACAATTCACAAATCTCATCCTCCATCTCTGATAAACCCCATCCTTCCTTCAATCTCCATTAAAAATATAAATCACAAAAAAAATAAAATTTTAAATTTAGGGTTTCTTACCTTCGGATCTTCGGTGACGGAGATGAAGAGAGAGGGACCGGGTGCGAATCGTGCGACGGCGATGGGGACGGCAATGCAGAGAGAGGGATTGGGTGCAGCGCCAGGAACTCAGAGAGAGGGAGAGACTGAGAGTCTGAGCGAGGAAGACAAAGAAGTAAGCGAGGGAGGGAATCGGGAGGGGGGCCGGGGGTAGGTTTTTTATATAAACCCAGGCATGAAACGACGTCGTTTCATGCTTGGTTTTTTATATATATATAAATATATAAAATATATATCCGGGGCGGGGCGGGGGTCACCCCCATCCCGCCCCCGCCCTCGGAGAGAGGCCCAGATGCGAGTGGGTGGCCCCGCCTCCCGCATCATTATAAAGTTAAAATATTATTAAAATATAATTTTTTAACATAATTTTTATTTTAAAATTTCAAAAAGCAATATTTTTTATGTTTTGTTTATGAGTTTGAAAATATTGTAATAATTAGATAATAATTAAATTGAAAATTGAAAATTAAAAAATTTAAAACGTGTTTTGTAATATTTAAAAAAGAAATATATGAGAACAGATGCGTTGCCAAATGAACCTAAATCATATGGCTTTCGTAATTCGTGCAAATTGTGACTACCTCAACATTTCTTTTTTGTCGTCCATTTGAAGTTGGATGGATAACAAAGCCCACTAAAACATGTACAAAATACAAATAATAAATAACAATATCTGCCTTAACTTCCTCACATGTAACCTCAAAAGGCTCCAAGACCAGATGCCGGATGGTATGCCTCTATTGTTTTTTAAAAAATACAGGCATTTAGTAGGAGATTCATTTACTAAATACTATTTTGGAAGTTCTAAATTCTAGAATTTTACCTACTGAGTTCAATCATATTTATATTGTGTTAGTTCCCAAGCTGTAAAATCTCGAACTTATCAAAGATTGTAGACCTATTACTTTATGTAATGTAGTCTATAAAATTATTGCTAAGGTGCTTGCTAATGTGTTGGAGTTGATATTACTGAATGTTATTTCGGTTATACAATGTGCATTTGTGCCTGGTAGATTGATTATTGATAATGTCTTGGTAGCTTTTGAGACGGTGAATACTATAAGACAAAGGAAACAATGTAGAAAGGGTTGTATGTTAATCAAGTTATACATAAGCAAGACTTGTGATAAGGTAGAATGGAGTTTTCTTGAGAAAGTTATGCAGAAATTGGGTTTTCTCTCTACTTTATAAAGACTCAATACAATATCTTAATTCAAATCATTTCACTGCTACTCATAAATATTTTGAGATATTCTAAGTATCCAAACAACGCGTAGACCTTATTTGTTTTCACAACACTTATCAACTTATCTCATTTTATATCATCTAATCATTACAAGTTTTTTAAATTCCAATATAAAATAAAATAAACAATTCAAACTTTTAAAATCTTAAAATAAAAATACTATTAAAAAATATTTTTTGATAATATTTTATTTCATTTCATTTACGAAAACAAACTAAACTACTCGTTTGTTTTCAAAGATGAGATGAGATTTTTTTATATATGTGAATAGTATTGAGATATGTTGAGTATAGATAAAATAAGATAATATAAGATAAAATTATATTTATTTATACATATGAGATGAGATTAATTTAACTTTTTTTTTAAGTATTGATTGTTATGGGACCCACAACTAATAATATTATTTTAAAAGATAAGTTAGTTGCTGAAAAGGATTTGAAGCCCGCGCATAAACAGTGAACAACGATTAATGAAGAGCTACTGGGCGTTTTCCTGGGCCTTCCCAGCGTTTTCATCTAATTTCTTTTTTATGTTTGTGTTTCATGCTTCTTTTATTAAAAATCCATGTGTAATTATTTTTTCTTTTTATCAAATATTTTGCTGAGTCAATAGAAATATTTTTAAACTAAAAAAGAACCACAACCTCATTTAAAAAATATTATGCTAAAATCTTTTGTATCTATAATCTTTTTATCAAATATTTGTTTGGGTCATTCATAATATTTTGCAACGATTTTTGCTATTCATTATTACTACAGTAAACACTCGTTAAAAAAAAAGAGAAAAAATATTAAAATAAATGTGATGCATGGATGACGAATAATTTTTTTAATATTTAAAATTATTCATGTGAGATTTGCTATACATAAATTAATGTGTTAATAAATCCATTATCGTCAAACCTATTTTAATTTGAAAAAAATTAAAAATACCAATCATTAAATCCAACAAGTAAAAATAAGTAAATAACCAAATCCAATAACGTAATTCATCTACCATTTGTCATTAAATAAATAATATGTCCAGCATGATGAAATATTAAGCAATCCACATCGACAATCGTATCATGTTTAAATTCATTGCTCGCATAAAATACATCAGTTGTCGAAAATAAGTGTAATTTCAGTGCCAACAATAAAATATCAGTATTAAATACATGCGTAATTTTTAAATAACACCATCAATGGCCACCCATTACTTCCCACATAGAAATGGCAATCTCATCTCTAATCGCAGCCATATTGTTTTGGGTTTCAGTTGACAAGTCTACATAACCAGATGAAGATGCCCCATCACCAACCGCAGGCTCAATAACTGGTAGATGCATCGTACTCCACGTCTGAAATATCCAGTCATCGTGGGTGACCGTTCTAATAAAGTTGTGCAGTGCACAACACACTGTAATAATAAGTTCTTGTCACCCAACCGAATATGGAGGCATGTTGGAGAGAATGATGAATGGTTCTTTTATAACACCAAATGTTCGTTCTACAATATTACGAACTGTCGAGTGACGGTAATTAAAATAATCTTTATACCCATGAAAACCCCTCTGATTGTGATGATCACTCCGGTGATAACGTTCTCTTGGATAGGGGGCAGCAATCTCGTAGTGCATGGATAAGCTGAATCCACAAGATAATACTGACATGAGAGTCCATTTATTTTCAAAGCACAAATTTCAATTAATATAACGGTAAAAACAACGAAAGTTCCAACTTAAAAATATTTGACAAAGTTAATAAAAAAAAAAAAAACTACCCTCTAGTGGCCATGGAAAACGGGCTTCTGGATCACTGACAGCATGGTGGAACACACGTGCATCATGCGCGGATCTCTCCTATCCAATGTAAATTTCATATCGAAGTCAACTATTCAAGACATTTTGGACAACTCGGCCCAACCTATTTCGATGTGCCTCGCGCAATTCAGTTGGGACGACAGCTGGTATCATCGTACCGTCCATCGCGCCAATGCATCCCTATCAACTCAATAAATAAATCCTGACTGGCTAACATAACCAACTAATGCATGATGTGATTGTTACATTGTATGTTGTAAAAGAAAGTTTGAATTTTAATTGTTACCTGAAACTAAGGATGATTACAATGGTTGCTTAAAATAAAGGGGTGCAAGCTGTCTCTTGGAGTTTGCACAATCAAATGTCTCCCAACCTCACATAATGCATTAATCACTTTTCTAAAGTTTTTATTGATTGTTTGTATCGAATGTTGAAACATATCCCCAACAATTCACTGACCTTCTGCGTGGCCCACAAGAAGGCAAAACATATCCACAACTTCCTCGACCGTCACTTCTCTTCTAGAATCACGTACCAAGTGATTGTTACGTAACAATGCGCATAAACAGCGGAATGTAGGTACCTCCATACGAAACATAATCTTGCAGTTATTTGGACGGCCATTTAAAATTCCTAAAATATATTGATGCCCTTGGAGGCCTATATTATGTTGTGGTCTTGGGTAATTTCTTCTCTGTCTATGGGACAGTATCCTAATAGCGTTCATGATATCTATGGCTTCCATCGGATCATCACTATCACTCCCGTTAGTCCAAGAATTGTTATGCTTCATTCTCTACTATATGATGTGGAACTTGGCTAAAAACTCAAGACAAGTTGGGGAATAGACCAACAGGAGGGACCTATAGCATTGGGAAATAGTTTTCATGAGTGTACATTTCCATTCTAGACAAGAAAAAACAATTTGAGATGAAAATCTTGGGATAAAATTGTGTTTATTTTCAGGAAATTATCTATCCGTACGAAAACTAGTTTTAAGGTTTTAAAAGTTTTAGGTTTATCTTCGAAAACAAATGAGTCCTTAATGTTTTTGTTTATGGGCTCTTGAAGGAGAACTGGGCTCGCAAATGAAGAGCAGTCTTTTCTAATGTATGTCTTTTTAATTAATAATACGATTTGCGAAGTTTGAACCATCAAAAGTCGATACAAGAAAGCAGGTTAATTAGAGGGAAAATCATATTTGATCAACAAAATATCAAAATTTATTTTTTAGCTCTAAATCTGAAGTAAAAAAAAAAAAAAAAAGTTAATAAGACTTGATTTTTTGAGTGTGAAAAGGTCGAAGAAAAAGAGGTGTTATGATCTCAACATATGGATCTTCAGACCTCCCAATCATGCATACTCCACCCCAGAGTCTTCTTTTTCAATGTTGAAATTTCAATTATGGAGATTGACATAAAGAAAATTGATTTAAGACAAACCCAATTAACTTAGATAGAACTACCCATTTAGTTATTCGAGTTAAATTAGAATTAACCTTTAATTTTATCGATAATCCCAACCAGAATAACACGACTGCAATTGTCCATTTTACTGTTTTTTAGCATGTTCAAATATCACACATGATCCAAGGCAATATACCTGTCTAATGCCAAATTTTTTCTTTTTATTTTCTTTTAAATATTTTTTAACATCCTTAATCATTAAGAAAAAATAAAAAATATATATATATATAAATCTATTAATAGTTACTTTCTTAATTATTAAAAAAAAAATTAAATAAAATATTCCAACCATAACTTTGAACAATTAGTTTGTAGGAAACAAGTAACATTTTCTAATATTTTAATCTCATATTGTGTATTTTGGGATCACGGCAAAATTTTACTTCTGAACTATCAAAATTGTCGGTTTCAATCCAAACCATTCTAGAGGTAGTGGTTTAAAGAAGTTTGGATCTTTCGATTTATTTTATCTTATCATTATAATTTTTATAAATTTTAAAATAAAATATAATAAATAATTTAATTTTTTTAAATTTTAAAATAAAAATAATATTTTATTTAATTTTCAATTTACCTCTAATATTTAAGTCACAATCTAAACCAGTCTGTCAATTTAAAAAAAACAAAGCAAGTTTAGATTATTTAAACGTATTATCTTCTACCATCATCAAATGACTCCCATCCTAATCACCAGATACCAACTTAAAAAAATGCTGACGTGGTAGTGACGTGGGATTCTTCCCTTTCGGTGGTTAATTAGAACATGGGGGTAAGTGGTAACTAGGTAGGGCGGGAAGGACGTTACTATCAGGCCAGACTGTATTCAAAACTCAAAAGTTGCCAAAGCGTGAAGAAGAAGATGAAGAAGAACCTCCAAACCTCCTTTTTCTTTTCTCTTTTTTCCTGCAAATAATAAAAGCAGAATCGTACACGTACTTTAATTGGGGTTTTCTTGGTTCTTCTTTCTTCTGGAAAAAAATAATAATAATAGATAGACAGTAGACCCCATCTCACTCACAACTCCCCCCAAAGTTTAATTTATCCGATTCAAAATTATTGTGTTGGGGCCCCCATGCATGCATGCTTCGTCCCTCTCCTCCCCTATCTCTATCATACACGCTATTATTATTGTACAATTCCGGATGCAACTTGCCCTAATTATATATATATCTCCTTTCCATGCCTCTCTTTTTTGGATGTTTTCATTTTCAACCTTTTTATGAAATATAAAAATAACAAGTAATTATTGGGGCTGGTACTGTGGGTGGTTGATCTGGTCCCACTTTCTAATTAAATTTTTAGGCTTAAGTTATTTTATTATGAAAAACACTTGTTGCAAGTGCTTGGTGTAAATGACGTGCAAACGTAACTAACGTGAAGATACTTGATGAAAGAGAGACCGAGCTAATATGAGAGAGAGAGATCGAGCTGATGGAGCTGATGAGAGAGACAGACCGAGCTGATGAGAGAGAGACCGAGCTGATGAGAGATGAAGAATTCATTTTCAATTCTTCTATATACAGTCGTTAGATACAACCGGCATGCAGTCTCCTATGCCCCGTTTGATTTAAAATGAATTCTTCATCTCTCATCAGCTCGGTCTCTCTCATTAGTTCGGTCTGTCTCTCTCATCAACTGTCTCCACGTCAACTACGTTTGCACGCCGTTTGCACCAGGTGCTTGCAACAAGCGTTTTTCATTCATTTTAAATATGACGTGGCATGGACGACTGCATGCCGGTTGTATCTAACGACTATATATAGAAGAACTGTTTTATTATTTCGTGAAAGAACTTCTATTAATTAAGATGGTCATAACTTATGTACCCCAACAAATCATACCAAATATTAGAAGAATAAAAACTGAAAAACACAGGTGAGCCCGTGAAAATATGCAAGAAATTTTTTATTTTTTTTTTAATTCTCTCTTTGAAGAAAAATCTATTTATATGAGTAAAGTTATAATATCTCCTAATTTATACCACTCATTTTATCTTCGTTGACCTGGCATGTTGCTTAGTAAAAGAATTATAAAATTTTTAATAATATATATTTAAAACAAAATTGCTCTAAAAACACATAAAAAGAGAAATACTAAAATTCTAAATTATGTCCACCCTTGTATATATGTGATATCACGTTAAGAGGATAAAGTGAGTGGTATAATTAGGAGGTGAGAAATGTTATAAGGAAGTTTTACACCACATACCTTTAAGGCTCTACCTAATCCACGTGTAGTTTTTCATTTTTGTCATATTTAAACATATATATATTTAAACATTAATATAGAATGATAATAATAACAAATGACATGTTGATTAGGTGAATATGTGGTGCAAAATTTCCATGTATAATTTCTCATTAGGAGGCATATAAAAAAAAGGAATTCCCTCAAGTTGTTAAGTTAGTTGGACAACCTTGTTTGATGTTTCCACGAGAAGTCACTGTCGTACATATTATCAAATAAAAGAGATCGAGAGGAGGTTTGCATATTGGCATAGCTTGTGTCGGCCAATACGTCCAAATATGCCCACTATTTGATGCACCTCCACTTGTTCTAAATTATTTTTATCATTTCGACGCATTAATTATTATAAAAATAAAAAATAAATATGTTTTTATTTTTCTTTTCTTAGTCAAAAGCGACAATATAATTTGAGATATTCAATACTGTGAGACAACTGTTCAGATTAAATGCAGAGGTTACTGTCGAATCCAGTAAGCATTCATGATGAGGTATTATATTTTGGTTTGAATTACATATACGCATTCAATACGGCATTATGATGGGTAAGCTTGTCGAGGAATCCTCTCCATATTCCACAAAAGTGCATTATAATTATATAAATAAATTATATTTAAATTTTTAAATATTTTATCTCATCTTATATTATCATATTATCTAATTTTAATCAGATACAGCCACTGCCGGATTACAAATTCTTTATGAACAGCAGTTTAAGCACATCGAGATCGAGAGAGATGCCAAAAATGGGGTACGACCAGAGAATCAGACAAAAGCAAACGAGGGAGAGATTTGTTTTCAACTTGTCAACCAATTATTGGGACATGCCGGTTACGGCACGAGACCCTTTTCCTTCTGGACTCCACCCACCTTTTATTTATTATTATTTTTAATGAATTCAATTTTATAATATTTATTAAAACCCTAAGTTTTTATTGTGAAAGTAATGCGCATCAAGAAAGTTGAAATAAATTATAAAAAAATAATATTACATACATTCATAGAGTGTGCAAGGGCCATGCAATCACTTTAAAAAAAAATAAAATCTACTATTAAAAAATTAATTTCTTTTCATATGGATCTCATATTTATTCATTTTTTCAAAACGACTGCACGACACTTGTACACTCACGACTGCAAGTATCATTTCTCATTATAAAAAATGATATAGATATAACTTTTCTTATAATTTTGTTGATTTTTCAGAATTACACATTGAATGTTAAGATTATGCATTGAGTTTCTGGTAGTAAATTTATAATAATAATAACAACAACAACTACTACAAAAGTTTATGATTGTTTCGGAAGAAATCAAACTAAAGATATGTTAGATCTAATACGAGCATAATAAATAATACAACTATTGTAAGAGCATAATAAATGATATTGTTTTTGGATTCCTTCTTCTATAATTCGAGCTCAATAAAAAAGAGAATAAGTTTTGCTATGCACTTGTTTCCAACCCTCAATCCTCTTCATATACCTCCTTTTGTAAAAATATCATACACCTCTTTTTATAAAAATATTTAAAAATAATAATAAAAAAGTGGTATTCTTATTATTAACATCTAAAAATGGCACAACATGTCGAAAGGGGAGAAATAGTTATTCTCGGCCCACTACGACGATCTGGGCCTCAATTAGTGTAGTGTAGAACCCCCGACAGTAATCCTGTACGACTGTACGGTATCTATGCGTACATCCATAGAAGTAAATATTTAATAAATGTAAGGAAAATAAATAGAGAGAGATACAGATTTACGTAATTCGACACTAGGCCTATGTCTGTAAAGATTTGGAAATGTGACAATCTATTATAATATACTTATTTCATGATCTCTCATCTTCACTGATTAAAAGGAACATAAGCCTGACCAAAAGTATTTATTCAATCTTATATTTATATCTTTCGACTTTAAAATTTAAAACATTGGAGGATGAAAAGATTCTAAAATTTCTATTTATTTATTTTAGTTTTACTTTCTAAATTATTTTAATGTTTAGTATTTATTTTTTAGTTTTGGTCTGGTAGACTTGAAGGAAGGTAAAAGAGGGAAGAAAAGACCGAACGAAGAGCCAGCCCAGGTAAAGGAAAAGCAGGTAGGGTAGTTGCGGGCCCAGCCCAAGACGTACAATGACATTCATTTGCCGCATCATTGTAAAAGACCCGTCTCCATCACGGCATGCATACATACATACATACATACATACACACGTTAATTCATACATCCCATTCCATTGGCAAAATCTCCCATTTAGATTTTCTAAAATTTATATTCGAGGAACATAGGCATACAAAATAGATATAATTATATTTATAGTTTTTCCAAATAATTCTTTAAATAATATTAAATATTTCATAAATATTATAAGACTTATTTTTTGTATTTATTCTTCTCCTTATTTAGATCTTCCAATTCAATTAAAAATCATAAATTAAAGATAATTTATACATTCTTAGAGCTTTAAAATTCCACATATTCTCTTCAAAAAAAGTTAAGAAAATCTGGAATTGATATAAAAAAATTAATTTTTTTCATGAGTCTTTACTTTTTTTCCAAACGAGTGCACAATATTTATATATTTAAAATTGTATCTAACATTATTTATGATAAATATATTTATTTTGTAAGATTTTTATGTTGTACTTTTTAATGTTTTATCCATATTTTCCGTCTGTCTAGATTAAGAAAGTGCTTTATACTTTACCTTTTAAACAATTAAAAATTAACTTATATTTTTTGACAACGAAGAAAATATGTACAGTCTAATGTTTCTATATAATTTATAGTAATATTCGGTATAGGCATTTGCCTATACCGAATATTACTATATTTTAATGTTTTTTATATTTGTTAAACTAATTGAATTATTTAAATAAAAAAATAAATATGTAATATAAAGATCACGAATAGAATTATTTTAATTTTTAAATTATTTATTTTTTTATTCTTTTGTTTACTATTTCCTTCAAAAATAATAGGAAAAATTATTCAAAAACAAAAATAATAGGGAAAAGAAATGCGAGACAGACATGAGACAACACGCTCCGCTCGATAAGGACAACCATTTTTCCTTATACGTGGGGTCCGCGCGTAGACCAAGTACAGCCTTTTGTTTCACCTATTTATGGATTGAATACGTGCGCGTGATGTACGCGCTCTAAAAGATGAAACATCCAATGAAAAAATATCGGAGGCCATCCAATGAAAATAAGACCCGTCGATGCAGTCCGTGACACAAATTCCTATCCGTGATTATTCATATAATATGTGAAGATAACTGCTATAAATACAAAATTATATAAAAATAAATTTATAACTTAATGTGAAATTATGTGATGTGTTTGGATTTTAAAAAAAAAAAAAAAAAACTTGATGCTTTATATCTATAAAAAGTTACAAAGTTACGTTAATTTGTAAATTTAAGACTTCATTTGGTTAACTGGTTTCGTTTGAATTATCAATTCATTTCAATTAATTTTAATTTATTATTATAATTTTTTTAAATTTTAACATAAAATATAATAAATAATTTAATTTTTTTAAAATTTTAAATAACAATAATATTAAAAAATAATATTCTAATAATATTTTATCATTTCAATTCAATTCAACATTTAAATATAGTCTAAATCTATCATTATAATTTTTTTAAATTTAAATATAAAATATAATAAATAATTTAACTTTTTTCAAATTTTAAAATAATAATAATATTAAAAAATAATATTTTATCAATTTAAGCATCCCACCCTTCATAAATGCCTCATCCCTCCCGGCGCATGTTAGCATCCACCACACTACCCACCGTCCGTGACCTAAAAGCGTCTTTTTGCGGTAACGTTATCTTTCCCCAAAAGCCGTGCACCCCGTGCGTGCCAACGGTTAGAAAAAGTAAAGCAATCGCCTTTCCCAGTGCATTGCATTGCCTCTCTCAAAGTAAAAGTTCTATTCTCCTGCTCTACTAATCACAACAAATATTTTCTTACCAAATATGTAATTATAGAAAAAGTTCATTTTTATGTATTCTTTACATATATTAAAAAAATTAATAATAACCGTACAAAATAATATAAAATTTTTATTATATAAATAATTTCACATAAAAATATAATAAATAATTTAATTTTTTTAAATTTAAAAATAATTTTATTAAATTTTTATATAAAATATAATAAATAATTTAATTATTTTAAATCTTAAAATAATAATAATATTAAAAAATAATATTTTAAAAATATTTTATTTTATTATTTAAAATTCACCTCAACTCTACTCTAATCTCAAATCAAAGTCTAATCTAAGGATAACGAATGCGTAGAAGCACTTTCCTTATAGTTTCAAAAATTAAAAAAAAAATCTGATATGGAGTAACGGACGGTACGGAACGACTTCGCCTCGTGCATCCATCTTTTGTAGAGGCAAAAAAGCTCGAGTAAAGACGCCGTTTTTGAGCAAAATACGTTTGATCGGAGAAGAAATATCTCTGGACTACCATAAACATAAAAAATTCTTCTTTCAATAGATAGAAATGTCTGGAGTTCATTTAACCATATGTGGAGGTGGTGGGGGAGGATCGAAGAGATGAAGAATAATGGTGAGGTTCGAATTCCGATCCTTTCCCGTGGCTTTTTTCTTCTACTTTATTTTCGCAAGGCCTGAGTTGTTTGCGACTGTCTTTCCTTTGATGTTTCATGTTATGCATGCCATTTCCAAAATACGCCTCTCCTGAGGCATTCATCCATGCAAGTACATATAGGCCAGAGATTTTCTGGTGCTTTTCATTGATTTTTCGTGGGCTTTGGCAGTGTATGTTCATTGTAAATATAGGAGAGAACGGTCTGCGTCAATAAATTAACCAAAAATATAGAGGGAATATGAATCACCTTTCTCCTACAAATTTGATCTTCTTACAAAAGACGGGACACTTCTTTTCATACTTTCCACAAAAGAAGATAAGAGGGAACTTAAAATGAAAGATAACAAAAAGATCTCCATTTTCTATACCCTCCTAAATTTTTTCATTTTCATTTGAACCCCACAGCATTTCTCTGCTTTCCTGTTTTTTAACCTATGCTATTTCAGCTTGAGCCCTAGCTAACTGCAGCTACATAACTACATGAAAAGCTCAGACTGCAACAAGGTATAGTAGTTGGCAGCTTCATCTTCTAATTCCCACAGACCATCACACCAAGACAACCCATCTCCACAGTTAAACCCATCTATATCGCCGTCATAAACTACTCCAACTTCTCTGTTCGGAATCCCAAGCTCGTCATCGGAAGCTTCAAGGAGGTGTCTAATGACCCTCTCCTTGTCATCCTCCTGATCCTCATCTCCCTTCAGATGCAGTGTTGAAGGTGAGGAAGAAGAAGAGAAAGAAGACGAGGAGGAGGAGGCTTGGTCTTCCAGGGTGGCAGAGGCTGTCGAGGGATTTTCCGGGTCGGACTCAGATGAAGGGAATGAAAGAGGGTCGAAGATGGAGTCGGGCGAGAGTTCTTGTTGGAGAGTCGTGATGAGAGAGGAAAGATCCTGAGTGGGTTCCTCTTCCTCTGCTTCGAGCAGAGAGAGTATGTGGCTGTATGATTTGTTTCGCTTAGACTCTTCACAATCCTCCATCTGGGTTTCTTCTCTTTGGCGTTTTAATGGATTCTCCGCCATTAGAGATATCTTTTTTTTTTTTTCCTAAAAGAGATAATAGGAAGATGGCTCACAAGAGTTGCAGAGCACTGCAGAGAGGCAGAGAGAGAGACAGAGGGAACAGGGTAAAAGGCAAGAGGATGAGGAGAGAGATTGGAGGTATAGGGCTTTATATAGAGAGAGGAGCAAAGGCTGTGTTCCGGTCAAAATGAGTTAAAAAAACAAATCTAGGAGAATAATAAACACAACATTTAATATAATATATTTGTTTTTCTATTTTCTGACTCATCATGAGTTGGGTTCCTTGCCGAATATACCGTTGGATTAACGTCGACAGAGGAACTTGTGCCTCTCGAGGCATAATCAACGGTTAGAAATCAAGGTGAGCCTTTCCATGACAAAGAAAGACTGAAAAGATAGCGACAAAGAAAGGACGAAAGCAGCAGAGTGTGCGCAATAATAAAGGCAGTGGTAGGGTTTGGGGTGTAGTGTGAATAGTAATATCCGGGTCGGGTTGTAGATGTGGCGGATCTCTTTAAAAAGTAATGTCTTTACTGGTCCCGATTCTCGAGATAAATGGATGGGTGTGCCAGATATTTTATTTATTTATTTATTTATTAAACATTTCCAATTCTGATCTTTTGGTGCTTTTTTGTGGCTGAGATTTGTTTCTTAATTGAACGGTCCATATAGGTTTATATGCTATCCAGAATTGAGCTGCTTTCCTTCCTATTCCACCAAACTGTTTCAAAATCTGAGTAGAATCTGCTGTCTTATCAAAATATCATAAATATCTCTCCGGTCTCCTGGAAATTGAATTGAGCGTTTTTTTTTTTTTTTTTTAATCTTGTATCAAAATGATTTGATGATAAATAACTTTTCCATTATGTAATATTATATTAGAAAATTAAGGCAAAAATTATGTAATGTTGGTATGTCCGACTCTCAGCTGGTTGGTTGTAACTAAAACTTGATCCAGGCCAATTCCTAATATTATTATCAAGGGAGAAAAGTTGGTTGTAACTACAATTTAGTATCATTTATTTGACAATTTTCAACTGATACAAGTTTGGGTGAAAACCGACCGGGTTTGGTTCCGGCCCAAAATCGACCCCAAACCGACCAACCATATGAGTGATCCAAACCAATCAAACCGACCAAAAGAAGGCAGAGCACCGGTTGGTGTAGCGTTGGTCGGACGTCGGACTGTGGTCTGTACATCAATTTGGGTCGTCGATTTGAACTTACCACTTACGAGGACAACGGGACACTTATAGAGACGCCAAGAGCAAGTAGTGGGACTGTTGGCTAGCGATTCCTGAGCGACTAGTGGAATGCTGGAGAAAGAGAGAAAAAGACTCGGTCAAAAAAAAAGGGAGAAGGAAGGGGTTAGGACTCCAGTCCTAACCAAAACGATACCATTTGGCTTATTAAACCAAACTATGTCATCTTAATTAATTTTTTTAATGCAACGACTGTTGGATTTGTAGAACTTGATTTTGTTGGTGTGTTAGCTCGACTTGATGACCTGACTCAACAATGATTAGTTATGATTTTTTAGCACTGTTTTTGAATCGATAAGTGTGAATTGAGAACCGAACTGACTAATATCAATTTTTACCTTGATAGACTGCTAACTAACCGATTCTCCACTGATTTCGACAAATTCCAACATCTAGCGACCATGTCTGATCGATTCTTGCTAGTTTGATCAGTTCTTGTTCACCTCTAATACAAGTTATATTTAATTATGTAACTAGTATTTGGACACTAAGATTATTCAAGTTAGCTACAAGAGATTAATGAAGCCACAATTTAAAAGACAAATTCTAATAAAAAAAACTTTTTTAATGTGACATCATTACATAATAAAGGAAAAGCATATTGTCCCAAAATTCAAATTGGAAGAGTTTTATGAAAATGGGGTCAAGAAAGAATTTTCTCATTTCATAAAGTGAAATTGGTGGTAGTGGTACCAACTAATACCATGTTCTAAAAGAGAAAATATTTTGATGATGTTTTTCAGGTATATATGAAAGTGATGAGTTGTGATCTCCATATGATAAAGAAAATAATAGGTGATGTATGAGATCCTATATTACTTAAGAATGAGAAGTTATTGCTCTTTATAAGGTTCTAATGTGATTCCAATTGTATAATTAACCAGTCTTTTTAGAGTATAAATTATGTAGTTTAGGCTTTTTATTCGGGCATTAGAAAATATTGATATCTCATATGATAAGAATAATAGTAAGTGGTGTATAAGATCTTATATTTTTTAAAAATGAGAAATTCTTACTCTTTATAAAATTTTAATAGAACTCTAATTGTATTATTGACTATTCCTTTTAAAATATAGACTATGCGTTGAATCTACCGTTAGGGTGTTAGATAAATAAATTAGATATGACATGCCATATTTAATTTATAATAATACGAATTTGATCATCTTAAAGTTAAGCAATAACAATAAATAATAAAATATTTTTTTCTAAGCTTTTTTATTTGTAAACCAAATATTTAACCTTAACGTTCCACTTTTCATTCCCAATCCAAGGAGGATGTAAAGCCAACTAACAGAATTTAAATTTGGTGGAGAAGATATAAAAGAGGTCACGTTTGAATATATGGTGGCGTTGAAAATAGCCACAAAATCTGAATGACACTAAATAAAGACAATCCAAAATAGATAAGCATTACTTACAACCTACCTTAGACAGTTTCTCGTGACCATATAAGTAAGTATTCATGCATGGTACTGCTAGATTAGACAGACCAGCATAACAACCAACCAGCCCACAAGACTAGGTGGTGGCCACCAACACAAATTCTAGCCGCACGAACAAATCCGGCTAAAAAGTCATTTTATTAGTTAATAATATAATATAAATATTTAAATTTATTAATATATACTATCAAAATAGAGATTCTAAATTTATAAAATGAATATGTACTGCATCTAATTAATTAATAAAAGTTTGACCTACATGTGAAAGAATATATTAATAATATAAATAATTAAATATATTTTTATTTTTTGGCTTAAACTGTTAGTTGTATGAAAATTTAAATACCTTAAACTTGTAAATAGCGTTACATTGTTGTTTTGCTTTGTAGCCAGTCAATCAGAAAGTTAGGACCAACCAAAATGCAAGCATGGTAAAATACGAAGGTTTATTTGTTGAACTGAGTTGAATTGAGTTGAGATGATAAAATATTATTATTTATTATTATTAGTATTTTAAAATTTGAAAAAGTTAAATTATTTATTATATTTTGTGTTAGAATTTAAAAAATTTATAATGATGAATTGAGATGAGTTAAACTTCTAAACAAAATTCGATTGATTTGAATAGACAATTCAAATAAAATAAGATGAGATGAAATGAGATATTTTAAATAGTAATTAAATAAAATATTATTAGATATTATTTTTATTTTAAAATTAAAAAAATAAATTATTTATAATATTTTATATAAAAATTTTAAAAACTCATAACAATAAAGTAAAATGAGATAATAAAGTTTGTGCATGTAAATCCAACCTAAAATGTTGGGTCATGGGAATCGTCTTTACAACTATATATTTTAGCAATAAATGGTTGTGGATTTAAACGACCCCACAACACAGTTTACAAGTAGTACTTTTCCTGCTTTTATAATTTAGGTACACTTATGTGTCATTACATTTAATTAAAGCTTCTACAGTAGCTGAGAAAAAGTTATAAATTTTCTTGAGTCAGGAATTTCTAAGAAGATGCGTAAAGATCTTCTTTCTCTTTGCAGATGACACATCAAGTTTAAAACGAACAAGGACGTAATACTATTGCTTCCTTCTTTTCTTTGCATTTTAACCCCTACTTGTTTCTTTCCCCCCACCTTTCATTTTCATTTTAAGTTTTGCAGTGCACGACAGAAATAATATTTATAATTTTAAATTATGTAAATTTCACACTTTTTTTTAAAACAATGGATATATATATAAAAAAATATTTTTTTTATAATAAATTTTATTTTTTTAAAAGAATGTGTGACTCATACACACTCTTTATCTAACATTACTCTTATTGAGTTGTTTTAAAAAGAAAAAAAATAAAGACTAGACTAAGAAGTAGTTTGGATTCATAGATGAGTTAAGATGAATTGAGATGATTTGTAAATAGTAAAATAAAAATTAAATTATTTATTATATTTTGTGTAAAAATTTAGAAAAATTATTTTGAGATTTGAAAAAGTTGAATTATTTATTATATTTTATATGAGAATTTGAAAAAGTTGTAATGATGAGATGAGATGAGTTGAGGTAGGTTGAGGTGAGTTTGAATGCAAACAAGGCCTAAGGCCTCTAGATTCGAAAAATATTTCATCTCATTTTATCATTATAAATTTTTTTAAGTTTTTACATAAAATATAATAAATAATTTAATTTTTTTTAAATTTTAATATTTTAAATTATAATAATATTAAATAATAATTTTTTTAATTTTTATTTAAAATCATCTATTTTATTTCTGAATTCAAAACTAATCGATTAGAAGGAGAAAGAAACCTTCAGAAAAACATACAAATAAGAATCAGAACTGTAGCAATATGTGTTAAGAGTTTATAACAAATAAAAAAGTAAAATGAATTGTACAATATTATGGTATGCCGGTTCGTACACCATTTTTTTAAAAATAGATCAATATAGAATTTATATAAAAACAAATTTACCTTTTAAATTATGATTTTACATTTTTTAAAGAGAATATGTAGGAGAATATTAATTCTTAAAATATTTATGTTAATATTATGATATAAAAGACTATTCAATTGTGATAAATATATTATAATTTATATAATATGATAAAAATAAAATGATAGGGTAATGTATCAAATTTTATTTATTTAATTATTTAATTAATTATTGGAAGGGACCGGCGGACGGTGTACCCTAAAAATCATTTTATTGCCGTAAATCCAGTCAACCCTAGACAAAAACTTTGAGCCAAAAACTTGGAAAATAGTGTCAATAAATTAACAAAGTGAAAACGTTTTCCAATATATATATATATATATATATATATATATATATATATTGATAATTAATTAATATTTGACCGTCCACAAAAAGAGAAAAACTCTAAACAAATAAACTTATATTTATTCAAAGAAACGGATTAATAATAATACTACTTGACCGTATCGAATAGGTTCTTCGTGACGACCTCCACTTGAGAAGACAAAACTCCACGCCGATCGAATCTTCGTAACCCCAAAAATTACAATAATAATAAAAAAAAAGCACATTTTCCCAGCGAATTTGATTCCCCTTAAATTAAATAATTAAGAATCTGATTGAATTTAGTAATGAAAGATCAATTTTTTAAACTAAAATTTCAATCTAAAATAAGAAATAAATTCATAAATTAATATGACTTGAATGATACATTAAATTTATTTTACGTAAAATTAATTTTATAATATAATATATCAATCATCACGTCAATGTTAATTTATGAATTTAATTTTATGAAATCTTTGTCATGCCAAGAGAGTTTCTCACCTAATAAGATTAAAGGAATGGCAACAATTTGCATTGTCACCTGCTATCCTGTCTAGGCAACTTATTTGCCACTTTATGTAAACTATTTTCTTTTTTGTAAGGCATAACATGTTTATTTCGCAAATACGGTTAAATGCATGTTTGAAATTACGATGAGAAATATAATTTATAATTTTAAGACTTATAAATTAAGTAATAAACTCTACTATTAAAAAGTAACGGAATTGTACAATCGGACATTGCATATCAAATCATACTAATTTATAAATTTATTTTTTTGAAAATTTATTGTAAAGGAATTATTTCTCTATCAATAATGGGAGAATTAATTATTGGATGAATTGAGGAAAAGAAAAAAAAAAAAAAAGTAAAGTTGCTTAGAAACGGATGGATGAGCTAAATATCCAGTGTCTGGTGAGTTGGTGGTTCATTCCCATGTGGAAATGGTATGTGAAAGTGGCTTTGCAATGTGGTAAGTGGACCTAATTTTCTTGTTATTTTTCCTTCTTTTTTTTTTGGTTGTGGTCCTATTATATTATAAGTGCCCTCCAAAGTGGTCCTAAAAAAGAAAAAAACAATATGGATCCTATAAATATATATATATATATATAAGTAGTAGTAGTAGTACTGCTGCACAACTGTCCCTCAATAATATATTAATGTAGCTGGCACGACGTTATGATTATTATTGTTATTATGATTGCCATTGGGATCGAAATCTGCATAAAAAGCTTGGTATGATTTCATTTCATGCACAAGGAAATGCATGAAAATTCAGATACAAGTTTCCATAATGCTTGTGCCTCAACTACTCGGCACATGGACCAATCTTTCATGTGCATGTGAGCTTTCTCAATTGCTTTACACGTCTCAATTATGTTTGTTGCATGGGGATGTACGGTCTTCTTTTTTACTTCTTTTTTTTCTTTTTAAAAAAAAAATTTGAGAAAGTTTTGTTGTGTTTAGGTAATGAGGTATTCTGTAAATATTAGTGAAAAAATAATAATAAAATATTAAATAATAATAAAAAAATAATAAAAAAATAATAAATAATAGTGAAGTACATAAATACCCAAACTAATCTTAATCTTTTTTTCTATCGAGATTTTGGTAAGCCTTGATTACCCCCACATTTGCCTAACTTGGAGACTTTTTAATTCATTTGATTATCTAAATGACATAATCTTATCTTCACATATTAAAATTATACAGTTGATAATAATTAGTCCATTACCAAGTTTATACCATTACATAACCCACTCCATTTCCAACTTCACATATTAAACTACCTTTTATGGTTCTATTCTCTTTAGTCGTGTCAAGGAACGTGGGTATGAGCTTTGGTTCATTTTCTATTTTTTTTTGTTTTCTTTTTTTGATTTGCTAGTACAAGCGATTTAGCGCATCAAACTGCGTATCAACACTCATATAACTTTTTTTTTATTACAAAAATAAATAAAAGAATGCCTTATATTTAATATCAGCGATTTAGTACGTGAAATCGCTTGCAATAAAATTTTTCCCTTATTCTAATACATTCGATGGGTGCAAATAGGGCAAAAAAATAAAGTTATCTCGTATAATCTAAACAAATATATATATATAGTTATATAGTTATTCTATTTTCAAATTGGTGTATAGAGCAAATCAATAATCATTTTCCATCTTGTTTGTATACTTGCGAGATTAGTTGACTCAACCATTAAAATGTAAATATGAGTAATGGAGGAGCGATAATTCTTTTACAACTTTTTTATAATTCATTTTTCTAAAATAATGATATTTCTAAAATTCTAAAATAATTATACAAAAAGGTAGTGTCATTAACATTACTCATAAAATATTGCAATTTTTTCTTCTCTACAACTTCTCCATCTCTCTTTTTTTTTTTTTTTTTTGTGTTGTGAGTTGGGGAAGGGGGTTTCAAACTCCAGACCTCCATTTTGGAGGCTAAGAGTTATGCCAATCAGGCCACAAACATTTTGCAACTTCTCCATCTCTCATGTCAATATCATTTGACTATTTAATGTATTGGCAAATCTTTAGGAGGTTAAACAATGCTAACTTTATTCACAATTATTACTTAAGGTATCAAGTACTCGCTGGATATCATATCTTTCAAGATCTTGAAAGGCCAAATCAACAAAAGAAAAGGAAAAGGAAGAGCACGAAAGGTGCTGATTATGTGTAAATCCATTATTTTTATTCCATGACAAACTCTATTTGTGGAATACTCGTAGGAAGAAATGATCGTGACCAACCTAATTCTCATGTACATATCACTATAGATAGTTTCCAATAAGGAGGGTTCGAGTTTAAAGTAAAAAAGGAAAAGATCTCTTGGATCAATCTAAGATAATATTCTCTAGTTATGGATATATTAGTGGGAGAATAATGCTTTATAGTGTTTCTGTTCTGATGTTCTTGGGGGAGACAGTAAAGGAGAAACCAAATCTATAGACTATAGGGCTATATATATATACATATATACATAAACATGTTTAATTAGAATTAGTGGAAGTGGCCATGACAGCCATTATCAAGGCACCGAAAGGATTTTCCATCCATTATCCACCACTAAAGAGCTGGCTGTGCACTTTATGCTCTATGTATTAGTCTAAAAAAAATTTATAATTCCTTGGAACAATGGACATACTAAGATGAAGTTAGACATCAGAAAATGTGTTGGTTTAAGGGGGGAAAAAAAAGGCTAACAGCAATTGGGCAGCTAAAAGCCTATTAACTTCAAATGTTTTGTGCAAGATAGTGGAGCATAGAACATCGTTTCTAGGCTCAGGGAGTACAGCTGCTGTTTTTAAGGGTGATCGGTTGTGTGGATAAAGGAGATGAAAAGTGGAGAAGGAATGAGGACATTATCTACTTTTTTGCAGGTTTGCAGTGTCTGATAAATAATAATAGTTTCAGATTTGTAGGGATTCATACAGACTTAATAATTTAGTACACTGCTTAAAGCCAGTGGAGTTGCTGCAAATAGGTCGAACATGACTTCATTTTATTGAAAAGAAATAATTAAATGACATAATCTAGGGTCCTTATCAGATGGTAAACATTGTTGAGGCTTTTGATGGTGTTTTTGTTTTCTTGGTATTTCTTGGTGGTATTGATTTATCGAGTATTCAGAAATGGGTTACTGAATACTCTGTTGCCTAGGTTAAAATGGTGCAAGTTGGATTGTCAGAGGAGCCAGTTTGAGGCACAAGACAGATCAAGCTTTGATCCAACTCTGCAGATTGGAACCCACCCAGATCTTCTGGGCTTGAGATCCTGAGCTTAGCACACGAGTATTTGGAATTTAGAAACACATTTATTTCGATCATAAATTGTCTACTACGAAAGGTATTGCCAAATATTCCTATTGATAGTCCAATTTGATTGCTTTGGAGGCAGCTGGGGGACAAATACAGATCTGGACTAAGTTCAATAATACCAAGCTACCCATGAAACAAGAGACATAGGCCATCAAATGCAAAACAACCAACATAGCCGCTTTGAGCAGCGAGGTGAACCTGCAAAAGTGAGGCAATTGTACTGCCCAATTGAACCCCCCACCAATTACCAAAAACAATGGATGCTGGGTCTAGATTTTGCAGAACCTGGGTTTCACATAAATATGAGACCTAGAAAGAACGCTTGACCTTTGTAATGCTGTCTCAATATACAAAAAGGGAACAGTAATTATTATGCAGCAAGGGTGGTTGCAGGTTTATTGGTTTAAATTAAATAGCCGTATTCAAGGACACAGCACAAGAACATTAGCGTCCAACTTTTTCATCCCTGAACATGAGCCACACTCTTTTTCATCCCTGTTTAAACGGACATCAAGGGTAAAGCACCCTATGTGTTTAATGAAGCCCCTCTACGCGCTAAATTTTTCAGGGTTTTGGAAGATTCTACATGGTTACTTACACAGAAATTAATGCCTTCGAATGATATTGGCATGGCAGCATACAAATTCATATATGATGAAGGAAAAAGATACAAAACATGAAAGAAAAATAAGGAAAGAAGTCTTTCAAGACTTAAACTATTTAAAGGGGGAAAAAGGAATAGTCAAAAAATATGGTTCAATATTTAATTAAGAAGGGTGCATACAGAAATTCTCTCACAAACAACAGCACAGACAGGTAATCAATTCCTTCCCTGTAACAAGAAAGTTCCTGATGCTAATTTGAAAGCCAAAATTCATTCAAATCAGATCTGCAACAGATTTATGCACTGAAAGCTACACCTTTCAGGTTCTGTTCTTCAGTCTAATTCTCAAACAATAAACTTCAAATGGTCTCTATGCACACCAACAAGCTCAGAAATCAAAAGGAGTTGGACAAGTAAATGCATATTGATACCAACTGAGAAATGATTGGTTTACAAAGAAATCCTACAAAAGTAAATTTACAAACCAATGTGGTACATCAGTTTATAAAATTTCTTTTATTGTAAAATAGATCTAATGTCTCACATCAAACCACATCAGTAAGTAAGTTTGCTTTTATAAAATCTCTTTGTAAGTGTATCACTTCTCATACCAAATAGTGTGTAAATTCCGCTCTCATTAGATAAAAAAAGTAGCAAAAACAAATGAAGAATTTTTAGTTATACTAACATTACATAAAGTACAATATGAACCGTTTGATATCATCCTCGTGGCGAAAAAGACAAGCAGCTTGCTATAAAGAGTTGTGTTATTTAGAAGCCGGGGTGTAAACACACTTGTTGTGGGATTCATTATAATTATAAAAAAAACTCCAAACATCAATGCTTTTAGAAAAAGAAAAAGAAAAAATAAAACTATTTGTAAGCCTATTTTTCACACACCCAAACACAACATAAGTGTAAGGAAGTGGGTTCCACAATGATAAAAAAAAATATTGGTGTTTAAGTTTTTAACTTATTATAACTATAATGGACCCCACAACAAGCGGCGTGTTGACACACTCGCTAATGTGAAAAACTTCTATATCGATGGTGTCTTGGGTGTCAATAAAAAAGTCACAACACTTTTATGCTTGGAAATAGACTTACTGCTATAAGTCTACATTCTACATTTACCATAAAAAAATTTCAAAGCTTGTGTCCATCATATCTCTATGAAACCCAATCATTCATACCCAATAATTACATCTCTATGTTCTAAGGTGAAAGGTTCTGTTAAATCCAGACCTATTATTCTGCTTCTCCCATAAAAATAGTAACAAGCATGGAAAATGCTCTATCCAAATGTCCAATCCCTTCGTATTAAATAATATATCATTAAGAATTAGAGGAAAAACCTCCCCACTACACCTGAGTTCTGTTGAAAAAATGTAGTATATCATATTGTCCACAACACATTCTGACTCTGATACAGCTTTTTTGCCATTGTCCCTATGGTGCAGAAGTGAATTTAGCATTTAGTCTACCACATGTTTCCTAACTCCATACTAGTTCCAACAGAATCACTCAAAAAAATGCATGGCCTATCTACTCAACTAAGCCCTAATCCCAACCATAATTGGATGGGATGTTTTGGCCTGTTTGAACTGAAGTCTACATGGCTGTCTTCAAACAAATAAAGATAACCCTGTTGAACTTCCGGTTCCTCATATTAGATCATACTGGTTCTTTTCTTATCATGCCGTAAGTGATTCCCAAAATCAAAACTTGATATTTGCAAGCAAACTTACCATTAATATGATCATCTTTGGGGTGAAGGACAGAGCACAAAGAGCTTTTTTTCTAAAGATGGAGAGAAAATAGTAAGCGGGGGTGCTTTATCTCTTCCCTCCCAGTGTCCTTATTTTCTATGACTAGAGATATAAATCCTCAAATAATTGAAAAAAAGAATTTTATAAGTCCTATTTTCTTTGTAAAATCAATTTTCTTATAAAGGCCGTGGAACTCATCTTGACAAGTTGATGTACGTACTAACTTTCCCATGTAGAATTATATGAGAACCTATACAGGGTATGGGTGTTTCATGGATTGAATCTACAGTTTGTCCTTCACAGAATACAATTATGAAACATGTAGCATTTGACCGGAGAATATGGACATATTTTCCTGAAAAGAACACTCATTTATAAATTAGACTTCCTAAATCTCCAACATCATTGTCAATTCTTAGAGAATCAAGATTCGTCCGGAAATTTCTAATTGTAAGAGTATGACTCTAGCCAGCAAAGAGCTATTAGTATATTCATTTTACACCATGCTAGCATGCTGAATATGAGCACGGAATGCAACTTGCAAGGGCCGCCCAAAAGACCCAAAATATCATTTTAAGGTAAAGCCAAACTCCAACACATAACCATCTTTACATCACACTGATCCAAAAAATGCAATTATAGTTAAAAGGTTTCCTACCCTAATTTTCCAAATGGGCATATTCCTCTTTTGAGTCTAACCATGCAGTGTGTCCTTCCTAGCAATCAAAAGAAAGAAACCAATGAAAACATTAATCAAATAATGTTGTGACATAATATATGAGAGTAAGCAAAACCGCTTGATCACAGCCCTTTTCCATGGGTCTACAAGGTTGGTAAATGCTCGGGGGCTCAGTCACCTCTGTACTAAGGGTTCTACTGGATCCCAGCTCATTTCCATGCATTTAAGGAGAATGAAAAGCCGATAAAGCTTTTTACAAATGTGTTTATTTGATCCAATAATAGATAAGCGCCTTGTAATATAGTTTTTTTTTTTTAAAAAAAAAAAGAAAAAAGAAAAAGCACCACATGCCATTTCTTAGCATTAATTTTAAAATACAGCCAATGGCAAAGGCCCAATGAGCATACACAATAAATTCCAAAGAGAAATCTGAATATATTACAACCCATTGATTGCAATGGTAATTTGATTAGTACATATGCCAGGCCCAAAATAACATCCTTCAGAACTTATTTCCTCCCTTGGACAATACGAAGAAAATTGAGGATCATGAAATCCATATATAATTCTGTGTTCTTTAAAAAAGCTTCAGCAAACACTAATGACAACCTACCAATGTGTTGGTATTATCAAATTATTGAATCTATTCCTTTGCTACATGATGCCAACCTTTGAGATTTCTCATGTCACTAATACTGGGAGAAGATATCAATTCAATGGAAGAAAACATAAACAAAACGTTTGAAAGGAAAATAAAATTGGAAAGCTCAAGACCTGAAACATTCTGTTGAATCTTGAGTAAAATCTGAGATTTTTCCCCATCCTCCCTCATCCAAGAAGGGAAAAGACCTGAACAAGAAATAAGGGGAGGAAATTACCAATTAGCAAGACTCTGGAAGGACGAACCAACGTTGTACGTTCATTGTGAGCAAGCATCACATTAAACATGGCGCTGCAAAGTTCCAACTCTTCAGCATCCCATCACAGCACAGTTATACACAAAATTACCCAATAGCTTTCTGGCAAGCAAGTTCCACTGCGGAGGGCCTTCACTCGGAACCCAGGAGTTGAGCTCTATATAGCCTTCACCCGAATTCCGAGGTCCACCAATTACTACAAGCCTATCCCCACAAGCCCTGAATGCAAGACCCCAACCATTCATTGAGACTGCCCGTTCAGGCAATCTCCCCACTGTAAACCACTCTTGTCTTTCTTTGTCGTACTTCCTCACCGCCATGTCAGCATAATGAGCCGCATACAATTCATTATTCACCACTGCAACTAGAGGGGGTGCCTCAGCAGTAGCAGGCATCTCATTCTCCCTGGCTGCACCACTCCTTCCGGGGGACATGTTAGGAATCTCTCTCCAAGTCTTGGTCTCTAAATTATACTCCTCTCCACATGTTAGAACCTTTGAATCGTTTCCCCCTATTCCCCCAATAACATAGAACTTTTTATCCATGAATACCCCAGAGCACATCTTCCTTGGTTTATTCATGCTCGGGAGTGTCTCCCATGTTTGAGTCTCGGAATTATATAGCTCCGCAGAATCCAAAATATTTGCTTGTGAATCACAACCGCCTGCTAAAATTGCGATCTCCCCAAGGCTGGCAGACCCAAATAAGCATCTGGGAGCATTCATTCTCATCCCGGAAGACCAGGAATTTGTCAAAATACTATATCTATAGATGACATGGGACGTCACCCCCTGACCAAATACAAGAAGCTCAGTGCCCACGGCCAATGATTCCTTATCCGAACACATGAAGCAGTCATTGGAGGTCATTCTCGGTAAATGCATCCACCGTCCACAAATCGGATCAAATGCTTCCCATTCAAGGAGGTGGCACGACAAATAAATCCAAGGTTCGATCACGCCATCCAGGCGCCGAAGCTTATACAGCTCGCCACTCCGAATCAAGGAACGGAAACTCCGGTTCAAAGAGGCGATGGAGCCATAATCAGACCTGGAACAACGAATGAGGCTGCTGATCGAGTTGTCTCGACCAATAGGATTGATAAGGGAATCCGAATCCGAATCCGAAGAATTCCCTCCTCCTCCTGCAGTCCGGTCATCGGATTGCTCTAGCCCGCGTGAGAATCCAGCCATTCCGGCTCTTGTCCCGCGATAATCCAATGGCTCGCGAAATTTCCTCTGTTTACATTCGCGTTCATCTTCACCGTCAATTTCCAGTGGGCGCTTCCCGTTCTTGATATCGAGGCTTAAGCTCACGTAAGACCACTTCACTTTTGAGCTCGAAAACGCCCTCGAAAGCAGGCACCGGCCCTCCAACATGTCTTCCCTCAATTCAACCAAAGCTTGGAAATTCACAAACACCCAATCGGAACCAAAAGCCTGGCAGTTTCTTCGTCAATGGCCAAAAAGAAAGTATAATCCTAGCTCCGAAGTCCCACAAAAGCTCGGTCCAATTACAGAACCCACCTATTAACAGAGAATGAATGAAATTTTATTTATAATTTAAAAGAAAAAAAAAGACACCGACTTTCACTTTTTGAAACTAAAAAGCAAATCTAAAAGAACCTGAATTTCATTTGAAACTTAAAGCTTTTCGTTATATCTAAAAAAAAGTTCACTGATCCTAAACCAATAGGAGAAGAACACAGAGACCGAAACAACAGAAACAAAATCAGTTCCAATTGAGAAGAGTACTCATATCCAAAATCGGAGTTGCAGAAGGAAAACTCAGATCTCTAAATTCCAGCAAGAAAGCGGAAACTTTTATATTGCTTTTGCCCGACTGAGAGCCAGTAACTCAGAGTTCCAAAAATGATATTGAAAAAAAAAAGCTTTTAATGACACATTCAATTCAAGAAAACCAACCAAACAAAGAACCGAACTTTGATCTGTATGGGTATGTTTTGGGACTAATGATTAAAAATAATCGTCTAAATCTTTTCTCGTCGTGTGGGAAAGCATGAGAAAATTAAGAAATGACAAGACAGAAAGAGAGAGAGAGATAGAGATGAGGGAACGATAATGGAAGGGACTTACGGATTGGATAAGAAGGAAAACGAAAAAAAGAGACTTGATTGGAATTTTGAAATCTAACACAAACTCCCCACCCTCCCCGCCCCCGCGCCCCCGCGCCCCCTTTTCTCTCTGTATTTTCTGTGCTGTTTCAGTTCTTCACGCTCTCTGTCTCTCTCTCAATCTCTGTTTATGGTCCTGTCCTTTGGATTCTCTCTCTCTGTCTCCTCTGCAAATCAGAAGAAGAGCTTCTGGTTGATGGCTTTTTGCAGCTAAAATCTCATACGAGGGAGGCCCCTCTTTATCTCTCTCTTCTTCTTTTTAAAACAAATTAATTTCTTTTGGTTAAGTGTGTAATCTTTTTTCTTTTTTTAATTTAATAACGAGGCGGTGTGGGACCGTGCAGCTGGAGGTTCGTGGTGGGACCCGTTTAAAGGAGGCCGAGGAATTTCGCCGACGTCGCCGTCACCCAAAAAAACCGGTCACCGGTATACACCCGTGTTGACTGGGGATAGTTGAAAGATAGCACCGAAATTGTGTGCCGCCTCCAAGACTCGGACTCGAGATATTGGATAGATGTATCGGATCGGTGAGGACTCACACCCCCTTTTTTTTTTTTTTTTTTTTTTTTAAAGCTAAAACACTTTTTATATTTCAAAGAAAAATAAACATGATTTATATGAACGTTATGCTATTAAATATAATTAGATCTACATTTGATCACAACAAAATTGAGTAGTAAACAGTTAAGAATTGTTGGTTGCATTTGGATAGTAAAATATTCTTAAATATTTTATAAATAATAGTAAAAAAATAATAAATAATAAAAAAATAATAAATAGTAATAAAAAATAATAATAAAATAATAAATAATAGTGAGATATTTTAAAAACATTAGACCTTAATCTTGATAAAATTGAGTAGTGAATAGTTAAATTTAAGGGAGTAGTCGAACTCAAATATATCGAGCTATTTAGTTTTGACAAAATTGAACCCATTCTACAAATTTTAATGAATAAATTTTTAAGTTTTGTGAATTTCCTTATAATTTACATATGCATATATCAATTACTATATTCATATTTATGAACATGATTTTCTCTTGCATTTTTAAATATTTAAGATATTCTTATCATAAAGTTATAAGTAATACTATAAAATATCAAGTTACTTGATTTTGAACGACTCAATTATAAGGATAAATATGTTAGTGCAAGAAGTACGATTGGTCGATCAACCAGCATGACTCGATTGGATTCATCCGATAGTAGTCAGATTCATTAGGTTCAGATCATCTAACGGGTTTGATAATTCTCATGTCGGTTGAAACCATATCATAAACATATTCATCTATCAATGTGACAAAAAATGAAATTCTCTCGATTTTACGTGAAATACAATGGATAGCAATATAGCATATTTATTTGGCGTAAAACTATATTGGTTTTTAACTTTTTTTATTATTTATTTTTTCACCATCATTTTTTTCAAACACGTGGGAGGTTTGGCCACCCTTAATTGACTAGTCAAACACATAATTTTAACAAAATATAATTACGGCTATAATTATTTGTACTTTACAAAAAGTAAACCGTGGTCGGAAATTTTTTATTAGGATTTTGATTAGAATTGAATGGATGGTGTTGTGACTTGTGAGCTGTAACGTCAAACGAATGAGTGTGGCATTTGATTTGGCTTTTTGATGGAGACAATAAAATAATAACAATAATAATAATAATGTCCGACAAATAAGAAGATATCAATGCTCTCGGCCGTGTCTAAGCAACTAATCTCACCTAAACGCATAGATTATTAGATATGTAGAATCTCGGCTACTATTTATTTTGTAACATTTTCTTTCTTTTCCTTTTTTAAGATATTCAAATTTATGAGTTCCTTAAATTATATATTTATATATATATATATATATATATATTGTGTGTGTGTTTGTGTGTCATAGTAGATGATTTATGTTCAATATTTATTAATTTTATTTATTGCATGCCAAATGCTATTAATATTGAGGCATTGAACATTAAGGGCTAATTTGGATAGTAAGTTGGGATGAGATGATTTGTGAATAGTAATGAAGTAGTTTGAGTTAAAATGTTTTATAAGATTTTAGAAAATAATAATAAAAAATTAAATTATAATATTATAAAATTAAAATATTGTTATAATATAAATTTGTAATCTTATTTTTGTTTTGAAATTTGAAAATACTTAATTGTTTTTTCTATTTTGTTTGGAAGTTTGAAAAGTTTATAATAATTAGGTAATGATTATGTGAAAAAATTGAAAAATTAAAATTAAAAAGTGTTTGTGTTTTTAATGTTTAAATATTAAGATGATATGAGATGAGATAGAAGCATCTCTCTATCTTAAATTAGGCCTAAATCATTTGGTGAGAAAATTACTATTTTGGGGTAAAGATTTTAGAGATTTTTTAAAAAATATCAATACACTAATAATCATTTCCGTAACTATTAAGTAAATAATTTTTTTAAAAAATATATATATATTATATATATATATGAGGTTTCAAAATGAGGGGATAAATTGAGTAGGCAAAGTAACATTTTTCAAGATTTTAATCCATTATGTAGCACCATATATATCATCTCCCTTAGATTTATGAATGTTTTATTTCCAATTTTATTTTCTTTCTATAGGTCATATATTGATCGATTTATCACTTTTTGGCAACTTAGGTGAGACACGCACTTCACCATGCCAATAGATTACTTTATATATGGTCTTCAAGTTAGTTAAGCAATAAATTAATTAGATGGCATAAGGCCCCATTTTAAAGTGGGAGAACTAGGTTCGATCCCTCACCCTATATATATAAATATAAAATAAATCGAGATGTGGATTACACACACCGACTAAATTTACACTTGTAGGTCAAAAATTACGGGGCTTATGCTCCAACTTAATTAGGTAGGTGTCATGGTTACACACGTCCAAACTTTTTTTAGGAGATGTATGGGGCCAAAGTAAAGACTTAACAAACACACACCATTTTAGGAGATTAATGCAATAAATATTGCATTAATATAATGATGAAATTGGGTGTAAGGGGTTTGTCCCCCATTTTCTTGATGGACCTGAGAGGAGCAACTAAAGAAATAAAAAATGAAAGCCCAATCCAAAACAAATAGATTCGTCGGCTCAGCTCGCGGGTAGACTCTCCTAGAATGCAACTCCCGTGTGGGAGCATATTGCAGGGAGATGAGACTTGGCGTCTTGGAAATCTCCCGAGCAGTTTCCAACCCTTGAGTACTTGTTCATGCAAACGAGCAGAAAGCAAGAGGGACCCTCGATCCTCTGACAAGGTGACATCGACAGACCATTAAGAATATCAGCAGGGTAAGGTAAATCGAGGAACCACGCCGCATTAATAACACAGCTACTCGAATTACACGTCACATTAATGATGTTGTCGCAGAGACACGCCTTATTAAAAAATTATGATAAAAGGAAAAGTAAAGAGAGCATGGACTCCATGAGGGTAGACACGATCTGTCTCTCCTTACTCTAGGTATAAATGGCAATTTACAGGTACAAGAAAGCTTTTTGATCCATAGACTATCTCATTATTTACAAATTTTTAAAATATTCTACTAACTTTGGTATCAGAGACTCCCGACCCTAAGACCACCCTCTTCCAATTTCTTTGTTCTCTATTTTTGCATGCCTAATTATAAAGACATGGGTTCCTGAAACCTAGCCAAAATGCGTCAAAACACGATGTTAACATTGGACATAAACTAGAAGGAGTCAAATTAAAGGGTACCTGTAAGCAGCATGAATGGATCGCATTTACAAATTAGAACCCTAGCTAGCTAGCTAGCGAGTCGAGTCCTATCTCATCATCCATTGTATTTTTATATATTGCATGCTATTTTAGTATAGCTTTAGATAGGGTCGGTTTAATTTCGAACTTTCTTGCTCACCAGTGCCATCACCAGGAAAAATAATCTTCACTTCTGCCCAACTGCTTCTCTTTATTTTCTCCCCCCTTTTGTTTTCCAAGCAATGTATTCTATTTTTTTTTAAATAAATAAACGCTTTAATTAACAATAACTTGGATCACCATCCTCTCAATTTTGCTAAGAGAAATGATTTGTACAAGTTTCAAATAGATAAATCTCATATAAGTTCTTGTAAAAAAGTAGATTCCACCTTAAAAAAATGTAAAAAAAATTATTATTTATTAATGAAACTTATTGTTTTACAAAAAATTTATACAAGATTTATCTATTTAGGATTTGTACGTAACTTTACTCTTTTGCTAAGAGCAGAGCCAACATACGTACATGAGTTAGGTCAGCTTCCCCCAAAGTCCACGCATGAATATTCTAGTTCCAAAATCCCAAAAATGCCCAACTGGCACGATACCATAAGATTCATAACCAAAATTTCCCCAAGGGCTCCCAGTGTCTTTTCGAATTGGACCTTTTTTTTTTTTTTTCTCTCTCTCTAATCAGGCGTCGCTCTCTCTCTCTCTCTCTATATCTCTCTCTCTCTTAATCAGGCGTCGGATTAGTTTAGATTATCTTCCCGATGATCCTAAAAAGTCTCGTGTCGTGGTTATGAAAATGACCATCTAATTCTACACCACTTCCTAAACGAGAAAAAGCAACTCAAATCCGGAAAATTCAAAGCCAGAACGTCGGCTATTATTTTTTAACTATTTTATTTTAATAAACTTTTTAATTGTAAAGAAATTTTATAAAAAGTATTTTATAAATTAATATAGTTTAATATAACATGTTATATTGTAAATTTATTTTATTATATCAATTTAAAAATTTATTTAAATAAATCTCATTATCTCAATAATTTATTAAATTAAAAGAATTAGAATTAAAAAATATAATGAGTACTGTTTATTGTCATTATTTTAATATTTTTTATTATCATGCAACGTAGACTCGGCCCTCGGGTACGCGGTCAGACTGTCAAGCGAGTTGTGCAGTCCTTACGACTCTTGGTTTGTTCAGATTGGACGGCCCAAAATCAACGACTACTTTCACGAGCTTTTGTTTTTTACCACCTTAAAGTTTGGACTTTCCAACAATCTACGCTCCAAAAGTCGTCCACGACAACACGAAACACACGGTGCATGCGGCGGGCGTGCCTTCGTGACAACAAAATTTGCCGGAGTTTTTTTTTTTTCATTAACCCCTTTGGACCCACGTCTATGTATCTTCGAAAAAAAGAAAATTCTTCTAATAAATGATTTATCAAATCGTGTATCAATATTAAATATAAGATATTTATTTAATAAAATAATATAAATTAAAAATAAAAATAATTTTTTTAAAACAAAAAATTTTATTCTTCTCTTTTCTTCTTTTTTTATATAATAAAAGAAGTTGAAAAAATCTAATTATAAATAATTTTACACATTAATATGCGCATTCAATCAATATGATTGGTCAAAAAGTAAATTTTACTGAAAATAGTGCTAATTTGAATTTAGAATATGAAGACAACAATATTAATACGTAAATTGATACGCAAACTTGTTTGTGTATAACAAAATTTAAAGAAATTATGTGAGTGTTGGTACACGATTTGGTACACCAAACCGCTTGTACCTAGTAACTTGCCTTCGAAAATATGGATACCATGATGTGTTTAGCTGTTAAACACAACTCAATCCATCTCAATTCATTTCAAATTGATCATTGATATAATCTATTATTTTTTTAATTTTTCATAAAAAAGTTACATTTAAACCTCTTTCATACATTTCAACTTAAAAAATTAAATCTATTTCAATAAAATCCACAAAATATTATTTATCACAAACATTGTATCATTATCTAGCCGAATGAAGTTTACATATTTATCACAATGTTTATTTTAAGTTAATTGTCTCCGACATTCTAAGTTCATGTAGACTTAATAATAACTAGGACAAACTTTTTATTATTATTTAAATCTTTGGGTAAGTGTGAAATCTAGACCATTGAGTATAGCAAAGACATCTATCTAAGAATACGAGCCACGTGTCGGCACAAATCAGATATAAAAAAAAATTTAAAAAAAAAAAAACTCCAAGAAATTACACGTGAGAGAGAATTATTAATGTCCTTCTATCCCGGCTTAATTTCACTTCCATTTCGTGCTTAATTTTATATTTAGGGACATCATCATTATCTTTTTGATATTTGTGTATTTTCTCAATTAAAATAAAAATGAAGCAGACACCAATATCTTCAAAACAAATAAAAAAATTAGAGTGCACTAATCACTTATATTATAATAATATGGTAATAAAATTAAAGAATTAATGCAGGTTTAGGGATGGGGACCGAGGCCCTCTCTCTCTCTGCCCAACCGACCACGCGTCGATGGCTTGTGTAAAGACGTGTGGGCATGTGAAGCGCCATTGGACTGTGAGAAAAAAGTTATTAATAAATTAAAAAACAAATACAGTAATTGCGATTCACAACACCCACACACACTTACGCGCAATACCAAGCAACTATGTATATTAAAAGTAAAGTTAGGTGTAATTATAGATTGCGTAAATGTGGTGTATTATTTAAAAAAACATATATATGATCTATTTTATATCTTCATCTTTTTCAATAATTTAAATGCTTAAATTCAAAAAAAATTTGGGAGATAAATTTTTTCAATTTAAGATAACTCTTTTTCCCGACTTAATTTGTTTGATGAATTTGTGATGATTTCATTGAACTTTTGTTGGGAGTATATTTGGTTTTAGTATCTAAGGGAGGGAGAGGGAAGGGAAGGGAAGGGAAGGGAAGGGAAGGGAAGGAACATATATAATAAACAAGGGATTGATGAACAGCCCTGTATGTTTGCAACTAATTTGAAAGGTGCTGCATGTTCTTCTTTTTAGGGTTCATAGTTAGTGGTGTTGTGTTGTTGCTTGTTTTGGAGTGTAAGAGAAGTGAACAGCAATGTGGGGAGTGGGGGGGCTACCCATGTGAAATGTGTGGCTGGTTACATGACATGGATTATGTGTTAGTTTGGGTTTCATATGGGGGGGCCCCAATTCCCAGCATCATAATATACATATATATATATTGGGGTATGTTTTCTGTTTTTTTTTTTTTAAATAAAAATAATGCACCCAAATGATCAAATTCAAAAGTGCTCCAAGCTCTCTAATTCGATCTCTACTTCCTCACTTGGATATGAGGAGCCTAGCTAGGTCCCAAGGGTCCTATTGATCAGAAGGAAGATTAATAAAGAATAGCTAGCTACCTTGGATATTACGAAATTAGATGAAAGGTACTGGTTATGACGACTAGTGACATCAGTTGATGCAATGCTCTAGCAGATTGCCTGCATTTCATTTTCTTACCATTTTATCCTCTATAAATTCTTATATTTTTTGGGTTTTATATACAGTACTACAAGAAAAAGTTGATTTATGATTACTATTTAAGGGTGTGCATCCGGATCGGTTTTTTTTTTCAGTCCGGTCCGGAACCCGGAAACCCGGGTGCATCCGGGCGGTTATCCGCCCGGGTTACACCCGGGTGGTTAATTATATCCCGGATCCGGTTACGGATCCGGTTATGTGACCCGGTTATCCGTAACCGGGTCATTTAAAATGAAAATATCCGCCTTTGTTTATCGTCTTCTCGCATCGATTAGGGTTTCATTCGAATCCATCTTCTCGAATCCGCTCTCTCATCTCGACCGTCTTCTGGAATCTGCTTCTCGTCTTGAATTCTTCTCGAATCCACCTTCTCTCTCGGTCTCGAAGTCCCTTCTGACCTTCTCTCTCAAGTTTTTCCAATTCTCGAATCTGTTCTGGTCTTCTCTCTCAAGACTCTGTTCTCTCTCAAGTCTTTCAACCTCACCGAAACACGGAAACAAAAACTTCGAAGTGCTTTGCGCATCTGGGTGAGACACGCGGAGGCTACCGTCCATTTTCTCTCTCTCTCTAAGCTCTTAAGGTATTTTCCGTTGCTCTGTAAGCTTATTAGTAGATTTTTTCCTTTGCTTTGTTTTTCACATGGGATTTAGTTTTAATCACTTTTTTATGTAATATTTTGTTTGTTTGATTTATATTATTTTTCATTTGATCTGTTTTTCACATGGGATTTAATTTTCTTGCCATTACAGTGGGTCTATGGCATTATGCCTTCTTGCTTTGAATCTAGATCGAGCTAGCTAAGACTTTATGAGTACTACTTGTCCACAGTCTTGCTTTGAATCAGCTGGCACATGATTTTTTTTTTTTAAAGTGAACATAACAGCACATATTATTGCATGCTTTGCATAAACCATTTATGCAATGGAGAATTAGCAATTGACAGCATTAAAACCACAATATGCAAGAAGTCATGTCTCTGGCTTCCAAAGTAACTCTGTAAAGAGGAAAGCTCTTTGAGAGACAATGCTCTGATGACTTCTGAATGCATGGAAGATTGGTATCTGATTTAGTTATGAACTTATGAGTAATGAATGCATCTTTCTCTTTGTTGAGCAATCTCATTTTTTACCTGTACTTCTTTCAGGTATATTGATAGCAGTGGAGTGAGTGGACCAATACCACAAGAACTTGCAAACTTAAAATCCCTACAAATTGTGTACTTAATTTCTCTTCTCTATGTACTTGAACATGGTGCTTTTTGAAATATCAGAGTATTATGATATTTGATATATATTATGTTGACTGGTACTGCACTTTCTCTTTCATAGGCGACTTCAAGGTTCCTTGCTTGAAGGTCCAATCCCAAGCAGTTTTGGTGCTCTAACTAAGCTAGAGAATCTGTAAGGCCTCTCCTAAATATGAACTTGCATGTTTTGATGCGTCATGTGGACTTTAATAGTTGCTATAAGATCTATATCCCTTTGCACTTCTGATGTACTATTCATGATTATGCTTTTTCCCTGACTCATTTGGGATTTCTGCTTTCCTTATGTTCTTAGGAGAATCGGTGATCTTAGCAAGGAAGACTCAAATCTTGATTTCTTGGAAAAACAAACGAGTTTGTCATACTGTAAGATGTTCTATGTTCTATATCGATCTTAGAAAAAGAAACTTAACATGAATCTTTAATGTACATACTAAATAAACTTTCTCAAACGTGTTTCATAGATCTTTGCATTCTGTTAACAAGTATTGGATATTGAATTAGGTACATTCTCATTGTCTTGGAGGGCAGCCCACTAGAATGGCCTTGCCCCTTGAAATGGCAGAGGAACCTGTTTATGTGAATGCCAAGCAATACCAGTTTTACTTCCAAAATAGCACTGGATTAATACAAGATGTGAAGACTAATAAATTTTGATCTTTGTAAATTTATTTCTTTTGTTCTTTGTAAATTTATGTTTTAGTTTAATTAGTTGTGATGTATTATTATTTTTTTTGTTTTTTGTAAATTTACGTCTTCCATTGTAATGTAACAACAATATTTTTATTTATTTTAAATTTTTATTATCAGAATTAAAAAAAAAAAAACTAAGTGCTATAAAAACATTTTTTTTAAGTTTTAAAGTCTTTAAAAAAAAAAAAATTAAAACCGGATTAAATCCGGGTTATAACCCGGATTTAATCCGGTTATAATCCGGATCCGGATTAAATCCGGATATCCGGTTACAATACGGATATCCGGATTGAATCCGGTTATCCGCCCGGATTAAATCCGGATTAATTCGGGCGGATAACCGCCCGGATTTTAGCATCCGGATCCGGATCCGGTTATGGCCGGATATCCGGATCCGGATCCGGATGAACACCCCTATTACTATTAGCCGGTGATCGAGAGACTAAAAGGAAAACTTAATTGGTGCGATTTGGAATTGGTTATATTTGCCAAGAGGAGCTAGCTTATATTAAAGGGAAATGATTTATATAATTAGTTCTAAATAGATAAGTCTCATGCAAGTCTTTATAAAAAAGTAGATTCCTTCTTAAAAAGGTAAAAAAGAAATTATTTTTTATTAGTGAGATTAATTTTTTTTTTTATAAAAGACTGAAATGAAACTTGTCTATTTGAAACTTGTATATAACATTATTCTATATTAAACTGACGTAATTGAATACGATAAAATTTATAATAAAAAATAAAAAAAATACTCGATCACGAAACTGAATTGTACCGATCGATCATGATGTTTCCTTGTGGCCGTCTTCTATACATGTACGTATCCATCTATTGTAAGTGTGCATGCACATCGTGATGTCCTCTTAAGAATTATTGTTTAAAGTGCATGCTTAACACGTACATATGATAAAGACCCAAATTAATTAAGATCGATGTATATATGATACGTACACTTGGTTGGTGGATATATATAGAAGACGTGAATTTTGATGCTAGCTAGCTAGTTGCATGCATGCTGTTGCCTAGCTTGATGGAGATGGATATTATTAGGGCTGATCTGGCTGGACTAATGAGGTCAACAATTATATGCTATACCTATCTACCTGCATATATATATATATATATATATATATATATATATTAAAAAAAAATGCCAAATATTAATGGAACAAGGTCGAGATCACAAGAGACGTATTCCTCATGTGCACTTCTTCTGATCTCCACATGAGTTTTCACAAGAAGATCATCATGATCATCAAGGGAATATTATCTCAAAAAACAACGACGTTAGGCCGCAAAGCTCACCAGCTTCCTTCGAAATTTCAAATAGTTCTCTCTCTCCACGCCATAAATTAAGAGAGAGAATCTGTGAATTTCGCCAAACCAAACACGTGCATGAATATATACCGACTTTCACGAACCAAAATGGTGTCAATATTAATTAAATTAACGACTATAATCATGAAAATGATTCTGCTTCTTTGTCCCATTGGCCTTTTGGGATCAAGAACAACAAGAAGAAGATAATGTTATTTTAACATACAATATCATATATATCTCTTTTTTTTTTTAAAAAAAAAAAAAAACCTATTTTCTTCATTTTTTATAATATGTAAGCATATAATTTCCTAGCTCATTGGTCTTGCTCACCAGGCCCAATTAATATTTTATGAGACGTGTGGAATATATATATATATATATATATATAAAATAATAGTATGACTTATATATATATATATATACCCACCTAATGTGTTCACTCATATATTTTTATTTTTTTTAATAGTTAAAGATGTTTAAAAATACTTAAAGGAAAAAAAAAAGATAAAAAACAAAAAAATCCATTTGTACTAGTCATGTACATATTTGGAGTGCACATTTGGTGTTTACCTTAGCATTGTCCTATATATATTCGGGATGCAAATACCCTTAGCTAGGTAAAAAGTTCGGATTAATTTGGTTTTAAATCAAGAGATTTAATATATATATATATATATATATATATATATATATATCTAGATTCTAAATCTATTGATGATTTTAAAATCATGTTTGGATGGGTTAATTATTTTCGAAATGAATGGATTTGGAAATATTGATCATAGTAATTTATAATTTGTTAGAATGATTAATTGAAATTATATAATATTTTCTATTAATATAGCTTGTAATCCAAGATTTTGAGAGATTTAATTAAATCCAAATCCTTCTAATTTCCAATTACATTTGATCATCAAATATTATATATAGCATTTAAATATTATAAGGAAATATTTCTAATTAATCTAATTATATATAAGCAATAAGCTTCTGCAGAAGCGTCGCCGCCGAGTAGCTAATTCAATATTATTTTCATGATTAATATTTAACGGTGTTGGTCAATTACTAATTAAATAGAATGTTATAATAACCTACTTTCTTTTATTTAGGGCGTTTCTCCATGGTGGCGCTGACATTTATTTAAGTGTAGACATTTGTAAATGTCAACCATGGATTGATCTTGCATTAGTTTTAGGTTCACATGCATTGTATGAAATGTCAATTAATGGAAAATGCATGGTATAAAGAAAAGGGTACTTGTGGTGGCTGGTGCATGGCACGCGGCGTTTGAAGACTTGCTTGGCTTTCCTGCTTTCCTGCCTGCCTGCCTGCCGACTTTATGACGATCTAAACGAGAAACAAAAACACTATCTAGCTAATAAAATATAATAAATAATTTAATTTTTTTTAAATTTTAAATAAAAAAATATGAAAAAATTATATTATAATAATATTTTATTTAAATTTACTATTTTTTCTTATTATTTTTTTTATAATTATAATTCCATTTCAAATTATAATTTCTTCATACATAATCTGAGGATAATCCAAAAAGATATGAGACGAATGGGGAGGGGTATGCCTATATAATAGAGCAACGTTACACAACCTTTCCAACTTTCACAAGCTATATTTTTTTAAATTTTAAATTTTAAATTTTTTTTAATATTTTTTTGAGTTTATTCTTTTTAAACTAATTCAATTATTCTATTCATTATTCATATATTAAATATTTGATAAAAAAAATAAAAAAAAATATAGTGTGTAAAAGTTGTGTGAATAATAAGAGGTTGTATAAATTTTTTTCATATAATATGGACTCTCCTTCCTTTTTCTACCGCTCTAAATTATTAATTTGTTTGAGAATTATACATAATATTCTTTGGAATTTTCCAAGAATTAGAGAAATGTTTGGCAATTCAAACAATGTTTTGAATACCGTACCGGATGGCGTACCGGTCAAGACACTGGAACGAAATATTTCGGTACCGGTACCGTTTCGTGTACCGTTTCGGGATAGTCGATATATGAATAAATTATATATATAAATATATATAACAATTATATTCTAAAATAATAGTTTATATATGAATAAATTATATATAAATACATACATACATATAAATTATAAATAGTCTAATCTAAATTGGGGGTCAAAAAATAAACTTGTAGTTGAAAAAATGAAAAAAAAAAAAAAAACACAGGCCGAAATATCTAGGCCGGTAAATAGGCCGAAATTTAAGCCGAAACGGCCGGTATTTTGGCCGGTACGGTATATATCTAGTACCTGTACCGGCCGGACGGCCGAAACGAAAAATTTCGGCCGTACCGGCCGGTACGGTACGAAATTAAAAACATTGAATTCAAATGGGAATAAAATTAATCCTACTTTATTTGAACAGGGTTCTATGGTCGGTTCGCGACCCCTGGATGCTGAAGGCGTCCTTGGGGTGATCTCGTAGTTCCTACGAGGTAGAGACGATAGAGTCGGTTTATGGATTTTCCTTTCTTTTGCCGCATTTTGATCAAAAGGTTGAAGGAAGATAGTGTATCAAGCTGTTCGCAAGGACCAACTTGATCTTCTTTTCTAGAAATTCTAGATGAAGAATCTCTAAACCAACTATCGTTCATGTACAATCTATACTAAATCTGACCAACTACATGAAATATAGATGGGACTAATGGGAATATCACGAACATGCTAATGTAAAAGCTATCTTATTCTTAGGGAAGAAAAGTAAGTAATATTGAAGTTGAATATATAGGAGCCGCAAACTGAGATTATGCGTTTTGAGGTGGTGTGATTAACACGTTTCAGTACACGTTTTGTTGCCACAAAAAAAAGTGCATGCAGGTTAGGTTGGCCTGGTCCCTCCTTCCCACGTCCATGTCGGTGAAAAATTATTGATGATTGGACATTTTTTTTAGATGCTTAATCATTTGGTTTTAAGACTTTGTCAAAGTGCTTCTATCTTTATCAATATCCTACCTTGGAATGTTTTCTTTTTTCAACACAATTTATTCCTTTTGTCTCTCTTATTTTTTCTACAGAAATCCTTCTTTTCTTTTTATAGTTGAGATGAAATAAAATTAAAATTTAAAATAAAATAAAATATTATTAAATTTTTTTTTAATATTTTTTTATTTTATTTTAAAATTTAAAAAATTAAATTATTTATTTTATCTTATATAAAAATTTTAAAAAATTATAATAATAAAATAAGGTAAGATGAAAAGAGAGGAACTATAAAAACAAAGGAGGCCAAACTTCTGTAAAAATCAAGAGAGAGAGAGAGAGATCATATGTTTGGAATTTGGACATAAATTATATTATAAGGGTCTAATTACGTGTTATCAAATGGAATTCCAAAGTCTCCATTCCCAAGGCAATCTAATTCAAAGCTAATCAAAATGGAGTCTCTTTAAGCCAATGGGCTCAAGTTTTAGCCTACTGGACTTGGCACTTAGCGTCATTTCATGTAAATCCGCTCAAACAATGACCCATTTAGCAGCCCAAGTTGCCCATCTTTTTATATAATTATATATAAGCAAGCTACTTTTCAACCCAGGGTTATATCATTCCCGGCCGTCTCTCTCTCTCTCTTTCTTCTTTGGTATCTGGCAACAAAATCCCGACTAATCTTGAAGTGCAAAAGCCCTCAACACAGATTAGTTTGCCATCCCTACCTCAATCCAACACCATCTCGCCATATAAAAGGTAAATGCAAACATTACAGCAAACCACATTGACAAAAACAAACTCGTTTACATCTTAAACAGAGGAGAAATCTGCAGCATGACTAATTAATCTCCCCATAATTGAATAGACAGACATGATCTTTGCTGCATGCAAGAATCTCATTCCAAATTGCAAGGAATTCTCAGTTGACATTCCCATTTTCGTGCATCCAATTCACCACCATCTCAGAATCGTATTCCAGTTCAGCATAATGCAGACTGAAAATCATCTGTCCGGACAGGCTATTGTTTCAGACATAGCATTAGATTCCATACGATGGTAATAAGAAAAGGCAGATAAAGCCACACCATTTAAGTCCCTAATAACACCACCTCCTCTACAAGGCTCAACTCTCCTGTGAAACCTGAGATATAACCTCAGACAACAAGGTTTTAATCTTCAAAGCTCGCCCACCTTGCAAATTGAGCCTCTATTCTAGCAAATATCTCCTAAACGAAAAATTCTAACTAATGATTGAAAGTAGAAAAATGCTTTTCATCATCCCTTGACATAGTATCAAATAAGAGAAACGCTTACTGCAGTCGCCAAGGGGAAGCGCCGCGCAAGCGGGCAGCTGATGTGGCAATTAAACCGAAACGCCCCGTTTAATTAATACACACTGTTTCCTCATCCTCGTGTTTCAGACAAGAAGAACTTTCTCTCTCTGCGAAGTTCTTTGCCCTCCACTCAAAGCCCAGTGAAGCCCCTTCATCTTATGCGCAGAACCCCTTCCCCTTCATCTCGAAAACTCTAACAGTTTCGTTTCCCTTCCATCCCGAAAATCCTAACTTCGGCATTTCCCTTCATCCTGAAAAACCCTAACTGAAATTCCCCTTCATCCCGTAGAACCCCAACTTTCGAATTTCCGTTCCCCTTCATAATGAAAACTCTAACAACTTCGTTTCTCTTCCATCCCGAAAACCCTAACTTCTTCGTTTCCCTTCATCCCGAAAAACTCTAACTTTCCTTGCCCTTCATCTCGAAGAACCCCAACTTTCGAATTTCTGGAACGCACCTCCACTTCCGGCACGCAGCTTCAAACCCTAATGTCTGCTACCACAAATCCGAGGTCCTATTTAAATGGGTATAATTTCTATTAACATTCTATAATTTTCTCTTATGATTTTTTTTATCTACGAAATGTGTGATTTTTTTTTATCTAGAAACTGTTAGGGTGTTTTAGGTTCTTTCTCTTTGTATTACTGAATGATATTTTCATTCTTTGCTTATTTATTGTCAAAGTTTGTACACCCCTGAAGAGGATTTTTTTGTTGGGCAACTTTGAATTGATCTTTTAGAATATTGGTGGTTTACCTTTCGACCTAATTATGTGTTTGGGTTCTGTCAGGTATTGTCTTGTGCCAGATTTCTGATTTTTAATTTGATATAAGTCAAGTATCGACTGCTTGATTTTGTTGTTTGCATTGAGTGAAGAAAAGAGTATGTTTTTCTGCTTTTGACTTTCAACTTTGCTATTTGTTGCTCTTTGTGGGGTTGATATGTGTTCTATGCTTATTCACCCGGATATAGTCATGGACTCACGGTTGTTTTGAGCTTCAATGTTGAGATTCTGGGTTTTCCTTTGAAGCTGTGAATGGTTTGTGGGTTCAGAATTTATAGTTCTATATAGCTTGCTGAAATGGTTGGAGATTGAAGCTGGATTCAACATTTCAGCTCCAGTTTAAAGTTTCTAGTACCCTATGATAGATTGTGAAATTAAAAATCAAGATAGCTTGTTGATTGGTTTTAGTTGTTGAGGATTGAATCTGGATTTTATTGTTTGCACTGAGTGAAGAAAAGGGTATGTTTTTCTGCTTTTGACTTTCAACTTTGCTATTTGTTGCTCTTTGTGGGGTTGATATGTGTTCTATGCTTATTCACCCGGATATAGTCATGGACTCACGATTGTTTTGAGCTTCAATGTTGAGGTTCTGGGTTTTCCTTTGAAGCTGTGAATGGTTTGTGGGTTCAGAATTTATTGTTCTATATAGCTTGCTGAAATGGTTGGAGATTGAAGCTGGATTCAACATTTCAGCTTCAGTTTAAAGTTTCTAGTACCCTATGATAGATTGTGAAATTAAAAATCAAATGAGAAAGTTGATTGGTTTTAGTTGTTGCCGATTGAATCTGGATTTTGTTGTTTGCACTGAGTGAAGAGAAGGGTATGTTTTTCTGCTTTTGACTTTCAACTTTGCTATTTGTTGCTCTTTGTGGGGTTGATATGTGTTCTATGCTTATTCACCCGGATATAGTCATGGACTCATGGTTGTTTTGAGCTTCAATGTTGAGGTTCTGGGTTTTCCTTTGAAGCTGTGAATGGTTTGTGGGTTCAGAATTTATAGTTCTATATAACTTGCTGAAATGGTTGGAGATTGAAGCTGGATTCAACATTTCAGCTTCCGTTTAAAGTTTCTAGTACCCTATGATAGATTGTGAAATTAAAAATCAAGATAGCTTGTTGATTGGTCTTAGTTGTTGCCGATTGAATCTGGATAGCTTCTAAATGAAGCCTTTTTGTTGTAAACTGTAGCTTTTACAAAACTGTTTCACAATCTTGATACCATCAAACTAAAAACTGCTGCATGAGAATGTCCTTATCATCACTGTCTTCTTCACCGTCAGCAAAACCATCGTGCTTCTGTAATATTGAAACTACATTGAGATATTCAAATACTAAAAGAAATCCAGGGCGACCCTTCTTAGGGTGTCCAAACTACAACACAAAGGTAAATAGTACTCTTCTAATGTAACTTGAAATAATATATTGATTAATATTACGTACCTAACACTTTTTTATGTATGTGTTAAATATTAGGGATTACCATATTGCAAATATTTCAAGTGGGTTGATAGTAATCAACACACAAACTCGGATCTACAAGAAAAAGAAATTCAACTCTTAAGGAAGAAGGAAGAACTCGAGAAGAGACTCTTCGATATCGAAAGGAGGGAGATTCAGCTCCGTAAAATAGTAGATGAGATCGAGAAGAGAGAGATGGTGCTATCCAGTAGAAATGAGGAGGTTCGAAAAAAAGAATTGGTCCTTCTTGAGAGAGAAGCGCTCCTAAGGCGTTCACGCATGCTACCTCGGCTGTATTGGGGTTTTGTGATAATTGTTTGTTGTTACTTGGTGAATTGGTAAATAGTACATGTTAAATCATAGTCTGAATTTGTAGTGTAAGTGTTGTAAAATGACTAGAGAACTGAAGTTTGTAGTTAAAGTGTCATAAAATGTATAATATTGTTAATTGTATAAAATGTATAGTACCCGTTTCTGGTCTTGGAACCTGATTTCTAGTTTCTATGTATAAAATGTATAATATTGTTAATTATTTTACATGTCTAGCTTTTGGTCATTATGATGGATTTTGTCTTATCTGTTCAGACTTCATTACCTACAAATAAATTTTCCTTAAAGATCCATATTGCAGGAAGACTAACTCACGTAAACCTTCATTACCTTCAAATAAATTTAAAGGAAAAGAGCCATATTGCAGGATTAGTCTCACGGAAACCAAGCAACCATAACCGGTAGACAGACTAACTCACATCTAGCATGTAACAATATTGCAGCAACAATATTGTAGGACTAACGTGAACAATATTGCAGCAACACAAATTATAGGACTAACGTGACTTCATCCCGTTACTTTAACAATTCTCAACACAAGAGCCAAAACTAGTACACTAACTCACGAACACCAAACAGCCAAATTGATAGGACTTGAATCACGTACACCAAGCCAACAAAAAACTGGTAACTCACGTCTAGCACCCACAATATTGCAGCAAAAATTAAAAGATTATAAGTCCTTTCATCTGAATGAGTATGCTTTCTTCCCACAAATAAATTACAATTTTCACTTGTGTCATGTTTTCTTCCCACAAAGGTAATTACAACAATTTAAATAGTACTCTTGCAAGCTTTCTTCCTTGGAAAAATAAAAAAATTTACAATTTCCAACTTGGAAGGCTTTCTTCCCACAAAAATGTGCCTACAAAAAATATAACTTGCCAAGTTTTCCTTCCCACCAAAATAATTACAACTTCCACTTGTGTCAACTTGCAAGAATTCTTCAAAAAATAATATTGAATGGAAAATATACAGGAGCAGCTATGGAATCCCACAAATCCGAGTGTTTGGTGGCCTTGGCTGGAATGGGTAAGGATTGATGCTTGAATACATGTGCACAAGGGAGAAGTTTGCTAATCTTCAAGTCCAAATGAGAAAATAGATAGAAGGGAATAACAATAGCTATAACCATCTAATACTAGTCTGGAGTGTGCAAAAGATAATTAGCAAAAGATAGACACACAAGGCTGTACCTTGTACATATAGACATATAAGTTATATATTATATAACATAGACATATATTGACAATATGACAAATATCTATAATCTATCCAGCATCACCTGCTAGATAAAACCAGCTTTATGGCTCTATTAATAGCCATAATAAGTATCTTTATTGTGTGGATTTTTGAAAAAGTATCGACATTCAAGGCAAGCATATTCAACTGCCTAGAGGTGTGCTAGAGTAAAAAATGAGATCACATGGACTGAGCTTTACAATAAGCTGATAAAGTAGACTGAAAAATGCTATCGATAGCAAATATTAGAAATCCCAACCATTTTTCATTGTGGCAAAGGTTGTGATCCATCCAAACCAAGTTACATCTGTAAAGAATAAATAACAAATATATTAGACTGAAATCAATTTCAAGAAATTAAAAATACCAAAAGTTTAGATATATTACACTTTCTTGACTTCCAACCATATGTTGGAATCCACTAATGTCAAAAACTGAGTCCACTGGAATAGTCTAAAGATACATAGACAACAAAAAAAAATTTAGAAATATAAGTCTATCGCATGTATGTGGCAAATACTTGTCCAAGTAAGGCAACAATTTTGCAACAAAAATATGTATACCTGAACGTTTCCTTCAGCAGTAATATCTATCTCGGATGGGCCAAATAAATTCCTACACGTGTTTTGAGATGGCGTATCTCCTCCATCTCGCTAATAGTCAAATAACAAGTAAAAACTCTATATCAGCACAATATTTGCATAAATAAATAAACCCAAATAAACATGTATGTGGCATTGCAAATATTCTCGTGTTTAAAGATATCGAACCTCTTTACGTTTTCCCTTTACATTTGCTTTCTTCGTCCTCGCTTTAACCTTCTGCATTTCTTGCTCCATCCTGGATGCTCTCCTCAGAGATGAGGGTCTGCCTTTTCCGCGCACAACTCGTGGACTGAGTACTTGTTACGAACTACCAACTGTGGTTGTGTCCTTTGTCGTTAAACCAACATTGGAATCCGTTTGGGTCAAAGAAGGGGGTTCTTGGGAGCCATGATATAAATCAATCATTGCATATAACTTCTTAGTTGCATCTTCACTATGCTCTTTTGAACCCGCTGTATGAGTAATCATCCGATAACAAATATTCAACAGACTTGAATATCTGTTAGTATCTTCCCGTTGATTTCCTCCCTCATAGGTACTCTGGATTAACGTATATCTCCGTTTGATGTCCTTCCTCCATCGATCTAAAATATACATATCCGGTAAATACTTTATCCCGTTACATTTGAATATGGCCAAGACATGCCTACACAGTATCCCCTTCATTTGAAATAACCCACATGAACACTTAACATCACAATCTTCCTCATTAAAGTCCACCTAATATGTAACATGTTTCATGAACTCCTCAACACAAATTTCATCTTCAACCAAGTAGGTCTTCTTCACACCATCCCGTCTAAGTAGAGATGGATCCATATCGAGCACACCCATAACTTGCTGTTGAACTTCCCTAAATTTTGCATTCGTGTACAACTCTTGGAATCTCTTCTCGATTGGAGATCTAGATATGCATGGTATTGTAACACTAAATGAGTGGAAGTCCGAACTGATTTCATTCTCGATTTTCTTTCTCAAGGCATTGTCAAACTGGTCGACAAACTTCTTCAAGTTTGTCTTCGCATGAACATATCCGTCGAAGAATGCATTCATGCTTTCGCTCCGTTGTGTTGTACTCATGCCAACCCAAAAATACTCCTTTAGAAACACCGGTACCCAATGTGTGCGCTCAGTGTACAAACTTTGCAACCAAACATTCTCTTGCAAGTTGTACGTACTAATTACCTCTTCCCACGATTTCTCAAACTCTTCAATAGTTTGAGTGTCATACACACATTTCATCAGTTGAGTTTTTAGGCCACTTTTGTAGGCACGATGCGAGCCAAGCTTCTCGGGGACTTTTTTCAATATATGCCAGAGGCAAAATCTATGTCTAGTTTTTGGAAATACAATGGTAATTGCATTTTTCATTGCTCTGTCTTGGTCAGTAATAATAGCTGGCGGGGCTATACCATCCATACACTGCAGCCAAGTCTGAAATAACCATGTAAAAGTCTCTGTGTCCTCACTGGAAATTAACCCTGCTCCCAAGAGAATGGACTGCCCATGATGGTTTACACCCATAAATGGAGCAAAGGGCATCCCGTATCTGTTTGTCAAGTACGTGGTGTCAAACGTTACCACATCACCAAAATCTTGATAAGCTGCCCTACTGAGAGAGGGAGGGGGAGTCCACAGTGAATAGGGAGGAGCAAATTGTTTCATGTCAAATAATAACTTGTGCACATATATTTTTTAGAGCAAATAGTTACTGTAGTTAATCCGTAAATAAAGCAAGATTATGATTTTATGGTACAAGTAAAATATAAGATATATAATCAACCAAAATCTTCTTATAAAAAGGAAAAAAGAGTTAAAAGTCTACGACTAGAAAGTAGACACTTTACTCAAAAAAATGCGAAGGCAAATGGCTGGACAGTACTTAATCAAATAAAGCACCTCCAAAAATATGAATTTGTACCTATGAAAATTGAGATTCCAACCATTTAATTATGGCATACACGAATTAATCAAGTTGTATGCCATAGTAGCCAATTGAACAGAAATACATCTGAAACTAGACTTGCACAAAAAAAAAAAAAAATACAGCTTCAAATCATTGTAGTCGAACTTGACTAAAAACAAAGAAAAATGATTGAAATCAAATGCATACAAAATTGTTTTCTTTAAAAAGAGAAGCTGTCCTTAGTGATGTTTGCAGCTTCAGGGAAGCAATAATCAAATAGTTGGTGAATATGATTTCTTTAAAGCAAACAAAACTCTATAAACTGAAAAAAAAAACTCTGTCCTATATGCTTTTGGAGCTTCTTGAAATCAAAATAGCCAGTAGATGGGGACTAATATAAGCGCATATATATATATATATATTTATTATAGGTAGTTTCTTATATTAGTCCAAACTGAGAGAGGGAGGGGGAGTCCACAGATGAACAGGGAGGAGCAAGTAGTTTCATGTCAAATAATAACTTGTGTACAGATATTTTTTGGAGCAAATAGTTACTGTAGTTATTATGTAAATAAAGCAAGATTATGGTTTTATGGTATAAGTAAAATAGAAGATGTATAATCAACCAAAATCTTCTTATAAAAAGGAAAAAAGAGTTAAAAAGTCTACGACTAGAAAGTAGACACTTTACTAAAAAATATGCAAAGGCAAATGACTGGATAGTACTTAACCAAATAAAGCACCTCCAAAGATATGAATTTGTACCTATGAAAATTGAGATTCCAACCATTTGATTTTGGCATACACGAATTAATCAATTGTATGTCATAGTAGCCAATTGAATAGAAATACATATGAAACTAGACTTGTACAAAAATAAAATAAAATATAGCTCCAAATCATTGTAGTCGAACTTGACTAAAAACAAAGAAAAATGATTTTTTTAAAAAGAGAATCTGTCCTCAGTGATGTTTGAAGCTTCAAGGAAGCAATAATCAAATAGTTGGTGAATATGATTTCTTTAAAGCAAACAAAGCTCTATAAACTGAAAAAAATAAACTCTGTCCTATGTGCTTTTGGAGCTTCTTGAAATCAAAATGGCCGGTAGTTGGGGGCTTATATAATTACCTATATATATATAATATAGGTAGTTTCCTATATTAGGTTTTGGAGATCCTTATTTGGGATAGGCCAACGAGGTAGAGAAACTAATATTTATGCTTGAATAATTTTAATCAATGATTTGTATTTTTGCTACCAAATCTTTAGCTAAAAAAACATGTCATAAAGCTACATTCTAACACAACAAACCAATATTAGCTTGATTTCATTCAAATCAAACAAATATTTCTGTTAATGTTCACAGTGTAGGGGATACATGGCCAAATTGAAAACAGTGTAATCCTTGGTAGTCACACTATAATCATGGGCAATCCAACAAAAAACAGCTTCATTTCATTCAAATCAACCTAATCTATGATTGTAAAAAACATATTATCTCAAACACCATAGATTCATGTTTGGCCTCCCAACAGTTATAAAGATGGACAAAATCGTCTATGTATAAAGTGTTGTTTAACAATATAGGCTCTACACATATTTAGCAAGCAGTTCCCACTCCTATTCTGTAAATCCTCAGTAATAGGTAGTTTGCTACTTAGTTCATAAACAAAATAGTTTGAGAAAATATGAGTTGTTGATTAATGTTACCATGAAGGACCGTGTTCTCGGCTACGTGATGAAGGATCTGCTGGAAAACCATATGAGTTGTTTTGATCGAAGGGTAATGCAAGAAGAGCAGCTGCGTATTGTGCCTTTGACCATGGCTGCATTATAAAGAAATTTGAGGAAAAACTAGCTCACAGGTTCACACTCAGGTTGCGCTCGTCCTTTGTTTGGGAATCTCCCGTAGTTTGGAAATTCTGTTCGAGATAGGACACGGCCCTCAGGAGAGTCTATTAACTCATTTCAATGCCAAAATCGAGAGAGAGGGAGAGACGGTTTCACAGTGGGGATGCTTGAAGATAGAGAGAGGGGGTTCAACAGAGGGAGGTACGATCGTTAGACAGAGGAGTTCAACTTTCACTGTTGATGGACTCCTCGATTGCACACTGGACTCTTCACTACTTCGACTGTGATGGGAGAAAGTAACCGAGAGAAAAAGGGAATGAAATGGGGAAAGTTGTCGAAAGAAAGAGAGATAGAAAGATGGGTCGGCTTTGCACATGTACGATTGCTGGAGGTTCAGCTTTAACAGGGGTGACTCGAATTGCTTGGAGTGTGATGAGTGAAAGAAAGAAAGAAAGAGAAAAGGAAGAATAGAGGTATCGGGGAGGGTAGCCGAGAGGAAGGGAGAGAGAGAAAAGGTTGGTGGGAGAAATAATTGTTGTCTGTGGTGAAACAGTATTGAGATGCCCATGGGTCTGACAGAAGTCTGGAACGAAGTTGGTTTTATAGTGTTTGGCATTTGAAGTATTTTGATCTGTACAAAAATACTTGGAAAGTTTTGAGATATCTTCGCTACCCAAACGTATCTTATTAAAGATTTAAAAAATATATCAATATAATTCATCAGTTCGAATATGCTTAAGGCACGCTGTAACAAATCATAGTGTTTTTTAGTATAAAATTTCATATTCATTCAAAGAATTATGATAGTCAAGAAAAATAAGAAATAAGTTGAAGTGTATAAGAAATAATAATGAAATAATGAAATCATATAGTAGTTGGTATTTAAAAAAAAAATAAGAATTTGAATTTTAGAAACTTTTTTTAGGTTAAATTTTGAAGATAGAAAAAGTAACATTTTATTAAATATTTAGGCTAGATTTTTGTGTGTTCTTTTTTTCCACTGCCTTTCTCTATCGACGGCAAAAATTGAGATCGGGGCTCCAAATTGGAGCTGAAAATGTGGGATCATAACGCATGGCTTCTGAGCTTCCTCTGCATCGCATTCATGGCGGCTGGTGCGCTGTCCCAAGAGCCCCAGCTCGGTTCCGTTCGAGTTGTGTTCCAGGTATTTTTTTTTTCTTTTCAACAGAGGATTCTGTTTTCATTGGAATAAGATTTTTTTTTTGTTCATTTGCAAATAAATCTTTAGTACAAGTGTTTACATCTCGTTCTTGATAATTCGTCTGTAATTCTAGTTTTAGGTCAAAACGTTTCCATTTTTTTTTGTTTTGAATGGGTTGTTGTGAATGAACTTGTTTAGCTTTCAATTGAGCTGTAATTGCTGAACAAATTCTCACTCAGATATTCCCAATTCATACTAATCTGTACTGAAGTTGACATTGCTCCGTTCTAATATTTTAACATGCTAAATCTGTACGATTTTCTTACATGCTTGCAAATGCTTGTCATTTATGAGCCGGCCTTTTTTCCCATTACTTTAGCTTTGTTTCAATTTAGTTTAATTATTCATTGTTTGATTTATAACTGTGTAAAGCATTTTGCATGCAGACGAAATATGGTGACATCGAATTTGGTTTCTTCCCTACGGTTGCACCCAAAACCGCTGAGCACATTTTCAAACTTGTTCGATTGGGGTGCTATAATACTAATCACTTCTTTCGGGTAGGTATGAGGACATTAGATGTGAAATTTTTGTTGAAACTTGAAAAGCTGATTGTTGTGATATAGCTATGTGTATAATGGGAGTACGGGCATATTGTAGGTTGATAAGGGATTTGTTGCCCAAGTGGCTGATGTGGTGGGCGGAAGATCTGCCCCTATGAATGAAGAGCAAAGTAAAGAAGCAGAAAAGACAGTTGTTGGTGAATTTAGTGATGTCAAGCACGTAAAGGGTGTTCTTTCTATGGGGAGGTAATGTCTTCTTTGCGATCTGCAAAGCAACCAAAATTTAGTAATACTACAATATAGGTAAATACTTTCTAGGTACGCACACCCACCAAAATTGGAGCGATGACAACTATACAAGTAAGAGTTACATTATAATGGCATAGCATAGAGACAGTTGCAATTGATTGGTTGCTCTACGTCAAGATATAAAATAAATAATAAAATCTACTTCTTCCCATTAGTTTAATCTTTTAGAACAAGTGATAATTTCATATGGTATCAGAGCAGGAGTCCTGAGTTCGAACCCCAACTCTACACTCTATCTCATTTAATTAAATATTCAACGTGTTGCCTCTTCCCATCAATTTAAACTTTTTGGGACAAGCGGTGATTTCACAGATAGGAATGTAAATTTTTGGCACATTCTATCTTATATTAGAAAGGAAATTCCTGTTGTTCCTGTTCTGCTTCCCCTTTTTTCCATCTGTATTTCATTCTGATTGTAACTGATTTTTGTCAGCTTTGTTTAGAATCATCTACAGTGTCACATGTTCTTGTCCGTTTTTTAAGGAGTTAGGTTTTCTAATAAATAAAAGTGGAAAATGATCACTTACTGGAGGTGAAAAGTTGCAAGTATATTGTTTTCATTATGAACCATTACTTGGGGTTTGGTGCCCTGAAAATAACACAAGTTGATAAGGAATTAGAAGTGCCTATGTATTTTTGAGACATTCTATGGGTGATTGATTGTGAGATTATCTTCAATAACAAGTTGGAGGGTATAATTTGGGTAGAAGAAGTGGTAGACTTGTAGTAGCCTAGTTGTATATTATAGAGGTCTAGATGATGAAAACAAATCACTTTTTTCTGGTTTCTCTGGAAGCCTTGCATTTGGAATGGTTTTAACAAAATGCTGATTCGGGTAGACATACAATATTTCATTTATCTACCATGAAATAATTTAAATTAACAATAAATAAAAATAAAAAGTAGGCTATTACACCGAAAGAAAATTTTGGATTATATGCTAGACACTGAATTTTCTTGTCTTTATTTTTGGCCTGAAATTCGATGTCTAATACTTTTAAACCAATAACTTTTTTTTTATAGGTAATCAAGAAGTTTTATTCATAGAAGTAAGCAAAACCCAAGTACAAATGGAGTATACATGAGAATAACCTGATTAGAGTTTAAAATTGAAACTAGAAGATCACGGACATTCAGCCCATTACAAACAATAGCCCTTGCCCATAAGAACAATGTTTTAAAAAGGAAAACTTTAACCTCATCCATTGTTCTCTCGTGGTCTTCGAAGTTTCCATCATTTCTCTCCCGCCAAATACACCAATACATACATATAGGAACCATTCTCCAGATTGCTGCCACTTGTAAGTTGCCTCGAAGGCCTCTCCAGCTTGCAAGGAAATCCACCAGTCTAAGAGGCATGACCACTTGTAAGTTGACAATCCAATTCTCGTGAAAAAACAAATGATCTACTGATTCACCATTCTTCTTACACACACAACACCAGTCCAACACCAGTACCTGACGTTTCCTTAAATTATTTGTGGTGAGGATTTTGCCAAGAGATGCTGTCCATACGAAAAAGCTGATTTTGAAGGAGCTTTCGTCTGCCATATCCTTGGGAACATTGTCATTCTAGGGCTCGTTAGAACTTGATAAAACAATCTGATAGTGAATTTACCTTTCTTGGAGGGGCTCCAACGCATCTTATCTATGGTACCCTCTGTCATGCTTGCGGAATACAATGTCTCGTAGAACTCTGTGATAGTCTCCAACACCCAGTCTTGGGCTGCTCTAATGAATTTGCCCCTCCATTGCCTGAGAACCATTCTCGATTTTTGACTCCATTGGTGGCCTCAATACCAGTAGCCCATCGCCCTGGGTTCCACCCACTAGGTCGCCTGCCCCCCGCGATGGGTTCTGTGTGGTTGCCGACCAGTGGTTGGAAAAAGACGAGGCATCTTTGCTGATGGATTCCATTACGTGAATTGTGGGTTGTTTAGCCCGCCAGTGCTTTGGCTTTACCTTTCTCGGCCCGATTATAACGCCTCTGGCGCAACCCATTTTTTTCCAAGCCTGATGGTGATGGGCTTAAACCCAGGCCCAAGCCCATAGCTTTATCCACCCCCTGGATCATAATATTGACTGAATTTCTCAATTGTACCAGTTCTTTCTTAAAAGAAGAAAGCTCGTTAGTCCTCTCCAAGGGTCCTCTTTCGGTCAAAGAGTCTCTTCCCATTTCGATGTTAATTCTGCAGGCTTGAGCAGATGGCACATGTCTCGGTCCTTCCTCTACAATGACTATCTCCTGTGCCTTCGAAAACCTAGAATTGCTCCTCACCCTTGGTACCAAAGCTGCTGCATTTCCCTGAGCATATACCTCCTTACCATCGTTGTCGGCAGCAAGCCTTGATGATTGGACCACCTCTGCATAGGACTTAGGCAGAATATTCATTGGTGCTTTCTGGGTTAGATTTTGGGACTTCAACAAACCAACCTTTCTCCCATTTTCCAAACTGTTGTAAGCTTCCCTCAGTGCCATCACCATTTTTCTCCACCCTTCCCCCTCCATTTCTTTAGGTATGAAAACAAAGTTTCTTTTGCCACCACCGCCATATTCCACCAATGCCATATAACGACCTTGAGCATTGGAGCATCTTTGAGCGACGTACGTTCTATTACCATCCTGTGAGGTTGCATAAAAGTCCTTGTCTCCAGTCAAGCACTTCGCAGGGGCTCTAATGAACCAGTTCAACGTAGACTTCTCCAAGATCAATACTTTTGTAACCTTCCAACTTCTCTCTGTTAAGCGAATCCATTGTCTACCTTCCTCCGAAAATACGAATACCTTAGATTCTATGAGAATTTGTCTTGTGAAAACCATGATAATCACATTATTACACACTGAGACTCAACTCATCATCAGTAATAAAGTGTATGAAGAGAAAACTTGTAAGAGAGAGAAAACTTCCCGTCAGATTTAAGCCACATATTCTCAAATTTAAAATACCTCTCCACAATCTAAGATGATGGGGAAGTGATCAGAGCATAACCTAGGTAATCTCCTTTGAGTTACATTCGGAAAATGTAACTCCCAGTCAGGAGTTAACAAAAACCTATCAATTCTCGACAAAGATGAGAATTCTCGGTTGTTGGACCAAGTAAACGTTCCTCTAGTTAATGGGTTAATGGAATATCCATTAGCTCTTGTTCTAAAATAAAATCAGAAAACTCTCTCATGGAAGGAGTGATGTAGGATACACAAGATTTTTCACTCGGAAAGCGAGTTACATTGAAGTCACCCCCTATGCAGCTTGGTAACACCCACCAACTAAGAAGTCCCACCAATTCTTCCCACAGTGACCTTCTCTCCAAATCAACATTTGGGCCATACATTCCAGCGAATGCTTGTTGGAAATCGTCTTCTACATTCGTAAAAGAGCAAGCCACAGTGAACTCACCAACACATTCCTCCACCTTTCAACCACCCTTTTATCAAACATAATTAGGACACCACCGGATGCTCCTTTCGATGGCAAGTATGACCACCCTACATGCTGACCTCTCCATAAACTCCGAACTAATTCCCTTGTGATGAATTCCAATTTGGTCTCGTGTAAGCAAATAATATCACCATTCCATTGACGAAGTAAGTTTCGGACTTGGAGCCATTTATTATACTCATTCAGCCCCTTATATTCCATGATATTATTTTTGTCTTTTTAAAGCAACCATCTTATCCCTCCCCTTGAGACGGCCCCGGTTAGAGCTCTTCTCTCCACCTTCATCTTTCATGGCCCACATAAGCGTCTTGAGTTCTCTTTCTCCTTTATTAGCCGAATTAAGGGATGGATCAGATTTGGATTGTGCATATCTAGCCTCTATTGCTGTGAGTAATGCCATAAATTCATCTTCAAAACCCTCACATGTAATCCCTACACAATGCTTAATCTCAATAGCTTTCTGAATGACCCAATCTAACACATTGGGGTGAAACGAGTTTAAAGGAAGAGGTTCTTCCCCCTCAACGAAAGTTCTTACCCCCCATGCATTTTCCCCTCCTTTACTAGGCTCAAATAAAACCAGAGTTCCATTTGTTTCAGTCTCACCCACTAAATCCGCCCTCCCAGTTTCATTAGATAGGTCTTTTTCGGCTACAATAACATTTTCCGACACTGGTACAGTAACTTGCACTATGTGGAGGTCAGTCATCAACACTAAAGTTTCTGGCGCAACTTTTTGTGGCATCCCACAGTGTTGAAGACCTCCCAACAATGTTTCCACCCCCTTGTCTACATGCTTCTCTAAATGGAGTAAGATGCTAACGCCGGGGACGTCACCGTCACCGTCACCGTCACCGCAGTGGTGGTGGGAGACAACCTAGAAACCTTCAATGCACTAGTCTGTGTCACCCCACAGCATGGTTGCCCTCTTCTTTGTTCGTAGTGCCACGTTGACAGCCCCATCTGAGTAGCCTCCTTAGTCGCAGTTGTTATCAGTGTAGGTTGTCTGTCACAGATGTTGTCAGAAACAGGCCCAGACGTCGCCGGTGCAATTAACCCTAGCAGATGTTGTATCGACATTGCTGCTGGCCCAAGTTTGGACGTAGAGCCCTTTCAAGAAGGCCCACAGCCTCCATTTCATTCTGGTTGAGCTAGTTAGACGCGTTTGGCCCATTCCCATCTTCTTTTTGCCTATTTCTTTTCCTTTTCCTTTTCCTTTATTAGGCCTGAGGGATTTAGGCCCATTCTAGAACATCCCATTTCTAACCAACCCTTTAGAGGTACCCTTATTTCGTTGGCCCAGGCCTAAGCTCATATTCACTTTACGTATGAGTTATTCCACCACCTTCTTCGGTAAACCAATTTCCTTGTTCAAACAAAAAAGGGACCTTAGCTCCACACTTTTTGCTGCGCCAGCATAGTACAGACCTCCAACCCTTGTTTCCGGTATATTGCCTTGACCATCCTTTTCTGTAGCAGTGGTGTTCTCTGCATGTCCCTTTTTGTCCTTTTCTCTTAGCTGTAACACCGAGAGGTGACCCATACCACCCAGCATTGCCGCCTGTTTCCCTGCGCCACCCATCGCAGCCTTTGCGTAAGACTGAACCTTCTTCCCCGTCTCCTTCCCCTAATCTGCTGCTCTGTCCAAGTTTAGAGCCAACACTGGTATCTTGTTTGCTGGGATATGCATGGACAGAGCGTGCTTTATCTCCATGGAAAGGCTCTTCCAAGCCCTTCATTCCGTGCCTGCCGGGATTGCTAGAAGACCTCGATGCCCACTGCGGCATCCCCATAGTCTGTAACTTCTAAGAAACGTCTAAAATCTTTAGAACGCTGGTGAGCAAACAGTGCCTTGACACCATCGCGATACGTCTTGCAAAACTCTTTCTTTCCCTCCGGGAATGAGCATTCTTCCACTGTATTCGCAAGCCAACGAGCGCTGGCATAGCTGAGGACCAACTCCTTAGTAAACTTCCTGTTCTTCTCAGTGATACGAAGATAGTGTCCCCCCTCCAATGATAAAACACAAACTTTTGTCTCTTTTAATAAATGTTTAATAAAGCCCATCGTCACTGCTGAATAACTGAGTAAACAGCTAAAGAAAATTAGTTCCAGCAATGGTCACCAGAGCAGATCACCCATTGTAACAGTGAAGGAGAAAAAGTGCACGGAGAGAAAAAGTGAAGCTTAAACCAATAACTAGACATTTTTATTTTTAGAACCATTGAGTATATGATGATGCAATTGGCAGGTATATCATCAGGTCAGGTGTTCAAAACATACTGTATTTGAAGAGTAGAACCATTTTATAATACTGGGACTGAGGCACGCTTGATGCTTATCTAATCATGCTAATGAGTTAATCCATGCTGATCTATGCATGACAGTAAGCTATTCCATGATGCACCGTAAATCACCAGCCTATAGATGATGATAGATCAAGTTTGGCTAGAATTCCTATTTTATGTTTTCTCCTGAATAAGACTTCTCTGGAGGCACCTTTTTTATTACATACGGCATCCGTGGTTTGGATTTTCAGCAATATTCACGGTGTAAACAACTATAGTTATTCTTTCATTTGACTTGAATATTTTCTGAACTCCTTTCTTGGATGAGAATGTGATTTGTTGCTTTTTTCTTTGGCGTAGGTATGCTGATCCCAATAGTGCAGCATCGTCGTTTTCAATGCTTCTTGGAGATGCCCCTCATCTGGATGGACAGGTCCACTAGTTACTTTTTCCTGCTTTGTTGCAAAGATTATTTCTGTATCTCACGTGAAATGCTCACTATGGAAATTTCTGTCATGAATGCTTCAGTATGCTATTTTCGGTCGACTTACTAAAGGTTATGAGACACTGCAAAAGCTTGAGGAACTCCCTACTCGTCGTGAGGGTATTTTTGTAATGGTAATCTTCTTAAGCTTTCAGTTGATCACTCTAAATGGTGGATCACCACTATGGTTATTCAATTTTGCTGATAATCAATTTTACATGACTTGATTATTTGTCTTCATGGTTGAACCATCTGTGTATTAAAACCAAATGAAAAAAATCAAACCCTGGACTTCAGATGAGACGGTAAAAGGGAGCAGTGGGATTTGATTGGGTCGAAGGAGCCAAACTAGCATAGCAGAAGAGATAATATTAAAAAAAAAAAGACAATATTGAGCCCGCAGGAATGAACCTTTCATTCTGTCATGTGGGGCAGCTTTTACCGGCTTTAGTCATGTTAATCATCTAGTTTTTACTTTCTGATGTATGGATCTTTAAGTAGGATTTTTGGAGGACACTACTTGAACTGTGAGTTTCATTCCTCTTGCTCGACATTTATGCAGCAAGAAGCAGTAAGACAATGCTATGCTAATTTCTCTGACTCTGACTTTACCATTCTCCTAAATCTACACCCTGTTAGTTCCATCTTCTAAATATGGCCTCCTATTTTTTCAGAAAACCGTGTTGCCTTTTCTTTTATATGTTCTCTGAATCTTATCATTTAAATAAACTTGTTTAGCATTATATCCGTGCAATTAGTCATTCTTGGAACTGAGCTAATCATTATTTGCCTTTTGAATTTTTTCTTTCTTTCAGCCAATGGAGCGCATCACCATCCTGTCATCATACTATTATGGTGAGAAATAAGCAACCTGTTGTTTAGTTTTGTTTGTGTATATTGTTTTGCTAACTCAAATTTCATTTCCTTGATATAGATTGAAACACAATGATTGGTTGATTTCCCTATACAGATGTTAGCTACATACCTTTGTCATTTTAGGCAAACCATTGTATTGGTCAGATTGCTCCAAGCGGTTATCTATTTTGCTAGAAGTTACTAATTAAAAAATGTCATGACTCTTGACAAGTCTTTTGCTTGAAGAGTTGTTCCATGAAATGTGTGGGTATTCATTTTTCCATTCTGATACATTCTACTATCTAGTCTACTTTGTATGTATAGTTTTCTGGTTCCTTAAGAAATATAATGCTTCCGTAATTTCCATTGCATGCTTTGTTTTACTACCAGTTTGTTGAGTGCACCTTGCCAAAGACTAGAACTCTACTGTTTACAGTGTCTCTTGATGGTAGTGGCGCTGTCTACTGAGGCAGGGCCTTTTGTCCAGTGATGTAGCAGTTAATTTTGGAATCTTTTGAAGGTTCATAAAGTAAAATGGAATATATATACGGATGCGAACCCAGTATACTTGATGCCACCTCTTTTTTTTTTTTTTTTTTTCCCAATAAATATCATCACCATGCATGTGGTTTAGCATCCAAGTGTCAGTTTTAAAATCTTTGTTCATTTTAAACCTGTATGATTATAGTATTCTTACAGTTGTGTTTTGATTATCATAAATCTAAAATCTATGGCTGCGCCTTGGAGAGTCCTTATGCCAAAGATAGCTTTAAAAAGAACTCACCTAATTAGTGTCAAAGCCTGGGATGATCATACATAGGATGATCAATCATCTCAACAAACATATTGGTCAGCTGGAACTGATTTGGTTTTGCACCATGTTTTGCCTGGTATGAGATTCGTTCTTTCTTCATTGTTTTTAAAACTCAGGTACTCGTAGCATATTTGGTTACAAGGTTTACGTACCAACCCATTTAATGGACTGAATTACCTTTTAGCTGTTTTGTAACTCAACGGAAAAGCTCTAGGCAAATATAGATTCTCTTTGCAGAGTTTATAAACAGCGTTGGGTTTTTTAGAAAGCTTTCTTCATATAATTCAATCTCATGCACAAGTTTTTCTGCTGCCAATTGGTGGAAAGAACATCTGTGTGGACAATTTAAACTGCAAAACAATCTTGGAATGGTATGAAACAGCTTATAGCTTGTAATGATTCTCTTCATTTGAGTAGGGATTACATAGCCAAACCAGCATGCGACTACATGCCAATAGTTTCTCTTCCCCCGCCCCTCTTTTATTTTCTTATCAATCGAAGGCTTCTTAATTTACTATGAGGAACGCCAATAGTGCTCAGTGGTTTTTGGTTACGATAGGGAGAAACTAGGAGATATTAATGTTCCTAAAAAAGTATTCTACTCGCTCTAATTCTTGTTTTGCTTTTTTACCTGTACATGTATATAAAGATACTGAGATGGAGAGCTGTGAAGTGGAGAGGTCAATTCTGCAAAGAAGGCTTGCTGCATCAGCTGTTGAAGTTGAAAGACAGGTAATCGAGTTAAACATGACTAGGGCTGAAAATAAAAACTGGTAAATTGGCCTAAACCCAAAACCGGTTCGGTCCGGTACCAGTTTTATTTTTTCAAAACTGATTCCGAACTAGTCCGATTCTGGTTTTAGTCTTTTTTACACCGGACCAGATTAGTTCATATATATATATTTTTATTATATATAAATAATTTTTTATATGATTTATTTATATTATATATATTATATGTTAAATTTCTAATTAATATAACATGAAATTTTAAAATCTTAAAATTCATGTATAATAATCTAATAACATAAAATTAATATATCATTTGATGTAACATAAAATAAAAATTAATCTTATAAATCTTAATATATTTAAATTTTATAACATAAAATTAATATAACATAAAATCTTTTAATTTTAATTTTATGTAACCATCATTTATTACTAACATATGATAATATGATTCTTATAAATAATGTATGAATACTATAATAGTTTTACTATAATTCTTATTTTTGTTGCATATAATTTTTATATTTAGATATATTTTTTTAATTTATCGGTTTGTTGTTCCAAGCTCGATTTCCTAAGTGCCCGACCTTACTAGTTTATCGGGAAAACCGATTAAACCGGACTGAACTGGATCGGAATCGGTAAAACCGGAAGTACTGGTTTTGAGGGTGAATTGGTCCGGTATCGGTTCTTTAATTCTCACAACCAGTGTATATTGGTTTCGTTTTAAAATATGCTCAAAACCGGACCAGTTACACCCCTAGACATGACTTGTAGGACAGTTGCTTTTCAAAACTTTCGTATGTTAAGGTTGTGTTTGGTTGTTTAACCAAACTCATCTCAACCAATCTTTGATGGGACCCACTACTTTTTCAATTTTCCATAAAAAAATTTAAACTCATCTTAACCTACTTCATACATTTTAACCTAAAAATTTAAACCCATCTCAACCTAAAGAAGTTAAACTGGTCTTAATGAGACCTACAAAATACTACTATTCACAGCTCAACTCATCTCAACATCCAAACATGGTCCAAAGACAGAACATGTATTGCTTCTTTGTCCGGAACATTAGCACATGGAAAACTCATTTCCACTTACCTAAAAGTACAAAATTGTCAAGTGTTCTGCATTCACACGGAACTTGCAGTCACCATTTTTATTTGCAGATACTTGTTATAGATGAACACATGCACACACGCTGTAAATCTACAACGACAAACTCTGCCGTTTTGAATTCTGACTTTCAGCCATGTTTGCTAATCATTCTTTTAAGTTTTTTGATAAGAAAAGCTATGTTAACTGTTCTGATTAAACTTGGACTTGTGCTAAGCCCTTTTTTTCTTCTTTTTTCAGAGAATGAAGTGCTTCCCATGATTCTGCTAGCATGAGTCATTGAGTCTGAATTCTCGAAGGGTTGCTTCGATTGCTATAAAGTACCCCAGATATTTGTGCTGTTATATATGGAGTTTCGCTAAGATCGGTTCTAAAGGCAGAGCTCCACGATATTTCCTCAAAAGCGAAAAACCTGTATAGTATTTAAGTTTAACAGGCCTATGAATAAAACAAAAATCCAAGAAGCACGAACTGCCATTGCTCACTTTTGAGAAAATCCTTCAGGTTGGAACTTGAATCTTGTAGTTACGTGTATAACATTAAGGTGATAAGTGGCCTTGGAGTTTGGGATGGCCGAACGAAATTGTTGGTGTTGGAACTTGGATCATTGAGTTAAAAAATAATAACAGAAGAGTTAATCAGAGAGTTTTCCGTATAATCCATAGAAGTTAACCTGAACTGTGCAATCAACTTTGTGAAATCGGGACTTAGGCCACCATCCAAACAGGTCACAGATAGGTTTTTGGGTGCTTAAACTAGACGTCAGCCTGAAAAAAATGACTCACTTTACTGTTTTGGGAACATTAAAAGGGCCCGTTTGGATATAGAGATAAGATGAAATTATCTAATTTTAACTAATAATTTCATCTTATTACTATTCAAAACTATCTAAATTTATCTCATATTACTATATAAGATGCAATTTTAAGGGATTAAAGTCTTTGGTAATTCTTTCTAAGATGATTTTTTTCAGATTTCAAAGTATCATGTACCACTTTTTTTTTTTAAAAAAAAAAAAGAAAAAAGAGGATTGAGAGATTATTATTTTTTTAAAAAAATTGTAAGACGGTGGATAAATATATGTAGTCGTTCTATCTTCTTTATAAACACGTGCGTAATCCGGATACAGCTAAAGTGCAACGCTAGAGAATTTAAAGAGCCACCGTCCTCAGTGAAGAGATGGTTGTAAGTTGTATCTGTCAAAAGAGGTGGCATTGGGCAGTGTAATGAGGCCATGCTGCAGATTCCTCTCATTCCTCCATTATCCAAAGCAACTGTTTTTTTTCCCTTACGAGATGTGTATATATTATATTATATATATATATATTACCACAAGAAAAATAGTATAGAAAAATGAGAATGAAACTGAGTCACAAAAAAATACAACAATCTACCAAAAATGAGGGTTTTTGAAGATGAGTTAGAGGCTCAATACAAATGGTTTTAGAGGAGAGGCGAGCACCTGATCCTTAAATTAATGTTCTATCCATGCATTATCCTGCAAATTAAATTATATTATGTGAGTGAATGGTATATAATTCAAATTAGGCAATTCAAATATAATTATTCATTCATATTATACATTGAAACAAACAACTTCGATGAAAACGATCGATCCGACAATTTTAGTTGTTTCAAATCCCGGTTCAAGAAACATAAGCATCAAGCATGTGTGCTGCCTTCAACGAAGCCTGCTTCTTTAAAGGCAGAAAGCACATGGTTATGTACTTCAAAATAAATTTAAAAAAAAAAACTATTCCTCCAAACAACTGATCCTGTCCTGAAAAGTGCAAAAAAAAAAAAAAAAAAAAAAAAGAGAAGGGTAAGGCTACCCTGCCGTCCAGCATTTATTGTTGAGCATGCTGCCTAGTCTTATTTTTTATTTTTTTCTTTTCATATTTTTTAAATACATTTTAAAAAATAAAAATAAAAAAATAAATCAATATATTTAAAATTATTTCTTTAATTATTAAGTAAAAATAATAATAAAAAAATAAAAAATGACCAGCAGTCAAATCAAATGGATAAAGAAACTTTTTCCGAAAAAAAAAAGGGGTTATCTTTACTAAAATGTTATTTCACAATCAAGCAGCAGCTAGCTACATTAACAAAGAACATATTCAGTGGTGAGGAGTCCCATCGATAGAATATCAACTCATCTCAGCTCATTGGTGAGGAGTCCCATGTTATTTCTCATTATTTGAATTTGTAAGTCATCTCAACTTATCTCAAATCATTTCAAATCATCTTCGAATCCAAACATCGATCGTCGTCAGTGCGCGCTGTCCTGAGAGGGGCCGGGAGCATACCCACATGATCAATACTAAAAAAGTGTCAGCAGCTTGTGGTAATCTGTACTAAAATGTTATTTCATCTACATGGGTTGCGTACTTGGAGGCCGCGTTTTGCCAGACAACAATCGTCCCACAGTCACATGAAAATGATCATCTACTGTGGTCTGTGGTCCTAAGTCCCACCTCCTTAATTAATTTGTTCTTATCCTGCGCGCAACCTAGCTATAATGAATATTCGAAGGTACCGCGTACTGAGAAACTACGTACACGGAACGTTAGTTTTGACAGGATTTATATATGTTCTAGCTAGCTAGGGGCCGTATAGCATTAATTTGAAATTAATCCACATTAATATTGCTAGTAAATGTGATTATAAATGTTAATAATGTTCTAATTATATTATTGACTACGATTTTTAAAGTATATATATATATATATATATATATATATATATATATATAGGCCAATATGTTGTTACACTAATTAGGGGATATATATATATATATAATATAACTCGTTTAAATGGAAAAGAAATGTTTGCATAAATTAACCGTGACAAGCATTAATTTTCATCCAAAAACATGCACCAATATTATATATCGACATATATACACGTACGCTTGAATTCAGGGGAAGAACATGAAACGGAGGTGGCTTGTCGGAGGTGTGAAAGCACTTCATGATCAATTGGTCAGCGCGCATGCAGTTGGGTGGCTAATGCCAAAATCTTGTGGATTGTTCTTAACTTCGAAGACATTTGCCATCAACGACTTGTTTGAGTGAATTTCGGCCCACAGACTGAGGTTAACGACAAATTAGGGAGACTAGGGTTCGGATTTTAATCGTGCGTGATGGAACAACAATATTAACTAATATCATACAGTTAATCTTAAAATCCTCATGATTCACAAAGTGGGGCAGTACTCTTATATTTATTAAGGTAATGATCCTCATGATTCACAAAGTGGGGTACTGATCTTATATTAATTATTAAGGTACTTTTTAAGTTGTTGTCTGAATTAATGTATAAATATTTTTGACAGTATTAAATTAGCAATTATAAATGGCCTAGGTTAATTCTACTTGATATATATGTTGTGACCTTTTGATTGGTTTTTGTAACATTCTTGGTTTTTAGAAAAATATAACCTGTTTATTCAAAAAAGAAAAAAAAGAAAAGAAAAACATAACCTGAATATTCTTCTTCAATAATAATTTGGCATGCCGATTAAGGATATTATAAAGGGGTACTATATCGCGCTAATCCTTGCATGCTATTAAATAAGCAATTAGCAATCAAGCATATTAATATAATTAAATTGTGCAGTGACAGATGATCCAATGATATATCTTCTTGATCATTCCATTGGGAATGTCTCAAGAGTATATATAAATGTGCCCCATGTTGTTGCTTGAACTAAATTAAACAAATTGTGTCAATAAAATACTAGTGTTGATGAATAATACCACATTGTTTGTAGACAATGTCTTGAGTATGTTTATAAGAAATGAACAATCATCTCTTATCGAATCGGTTATATGATATGAGTTAGCCTATGAAATTCTTCTTAGTATCAGAGCATGCCACAGGACTAATAGGGGCCCACACTACTTGCCCTAGCTGTGATAAGGACCAGGAAAAATACTGGTTTGCACATGAGGGAGGGTGTTGAGGAATAATCTCACATTACCTGTAGACAAGGTCTTTGACATGTTTATAAGGAATGAACAATCATCTCTTATCGAATCGGTTTTATGAGATGAGTTGGGCTCATAAAACTAAAACAAATAAAATAATGTTTGGTCATTTGAAACATACTACTCAGATGATCCTCATGTGGTGTCACGTGATTTATTAAAAACATAAAAATAAATAAATAGCACAAACACAAAAGTGGTAGAGAGAATCTAAGGTTTAAATTTTTCATCTTATTATATTTTAAAATGCCATTTTATTTTGAATATATATATATATATATATTTATATTAATAAATCACGTGGCACCAGCCACACCAAATAATAGTGCCACGTCAAGAGAATCATTTGAGCGGTAAAGTTCATATTGCTCAATAACAATACTTTATAATATCATAGAAAATAAATTAATTGGATACATGAGTACATAGAAAATAATATCATAGCTAAGGAATTCTTTATTTCTTGTTATAATGATCGGTTTATCTTTATCCCAAAGAAAGTAACTTCCGCTCATTAGTATCTTCTAAATTTCGCTTCAAATTCTATGACTAGATTTAAAGAGATACATATATTCTGGACCCTAGAGTACTAATGGGCATCAAGATGGACTTAGTCTTAAAGATCTTTTGCAAGTTCCAGATGGGTCATGAATTACAAGGTTAAGAGCCAAGAAGATCAATAAGGCAATGCAAGAATTAGTGTAATTCACTTGGGATGAGTCTAGTAAGAGCTGAATATTCAAGATGGGGGGCTTGAGAGAAGGAGATCCAGTGATCATCCATGTGATACGAGCTATAGAATAGTGCAACATAAATTAGGGTCTATTATTATGTTTATGTGATTGAAGACGTTGAACTTGTTTATTTAATTAAATGGTCTTATTTTATTAGTTATAGGAATTAGTCTAGAATAATTGGACATGAGGATGCTTGGCCCATATATGTCTTATTTCTTATGAATTAGGATTTTTGGGAAGTCCTTGTATTTTGGCAAGAGCTTATTTGAAAAGTTACTTTTTAGGAACTAGAGTTTAAAGAGGTACTGTAGCTAGTTAATGTAACCGCAATACCATTCATCCATGTGTATTTTTTAAAGAAAGGGTTTTATTTTGGTTAGGGTTTTAATTACGGTTTAGTTTAAATACTCTTTGTAGCCTCATTTTAAGAAATTAATGAAATTTGATGAATTTATTCATTGTGAGTTGAGTTTACTCCTCTTGTTCTTGATTGAATTTTTAAACTTATCAAAGGTAAATCACAACCTTTGTGCCGTTCCTCCTTATAATCTGGGTTCTTGAGATAGATTTTTCAACGGGTCTAGATTTTAATATAATTTAGGTTCTTGAAACGAGTTTTCAACGGGTCTAGGTTTTCTATCCATTGACTTGATTTTGGCTTTCTTGGGTGAGTTTTCAAATTGATTGTGGGTTCAAGAGATTCTATTTCCACGGGTTTATATCAAGTACCTTATGATTATTTAATGATACTCGAAAGAACTACATGAATAACAAAAAATGGAAAATGTTATCTATATTTACAATTTTAATTACATAACCATACGTGTTGATGTGTCGGCTACTAAAAAGTGTGAACATTTTAAAATTTGAAATTTGAAATTCAAATTAAAAAAGAAAATACTAATAAAATAGGGTTGTCAACCTATCACTCAGTACATATAATATTGTGCATAAAATTATATGTACAGGTAGCACTAGTACTTACAACAAAATACCTTAGAACTGATCACACCTTGTTAATCTGATCTTTTAGTCCTAAAATTTGAACAAAATTATAGGAAATCTCAAACCAACTTTGCAACCCTCTTAAAATGCTTAATTTCAACGTACTGATCATACTCATGATTTAATACTTTTTTGAGGGATGATCTAACTGCATGCAAGCATGTGATCTAATTTCTGTACCATTGACGTTTGACTAGAAAGATCATTCATGAAAGGGTATTGAAGCACCTTGAAAACCATGTTATAGTACTGAACGTACCGGCCTAGCTAATAGTCCTAAATTGAAAGTAACGAAAAACTAAGCTTAGTATATATAAATATTATATCATCTTTAGGCAAATAATATATATATATATATATATATATAACAAAAAAATATACAAATTGTGCAAGAATCTGAAAAAAAAAAAGAATATTTAAGGAAATGATTATACGTAATTATTAAGTATTTTTAGAGTATATATAGATACGTGATTATACGTACTCTCATCCTATATATCATAGAATTGATAGGATGTTATATCAATTTAAAGTGGTATTTGTATAAATAAAAATAATTACATGGCATATCATGGTAAAGTGAGAGTACCGCATCATACATATTTTAGATTTGATAATTGCTTTGTACGTAAAAGCTAGTACTAGGGTTTTGAAGCAAAGTTTCGTTTGACTTCGTAATATCCAACATCGTATAGCTAGGAATATGATGAGGCTATAGCTCCCGGTAAAAGGGAGACAGAAATGGTGAATCTGGTTGTCAAACATGGCGGTGCCCTATATGCATGGGTGGGGGTAAAAGTAATAATTAGCTGCGATGATCATGCACCAGATCGAGCGACGAATTCTTTAGCGGATCTCAAATTTTGTAAAATTAAGGTTAAGTTTGAATTTTATCAAACACCTAATGATCATTATGAATTAATTGGTCAATTTGTCGGTGCTTGCTTTTGCATATATACCCTACCCCTCCCTCAAGTCATCCGCGACCGGAGGAGCACCGCCACAATATTCCTAGCTACGTACTGCATGTGCGAGACAGCGCGCACAGTTTTCACACTGAGTACGAGTACTCATGTACGTAATTAACGTATGTAAAGCAGAACGTGAAATTAACCATGCATGCAGCATGCAGCTGCGCGCTACATGATGACCTGCATCATTGCATGCATGATATTTGCTATAATTGTTGTTGAACAGTTCATCTTCTGTACGTTCTTTGCATTTCATGGCCGGCTATATATATACTATATATATATATATATATATATATATATATTTGTGGGTTACAATACGTAGTACGTGATTATTGATGTCTATTAATTCCTTTGTTTTTTTGTTTTTTTTGCTAGGCTGTTAATTAAAGGAATATTAATTAGTACGACTTCACATATATTAACTTTCATTTCCAACAGTCATCTTCTTTAGAGCATTAGTATCATTGGCATTTGGCTAAGTTAATACCGGTAGTACTACTCTTAAGAATCAATGAAAGTTTGACTTTCTTGGTGAAATCTGTCTAGGTGAAAGGAAGTAACGCTTGGAAATTAGCAGATAATAGTCTTAGAGCCTGTTTGGAGTTACGGTAAAAGTCTTAAAAAATGCTTAAATAGGTTTAAAAATTCTTTAATGAAAAAATTAAGTTATTTGGATATTACATATTAAATCACTTTTAATCTCAAATAAGCTAAAACGTATGTTTGAGGAAAAAATTATTTCATTAAACATATTTTTTCAGATAATGCAGAACGTAATTCGAATTTTAAAAAGAATGTCATAGACAAAAATACCCATACAACTTTAAGATGATTATAATTTTCAAACTTTCAACGATATGGTCATAATCTTTGAAAACTCAAATAATTGTCATTTCTACATCAAAAATCATTTTTTTAATTTGTTTCCAAATAAACGTAACATGTTTGAAAGTATTTTAAACATATAGTTACCAAACAATAAATAAATTTTTAACAATAGAACTCATTACTTAAGTTATAAGTTATAAGTCCTAAAGCAATAAGGTATATTTCTTACCGCAATTTGAAACATGCACTTAATCTATCTATAAGTATGTGATTTTCCATTAGTTAAAACCTTAACTAATTAAAGAGAGAGGCTGAAAATCTCTATCTAACAGTACTCTTCATATAGAAAAAAGTTAGGGTTCACAATAAATCTTGGTTATGCAAATACTTAATCAATAATAGGCAAAAGTAAGTGTTCTAACTATCCTTTTATACTAATTAATTCCATCATGGATCTCACAAATTCTCTTCTAGAAGGGCTGATGCCCAGTCGATCGGGTTATTTTAACTAAATAATTTAATTTTTATTTTAGAATTCTTACTTCGTCTGAGTTCAATTTGAATTAAAACTTAATTAGAGTCAAATTAGGTCGATCATTAGTATTTAATTTTCTAAAAGAATCTAATTTCTAGTCTTTTTAAGGCCACGCTATATATACAGAGAATGACAATGCTAGGGTACCTACCGCTACCAAATGTGCACGCTAGCTAGTAAAAATGAGTTTTTTTTTTTTTAACAACTTTTTAAACATTTTTAACCATTAAAAAATATATATATATAAATTCACTAATAGTCACTTTCTTAACTATTACACAAAAATAAAATAATAAAAATATATGAATGCATGCAGAGCACATTTGGTGGACATATTTGATAGTCATACTATCATTTTCTTATAGAAAAATTGATATATATATATATATATATATATTTTAAAATTATTCTGATCTCCTTATGATCCCTCTTGGCGGTTGAGTCATCCCTTTTTCCTCTCCGGCCCTCTCCTTCTCTATTAGAATTTATTTGAGAGAAAAGATATTTTGAATCGTGAATTGTATAACTGCCGCGTAATTACTTTGAAAAAAATGAATAAAACATGCATGGGACTCACATGAAAAAATTAAATTTTTAATAGAACCAACTTTTTTTCAAAGAAATTACGCAACGTTTACACATTTTACGGTTGTATGTAGAATTACTCTTTATTTGAGTGTGGGTGCGGCTACTCTGCCGCCCCTTCTTGACCGCTGGGCTTACCGCCCAGCGTAAAGTAATTTTTTTTTTCTTTTTTCTTTTCACATTTTTTAATATATTTAAATACATTTAAAAAATAAAAAAAATACATCAATACATTTAAAATCACTTTCTTAATCACTAAGTAAAAAATAATAATAATAAAAAAATAAAAAAAGACAAGTGGTCAAATAGAGGTGTCAAATAGAGTGAGCATAGTAGTGTTTTCCTTAATTTATTTAATTCTCCTCTTTGGCTATTATTTCTAATTCTAACTAATCTTCTTGACTTCCTATTTCTCCATTCTTCTTTATTTCTTTCTCAATAATTAGCTTTGTCCTCCATCTTCAAGAATCTAACAGTATGATCTTGCCCCGATCATTGCTTTGCTTTTAAGATTACTTTAATTATTGACCATATATAACTTGTAGTTAAGGTTATTTGACTCGCACACTTTCTTTGATTTCTATAACTTTCTTGTTAATTGGCATTTAATGCAACCAGCTAATTTAAATGCCAATTTCAAGTGAAAATAGATCATATCCACTTAGTATAAAAAAATAGTAGATATATTATTGATCATTGAACATGATTTCGCAGACAAATAGAATAAGATATCCATTATTTTATACTAAGGGATACTATCCATTTCACTTTATTTAATTCATACTACCCCAAATATATATATATATATATATATATATATATTTATTTATAAACATAGGCTCAGCCGATGCGAGACCAATGGCAAAATGAATTAGTCGTCTAGGTCTTAGAGACTATAATAGACTCCATTTTGTAACTACTAAGTATGATGGGTAAGACAATTAAAGCAACAGTTGGGATAAACCCAATATCTCCGAGATGGTTATTATATCAAAGATACAAATTGATAAGAACAACTAGAAGGTCAAACCTATCGCCGGTACTTATCAGTAATCTACCACACCTTTTATATATATATATATATATATATATATATTTATATATGTATACATGATAAGAAGGTTACAACAATGGTAAATGATACATTCTCAAAGTTTTGGGTTATAACTCTTTACATATTCTTTATTTGTTACAGGTAGAGAGCTTTGATGGATCGTGGAACACGTTCTTAACACACACACACAGATATATATATATAAAAAATTCTACTTACAACCGGGTTGGGGAACCTCGGCGTCACTGTGTCCTACGTGGCACGTTTAAAAAACGGTGTCATTCTAATTTAATTAAAAAACGGATGAATCCCCTCCATCCCCCGAATTTGAATCCCCCTCCATCTGAGTCGAAACCCTCATCCCCATTCCCATCATCTTCGATTCTCTTCGTCTTCTTCATTCCCAACGTCTTCCATACGAAGCCAGCCTCTTCATCTTCTCCATTTCAAAGAGTCTCTTTGTCTTCGATTTTGCTCCCAAGAGCCACAAACCCAGAAACCCACGAACCCACTTGTTGGCTTCGTCTTCGTGTGTCTTCGTCTTCTCTACGAAGTGGGTCTTCGTCTTCGATTTCGCTCCCAAGAGCCACGAACCCAGCAACCCATGAACCCACTCGTCGACTTCGTCTTCGTGTGTCTTTGTCTTCTCCACGAAGTGGGTCTCCGTCTTCGATTTCACTCCCAAGAGCCACGAACCCCTTTCGTCTTCCCACAGAGCATAGAGAGCATCGAAACCCTAACCCTAAAAAATCAGGTTAGTTTTCTCCTTTTTATGTGTTTTGATTTTAGTAACTTAGTTTCCAACATACATTGTATCGGTATGGTATAAAGGACTTAGCAATCTATTTTTGAATCTTAGTTCTCGGTATCAACTTTTTTATCTCTTGCTCTATATTAACCTGTTTGGGTTATTTGTTGGAGTTCCCCTTCTCTGCTGTATTATTCTTTAGTTAATATAATTATTATCATTTTATCGTCCACACCATTGTCATCCTTTCCATTGTTGCCATCACTAGTTACTATCTAACAAAAAATAAATAATTACTTCCTTCTTTAGAGATATGAACACGGCAAAAAATATATGCTTGGTTTGAGATCTCCCCTTTGGAATTTACATATGCCAGAGCCTATTATTTGCCTTACCTTTCTAAGCGAGTATAGATATGACAGTTTTTGTAATAGGTTGCCTAAGAGAACTGGAATCGCTGAGCGGTGTAATTTTAAGCCACTAATGAATTCATATTGGACCTCTTCTTTGCCAAATTCATTGTTGGATTAGATAGACATCACTTCTTTGCATGTAGTCTACACTCTATATGCTAAATTGAGGTCACGGCTATGATATTTTTTCCTAAAATAATGTGTGAATACACATATATGTATAACATGAGATTATGCATATGCTTGTCTTAGAGAGTTGGACGTGCTAAAAATTCATGCCAACGATTGAGTATGTTGTAATTCTTAAGCAATGTCTAGTTTGAATTTATAGTCTCCCTGATTTTTCCTTTAATAACTCATGATTCATATCATATAATTTGCCTTTGGGTGTGGCTCAACCTGAAGGAGAATTTATTTACAACTTTTCCTAATACGACACTAATAGAACACTGAGTGTTTGTCGCCTACTAAAATAATTCTCGTTCCCGCAAAAATAAGTGTTTTTTTCAAAGGAAATGGGCATTGAGAATTTGCTTGGTGATGCCAAATTATCTCTCCTCTTGCATTGAAAAACTTTGATTTTCTTATGATTGGACTTGAGCTTGTGGTAAAGGTTAAGACCAAGATTCCTGCTTAAGACAGTATCTTGATGCATTGAACCACTATTAGTATAGATGGAAAACAGGTATTATGGATTCCATTTTCTGTGAAAATTGAATAAACATAGCAGTGTTGTGAAAATTGAATAATCTTGATGTGATTTGAGATGGTTCTCTTTTTTTTCTTTTGACACTTAGAGTTGGCACCTTTAATTTTTTCATTATATTAACTGGCATTTATAGGCTTAATATCACTTACATTTATAGACGTGTCTCAACAAAAGACGTTGAACGTTTTTTTCGTTAGTACTAGTTCCCATTTTTCAGTATATTTACTTTCTTAAATTTGACTAATGCTCTTAGCATTTTTGCTATAGTTGATCCATATTGCATAATTTGCCTTTGGGTGTGGCTCAACCTTGAAGGATAATTTCTTCACTACTTCTCCTGATACGACACTAATAGAACACTCAGTGTTTGTCGACTACTAGACACTTGAGAGGTGTCTAGTAGTCTGCTACTTGTTTTAGGCTTCGTCTTACTTTTTATTTTCCTAACAAATTGACATTAATTGACATTAATTTCTAATTTACTTTATTAATTTACTTCAATGTCTAATTTGCTTTATTATGCCTACAGACAAACACCATGCGAAGTGTATGACGCCGGCCAACTCCTTCTGCTCCCGACCAATCAGTGTTCCATAATGCTCGGGCTCATCAACTTTACACTAAATTTTTTTTCAAGTGCACTCCCATTATTGAGCGTGAGGTCAATCTAGGTGAGCTTGAAGAGACTATACTGCCACATATCTTTCGGTCTCGTCAGTGGGTATTATTAACCACTGGTCTCCTCCCTGCGTCTATGGAGTTGGTCCGGGAGTTTTACTCTAACATTCATGCCATGTCACCTAATGGTTCATTTGACATCACTCTCTGGAATATCCAAATCCGAGTCAGTTCGGGCATGTTAGCTGATTTGCTTAACGCCCTTCTTGTTACTGAGGCCCCATATGCGTATGCCTGAACCTCTGGTCCTAGCAACCTTGCTATCTATGCCCGCTTGTGTGGATATGAGAATGCTTGGGATGGTCGGACACCCATTCCTACCAATAAGTTCTCCCCTTACTATCTCATTCTTAGTAGGGTCGTCCTTACTAACCTTTACCCAACCAACCATCATAGTGATGTCGGTCTTGACAGAGCCACCTTATTTTATGCACTGATCGATGACGTTCCCATCGGTCTAGGAAGTCATCTTTGCAAGGTCATTTTAGAGGCTCATCAGTCCAATAAAATTCGAACGGAATTGCCTTTTGCGAGTCTTGTCACTCGCATTGCTTTGTTTCACTTTGTTCCTATTCCAGAGACAGAGCCTAGAATCCCTCTGAAGACTCCAATTGGTCGTCAGACCATTCAACTTAGTCGTTCACACATTTGCCGATTCTCTTTTGATGATGAGGATACTGCACCCAGTTCACAGTCTTCCCGTGCAACGCCATCAGGTTCTTAGCCATCTAGCACAAGACCATCCACCCTTGCACCATATCCGAATCAACCGAGAATACAAATAGTGCTTGATTGTTTGAGACGCATCGATAGTCGTCTTGATCACATCGTTGCTGGTCTTGAGCACATCAATAGTCAGCTCAATAATTTGGAAGGTCATCTACATCGCATTGAGGATCATCTAGATACTCGCATTGATAGCGTGGATGCTCGTGTAGATGGCTTACATACTCATCTTGAGCGCATGGATACTCGATGTGAGAGTTTGGTATATCGTTTCAATATCATGGGTGGTCGATTTGATATGCTTCAAAACACGGTCCTACGACGCTTGAACGAAATGGAGGAAGTTTTACTAACAGACTGTTCTGAGGAAGATGATGGGAATGCGAGTACCGTTGGGCACGCTGCGCAACCTCCTCCAGATGCTCGTCATTGATGTTTTTATTTATTTATCTATCATAGGATATAGGTGGGTGGGATATGTTGTACAGGTCATGAAAATTGTATTTTTCTTTTTACTATCTTCTATGTAAGTACCCCTTGAAGAACTTCAAGTTATTCAGATATGCAAAATCATTATCACTGTTGATGGTTATATCTCATGTCGATTTTGCAACAACTTTTTTATCATGTGAGAGTGAGCTCCTTTTGTTCCAAATTATTGTATTTCTTCCAAATTATTGTATTTCTTCAATTAGCCTCTACAAGCCCTTGCCCCTTCTGAAAAATCTAATAATAATAGTAATTGTAAAGTTAACTATGATAGTATCAAGAAAAAACACATAATTTAAATGAAAAGAAACAACACATGGAGAGGAGGGAGATAGTTATCTTAACCATTAAAAAGACATTTTTCTTACTAGGATAATTATGCACATGAACATGCAGAACACAAAATTAGAGAACTTGGAGTTGAACTTGGATAAAACCAAGTAAGAGAGTTTCGCTTGATTCTCGCTCGATCGTCACTCGATTCTCACTTGATCTTCGTTCGAGCTTGAATCAACATGGAGAACACAAAATCAGAGAACTTGGAGTTGAACTTGGATAAAACCAAGTAAGAGAGTTTCGCTTGATTCTCGCTCGATCGTCACTCGATTCTCACTCGATCGTCGCTCGAGCTTGAACAATTTCAAGCTCGAACGAAGATCAAGTGAAGCTCGAGCGTGAGTGTTCTGGGACTTCTCAAGTCGAGTTGAACCTGGATAAAACCAAGTTGGAGAGCTTTGCTCGATCCTCGCTCAATTGTCGCTCGAGCTTGAACAATTTCAAGCTCGAGCGAAGATCAAGCGAAGATCGAGCGTGAGTGTTCTGGGACTTCTCAAGTCGAGTTGAACCTAGATAAAACCAAGTCAGAGAGCTTTGCTCATTCCTCGCTCGAGCTTGAACAATTTCACACTCAAGCGAAGTTCGAGCGTGAGTGTTCTAGGACTTCTCAAGTCGAGTTGAACCTGGATAAAACCAAGTCAGAGAGCTTCGCTCGTTCCTCACTCGATCTTTGCTCGAGCTTGAACAATTTCCAACTCGAGCGTGAGTGTTCTGAGACTTCTCAATCGAGTTGAACTTGGATATAACTAAGTCAGAGAGCTTCTCTCGTTCCTCGCTCGAGCTTGAACAATTTGAAGCTCGAGCGACGATCAAGCGAATCTTGAGTGTGTGTGGTCTGGGACTTCTCACGCTCAGTGTATAAACTTTGCAACTAGACATTCTCATGCTAGCTATACGTGTTAATCAACTGATCCCAACATTTTTCAAACTCTTCCGGCGTTTGAGTGTCATACACACATTTCATCAGTGCAGTTTTCATTCCAGTTTTGTAAGGACCATAACAACCAAGCTTTTCAGGAACTTTCTTCAGGATATGCCACATGCAAAATCTATGTCGGCTTTCTTGGAAAACAATTGCAATTGCATTTTTCATGGCTCTGTCTTGGTCAGGATAATAGCCTTCGGCGCTATACCATCTATACACTACAATCATGTTTGGAATAACCACACGAAGGTCTCAGTATCCTTAGAGGAAATCAAGCCAGCTCTCAACAAAAATGACTGTCCATGGTGGTTTACACCAATAAATGGCGCAAAGGGCATCCCATATTGGTTCGTCAAGTATGTGGTGTCAAAGGTTACGACATCCCCGAAGTATTGGTAGGCTGCTCTACTACGGGGGTCTGCCCAAAATACATTTTTTAACCTCCCGTAATCATCTAAGTCCATTAGTGCAAAAAATGCCGAATTTTTGTACTGCATCCGTAAAAAGTAGTCTCGAAGCGCTCCAACACCACCTGCGCCCAGTCGTAGATGTCGTGTCTTGTCGATGTAGTTACGGTAATCATTTTCTAAAAATGGAAGGTTCTCAAAACCACTCGCACTAACAATAAGAGACCCAAAACTTTTATTCATTCAGATGCTGGCCAAATCATTCGTATCTAGGACTCTTTTAATAGATTCATTCACTTCTCTATTACATTGAAAGAAGCGAGATTTATTTGGACTGAGGCCGTGGTTGTGGATATTGTGAACTGTAGTCAGCCGAAACTTTCTATCAACAACTTTTAAGGCATTAATTTTTACCTTACATTCCGTATTTCCTGTCGGACGTGGGTTTGCGACATTCAAAATCCTATTCTAGGCCTTCCCTCAAAGGGCATAGGCAAGGGTGACATATCTAACAGTCTCATCATCTCCCCTCTCACTCTTTTTTGTCATCATCCCAAACCCGCATTTCTTATCATATTTCTTATAATAACTCATTAAATCTTCTAAAGAATTAAACTCCGTCCCTGAAACTGACTCATCATCACCATCCATTTGCACTTTCTCAGATGTTTCGGCACTGCTATACTCGGTTTCTTCTGCATCTAGTCTATCAGGATGAATTTCTTCAACTCTAGAAGATGTAGCTGGCGAGTCAGTTTCCCTAACATCAGGTCTATTATCCTCCATACCAAGAAATCTACTTGTAACAGAAGTGTTGTTGAGAGATTGTCGGCCTTCCATGCCATGTTGAAATGTGTAACTAGCATTCTGGCAAAAAAGAAAAAAAAATGCAATTAAACTCTTCAAAAAAAACCAACTACAATTCAACTCTTAAAAAAAAAACCAACTTATTAAAATGACACGGAAAACATGATATCACCACCTGTGGTTGCTTGGACATTGGTTGACAGCAGGAAATGAGAGAAAACCTGGTGACCATGCAAACACTGGTCCATAGTAACAGTACATTGGGGTGTTTGGAGAAGTTGATGGTATGTCCTGAAATGTTATTGGTACAATTATTGATGTGTTGTGAAAATAAATATCAACTAATCTCGAATCTAATGTTATTGATATATTAAATAAAATAACATACTGCGGATGGAAGATTTGAGCTAGATGGTCTTAAGGTAGATGAATGTTCTTTTCCTTTTTCCATGCTGAGAGGTAGACAAATGCATCTTGTCAATAGCAATATTGTATAACTCCAACAATATTAAAATCTATGAACTGGTACAATGGATCTCATTTCAAATAAAATGTTTAATATTTATTTCATTCATGAGCATGTGTTGATGCAAAGTTTAATATCTATATACTTTATTTGAAATGAGATCATCATTCATGAGCATGTGGCAATGCAAAGTTTAACATCTATATACTTTATTTAATATCTATATAAATTGGTACAATTTATTTGATCATGCATGCATAAGCCACACCAAATTTGATTGAAACTCGCGGGTCAAGCAAAGATCATTATCTATATACTTTGCTCGGAAACTGATTAATGATATCATCAAGGAAAATACAACAAAGGGTGAGCATCAGATATAAACTACATGTGAATCCATTTTCTATATACTTTGCTCCAAAACAGAATATTAGTTAATTACTTGTTACATTAAATATAGAATCTATGTAGTGATTTCACCCCCACCTTCTATAAAACAATTTGGCTATTCAGTTATTTTTAGCTTCCTACACATGCCTAGCGTTTTCACCCTCTGTGGGAGCGCAGAGGGAGAGAAAAAAACTTCGAGCCGTTCGTTTGCCGAAACCTAGAACAAGTTTGTAGATCCGGCTTGAGGGGTGGGAGCTTCGACTCCCTTCCCCTCCCTTCCTCCTCCTCCTTCCCTTCTCTTCTATGTAGTTTTTGTTTTGTGTTTTTGTGTTTTTTCAGGGGAAATAAGTGTGAATCGCAGATCTGGGTCTTCCCCCAACCACAAGCCAGCACGCGCCCCGCCATGCAAGTAGCCCGCATGCGCGGCTCGAAGTTTCGGCGTCGTTCGGCGCGTGGCCTCCACGCACCACCCGGGAGCCCTCTGCCAACACCACGTGCGGCGTTTCTGGAGTCTGTGAGTCCGGGATCTCCAAGGTCGACTGGCGGTTCCCTCCCCAGAGTGGCGCGTGTACTGCACGCGCCACAGCAGCCCCTTGTGTTCTGTTTCGTTGCAGTGTTTTTTCTTTGTAGTTTTGTTTGTGTAATGTAATCTCTAGGTTAAATAAAAATCTAAAAAAATTAGTACCTTCGGACTTTGGTCCGAATGGAGTATTAGTCCCCCCTCCGCGTTGACGGAGTTGTTGGGGTTTGGGATACCCTACCTTGCTTAGTCAGGGTATGAGGCTTTGTAATCTCTGTCGTGGACAGAGAGGGTATTTTCTCTGAAGATTTAGGTCTTTAGAGATTTATTGTCTGAACTAGACCATGTCAGTCACGAAAGTGTACTGGAGAGTTATTAACGATTGTAATTGATTTGTTTTTCAAATCAATTTTGTAAGTCCTATCTTAATGAAGGTTGACACCTGTTTACTCAAAAAAAAAAAAAAAAAAAAATTTGGCTATTCAATTCAAACTCATTGCCTAACAATTTCTCTCTCTTACAAAAATATTTCTAAAGTTGAACAAAGAAAGACGTAGTATTTATTGCTATTGCTATCTCTACAAATATTTAGTGTAACAATAAATAAACATTCATGTAGAACCAATTTTCTGGTTCTCCTATATTCTATGCTAGATAATAGTAATACTATAAAAAAAAAATGATTCGGGTCATTGTTCAACGAACTTCATTGTTCGTTAGCATTGCTATTACAATTTTTCTATATATATATATATCTGCAGCCATTATATAGAAGAATTGTAATAGAATTTAGCTTTGTTTATCATTTATTTTCAACGGCACCAAAATTTATTTTCAATACTGTCACGCATCAGAATTTAACATTCAATGTCTTATAGCTTCACATTTGGAAGTAAATTTCTTATTCCGTATGTATGAAATCACTGCGAGTGTTAGAATTCCACTGACTAATATTGTAGCTCCAACTATGATTCCTTCTCGTTTTATCTTGCTGGATTTTCACTGTTTCTCAGTATTTTCTGAAAAATCCTCTATTTATAGATAAAGAGCAAAAACTTAGATAAAATAAAAGAAGTGAAAAACTACCTAGTTTTGAACTCGCCTCAATTCTTTTATATATTTCGTTGAACAAATAGCAATACTTATTAGTAGATATTAACGTTAGCTTTGTAAGATGGAATCCATAAAACCAAATGTTGTTGATCTGCTGTAATTACAAGTCTTCTATATATTTCGTTGAGAATGTGCTAAATCAACAACAGAAAATCAAATCTAAAACAAGAGAAAGAAATACTCTGGCATTATGCAGTGGAAGAAGCAGACGGCGAAATCAAAGAGCACACCCACGTTGACGCCAGCTCAGATTCGGAATATGTGACGAACGGCGACCGCAGCAACCGATTCTTCAATCCACAGCGGCGACAACGATAGACGGAATCCTTCTGAGGATGGGTCTCTGGGGGTTCAACTCAAGATAGATAGTTTCAGCTTCTTTTGTTCCGTTTCCCTCCTTTCTGTCATTTCATTCCGCAGTGCTTTTATATTGTTTATTATAATAAAATATCAGTTGACGTGGCACTGCCACGTCAGCCATTTCCGCGCTGATTTCGCACCGACACTTTCACATAGAAGAATTATATATATATAAATGGGCAATTAAGATAGTGATCGTTATTTTATTTGAATTTAATTTTTAAGCGGTGTAATTTGTACTGCCTATATATTATATATATATTGATCAAACTGGTCATGGTCGTGAAACACACCCAAAATGGGCTGATTTCTAAATGCACGTAATTAACGCGGTACTTCAGTACAAAACTATTATATATACATGAATTTTTTATTTTGAATAATTCTACATATAACCTTAAAGTATATAAACGTCACATAATTATTTTGAAAAAGAGTGGGGTCTATTATTAAAAAATTAATTTTTTTCATGTAAGTCCCATATTTTTTTACTTTTTTTAAAATGATTACGCGACAGTTACATAATTCACGATTATAAATATCTTTTTTCTTTTATTATTATTATTATTATTATTATTATTGTCATTATCATTATTTTCTCGCCATAAGCTGGTAATTAGAGGCTTTCTTTGACATCCTGTAGCCCGAGTACGTGGTCAATACAAGACTTACAATAATAGGATTACATTTCTAGAAATATCTTAATTTGAAAAAGAGATGATAAAAATCATGTGGGCGGAGCTATTTATTTATTAGGTATAATTATAATATAATATAATTAATTAGTGGAAGACTGATCTCAAGAATAACATAATTATTATAAATCAAACATTTCTCTTATAGGATGTTTAATTCCCTTCGGGATCCATCTCTTTCACTCTTAAAATAAAAATAAAAAAAAAAAAAATTCCTCCATATCTGAGTTTCGTTAAGGTGGCCTCATTTTCCTCTTCCTTCCCCCTCTCCTAATTTCCTCATTTTTCATTTTTCCTTCTCATTCTCCATTTCTTTTCCTCATTTCTTAGTTTATTTTTCTTTTTTTAAGATTGAAAAAATCATATCTATAGTTTTTCAACAACTCTTAAGAGACACTCGCAGCACAAAAAGACTCACAAGCCGCAAATCGTTCGGATGATAGTGGGTAGTTTTACTGAAATCACTGCGTGTGATCCTCACGCCCCACTCACAACTGCGTGTGGTTCTCACGCGCCAGATCACCAGAATCACTACCACTAGATCTTTCATATCTAACTTTTGTGACTGAAAAGATAAGTTTGTTGCCTTCATGCGCCGTCCAAATCTACTGGAACTGATCCAAAATGTAATCCATTATTTTTCATTCTTGTTTTCCTTATTGTATTATAAAAATAAAAAAGAAGTTCGTCTCTTAGACGGTTTGTCCATAGAGGATGAGTCCTCCTTTTTTATGAAGGGTGATGTTGAGTCTCTATTTAGGTAGAATACTATCTTTTGGACGTTTGTCTGTAGAGAGTATCAACAATAGTGAAGTTTAGACCAATCTAATACATAGTGTACTGGTAGAGTTCCAAATAGTTGATATTGAGATATTTCCGTATATATCCTGTCATGAATGTAAATTTTTCTTATTAAATGAATGAATGACAACATTTCTTTTAAAAAAAATATATATTATTATTTTGCAGCGTTTAAACTATCCATGCATAAGGTTGTGTTTGGATGTTGAAGTAAGTTGAGTTTAGTTTAGTTGAATTGAGTTAAGATGATAAAATATTGTTAGAATAGTATTTTTTAATATTATTATTATTTTAAAATTTGAAAAAATTGAATTATTTATTATATTTTATGTTGAAATTTAAAAAAATTATAATGATAAATTGAGATGAGTTAAGATAAATTAAGCAACCAAACGAGTGCACGTCAAACGAATCAATTCAGGTATATATATTTCTTTATTCCAAAAGATCATGATATAAACGACAGAATATATAATCCTAGATTCAACACGTACACATGGAGTACTACTACTTAGTAAACGATAATTAATAGCTATATGCAATTATGCATACATATCTATTAGCTAGCTTGCCTTTGTTGAAACTTCATTAATTCCAGTTTGTAGTTCAACATTGCACGCTCTTCTCAATGTCCGTACGTTCTGAAAATTTTATTGATTAGACTAATCAGTACTAGTGTATTCATGACTGGTCGATGCTTATTTATTAATTTAATTTAATATCATCTCATCTTATTATTTTATTTTAATATTTTAATATAATTTAATTATAAATAATTTAATTTTAATTTTTCAATTTTTTATCTAATTATTATAATTTAATTTCTTAAATTTTTAGACAAAACATAAAAAATAATTCGATTTTTTTATATTTCTAAATAAAAATTATATTCTAACTCTCTTTTAATTTTATAATTTTTTATACAACTTTTTCTCTATTCTTTTTTAAAATCTTATAAAAATCTTAACTCAAATTATTTTATTACTATTTATAAATTCCTCATATAATCTTATATCATCTCATCTATATAATCAAATGAGACCTTCATGTTTGGCTTTGTTTATTGTTTCATTAATCTGGATAAACTATAACTCACTGTAGCACTTGACCATCATCAACTGGACATTGGTATATTAGGTCTATAAAGAAAATTACAGTAAATTTATAAACTGACATGCGTGCATATATATATATATATATATATATATATATATATATAAAACGTCAAATTTATTTTACAAGCGAAATCAAACGTACACATTAATTTGTCAAGCAGCTTTGTATAATTCTTCGGTATGCCTACATACATAAATCTTTAATTTCACACTAAATGATTACAATTTTGCTTCTTCTTCATCCTAATTATATTGTTATAATATATTCTGTCAATCTAATATATATATATATATATATATATAAATATATAATGTCATTTAATTGATCATATGAAGCCCTTGATGATGATCGATCTGGTGAATTAAAGGCGGACGGTGGTGGTGAATTCATAAGTAGTACCTAGCTGCTATCTAGGGCGGATATATAATAATAGATTTAAAGTAAGTCGTCTCGGTTATGACAATGTTATTGCGTGGACAAAGTGATTTGAATACCAGGAATCTCGCCGCGAAAGATTGAAATATATCCTTTTCACGTGCAAACATGTAACGTCCAACATTTTCGATATTGCAGTTCAATCTGAAATTACAATATAATACTACTACCGTTTTGGAAATCAAAATCCCACTACTTTTATTTATAATATATATATTATATATAACTAGAGAAGTGTGTTAAATATATAAGAGCATTCTCATTGACTTGACTAAAGTTCAATGATAACTAAACTTTAGCCAATATATGTAAAAAAACCACCACATTGGATTGGGCATCTTTATAAAATTTTAGACTTCTGCTACAGTAATTCTTCAAATATAGCTAACTACAATTATTTCGTCAAACATTAAAATATTAGTTTCTCCCTCCAAGCAAACAAATTAAATTAATTAGAATATAATTAACATTTAACATTTAGAATATAATTATTATTAACATTTAATAAAACTTTTTTTAATATTAATTTAATTAGAATATAATTATTATTAACATTTAATAAAATTTTTTTAAATATTAATTTAACTAGAATATAATTATTATTAACATTTAATTGGTAGAACTATAAAATGTAATAAAAATAAATTGAATTAATTAATTATTAAAATAATAATATTTTTTTATTATATAGAAAGTGAATGGCTAATTCAATATGGGGATTGAATTTAAATGGAATAGTCAAATGTAAAAAAGTATGATATTGACTAAATTTTAAAGATGCATTTGACCAAGCCAATGAGAATGCTTTTAAATAATGACTTCGTATGATATGTTAGATTTACTTTATAATCTAATCTATATTAAATCAGATCACATTAATTCGTGACTCGTGAATTTACTTTTATTGAAATGATTTAATTATTTTTCTATATAATATTGTGTGCATATGTCATGGAGTGGATGGCTGGGGAGAGATAATTATAAGGGTATTGAGTTTGACTAAAATGAGAAAGAAGTTGGAAAGTAAATTTATGTCGTGTCATTTTATTATTATAATTTTATTAAATTTTTATATAAAATATAATAAATAATTTAATTTTTTTAAAATTTAAAATTATAATAATATTAAAAAATAATATTTTAATAATATTTTATTTAACTTTTAATTTTTATATAAAATATTACTTCTCATCGAATTATTCAAACTGCAACTTAGAAATATACTAATCGACTACCTTATTTCACTCCTAAAGAAACGTTGGGTATTGAGAAAATTGAAGTGAGGAACACAGACATGCATGCCCACGAAATGGGGATTCGGTGTAACACGCTGCATGAGTGTCCTTTCTGATGAGGTGTGGACTTCGAGTCTTGAACGTACGAATCGAATCCGGCATTGGGGATCATATATATATATATATATATATATATATATATATATATATATATAACTGGTCAACAATGTCGTCTGATCTTGATCACTCAAATTTTGGCAGCCATTTTTACTGCTTCCAACCTTGCTAGCTAGGCCTTAGATCAGTTACTTAAAATTGCTCTAGCCAGTATATACTAGCTGTATATAGCAGCGAAGAAAAGAGATGAAATCTTTGGTATTTTGCTTTATTAATTATATGATAATATTACTCTTCTCTCTCTATTTTATTGCTCAATTCTACCGTTTTGTTTTTTTAAATTTATTTTTATTTAATAATTAAGAAAATATTATTTAATAATATTATAATTTTTTTAAAAAAATATTTAAAAGTGTTAAAAAATATATGTATGAAAAGATAAAAATAAAATAAAATCTTATAACTAACGGTAGCTCCCAGCAGTAGTTGAGTGCAGTGAGTATAGCAGTAGTTGAGTGCTGCTCTTAATTATATATATATATATATATATATATATATATTTACACACACACACAACTAATCTCTTCTGGTTATTTCATTTTTAAATTTTATTTTATGATCTATAACTATTTTTCTTTATTATAGTGTAAAAGAAAAAATTAAGTTGTTGACATATATAATGAATGTGGAAATCTAATTTCATATTAGTTAGCATGTGAAACTAATTAATGGTATTTTATTGTTTTCTAATATCAGTACGTAATAGATGCTACAATAAATAATTTATGTACACCCCAACTTATAAATAGTAAATAATCTTATGGATTGTAAATTACTTACAAGTGTGTCGATACATATTTTATTATGGAATTCATTACAGAGTTAAAAATAAATAATACTAAATATAATTTTAAAATACGAAAATTCTGTATACTTCTTTTAAAAAAAAAATAGAATCTTACTATTAAGAAAATATTTATTTTATATAAATCTCATATTTTTCTATTTTTTTTTAAAATATACGTAGGATTTACCCATCACTACAAATATATATATATATATTTTTTTCTTGACCATGAGAGTCTGAGACTGACTGAATTGAATGGTGTAGTCGGTGTCTCAAATTAAAAACACGTTGAGATATAGATTTGTTGGAACAGTAAACTCAGTAGAAGACAAAATCCAAGCTTGTAAAGAAAGAAATAAAATAATCAAATGACAGGAAGAAGTGTGAGAACATGGGCTTGCGTGCTAGGACTGACACAGAGAGGTCCCGCGTCGTTGGGCTGACCATAAACATGCCAAGCACATTTCCTTTTACCCAGTACTCCTACTTCAACCTGGCACCCACAGCTTGGGGACACAATGAGAGAGGACAGTATGGCTGCTAGTGCCTCTCTCTGCTCTCTCTTTCGCGCGCGCGCGCATATATATGTATATATATATAGCCCACTTCTTTCTCCCATGCACTTGTCCTCTTCACCCCGGCCAACACCACTACTCTAGCTAGTTTTGTTCATGGCAGCTCCCGTATAGATCTCTCTCTCAGTCAACTCAAATAATCCTCTTTTCCCCAACTCTTCGATAGCTTTTAAGTACCCTCATTATCGGTCTCTCCATCCCTCCACCTTGGTTACTCTGACAAACCCGGCCCTCACCATTTGTCTCTCTAAGTGACTGTCGTTTCTGACACCTCCCAAAGCTAACAATGTCTAGCAGAAGATCCCGTTCCAGGCAGCAGACAGGTGCTTCCAGGAATATCACTGATGAGCAGATCGCCGATCTTGTTTCTAAGTTACAGCAACTTATCCCTGAGATCCGCAATAGGCGCTCTGACACGGTATCCTAATTAATCTCTCTCTCTAGCTCTCTCTCTCTCTCACACACACATACACACTATACATTACGTGTGGCCTTCATTTGTTTTGAGCCTCATTCTCTGGCCACAAGTTGAGGTATGAACAGGGATACAAATTGTTACCTTGGAGAAACTTATCGATCTCTTGCTTAGCTATTATTATATGTGTAGCTTACATCATGAATATATATATATATATATATATTTATATATATGCTTTGGGCTGGCAGGTATCGGCTTCCAAGGTTTTGCAGGAGACTTGCAACTATATCAGAAGCTTACACAGAGAAGTGGATGACCTAAGCGACCGCTTGTCCGGCCTTTTGGCTACAACAGACACTGACAGTGCTCAAGCGGCCATTATCAGGAGTTTACTTTCGCAATAGAGACCGTACTAGCTAGTACTTTATCATTCTCTGCACCAGCTTTATCATGTTCCTATCAGCTTAATCTTTCTCTGTAGCGCCTAGGCCGGCCCGGACAATGTGTCAACATGGGGAGGCTAGCGCCATGCTAGATCCCCTTAATTTTCAAAAAGAAATGTAGTAACTACGTACTTTATATAATAAAAAGAACTTCTATCTAGTGTTCTAAATTTTGACTTGCTCTTATTAATCTTTTTCGTATCTGCAAATTAAGCTGCTAGCTAGCTTGTCTTCTTTTGCTCCGATATCGAGAGAGTGAATTTTGTAATCTTTTTCGATGGTGGTTGTGGAACTTTTATTAAATACTGTTAAATTCATGGTGTGTTGTTATATAATTTGTAGTACGTGCGTAGTATATTAAGAAGCTGTACTACTCTAGCTCATGCGCTAGCTCTACGTGAAAAAGGGCCTAGATCAACCAGACGTCCCCTAGTTAGCTAGCTTAAAAGGTCAGCCTTTGACGATGCCCATTAGTGCCTAATTATATAACATGGGACAATCATTTCGATTGCTACGTTACGAGTTTGCAACCCTTGACATTATTTTATGCGATCGAGCACATATTACATTAATTACGGCCATTTTTCATGTAATTTTAAGCTCAATGAAATGATAAAATGGATTCTCCCAGCCACTAATCATGAATTGGATGCACATTCAAAAATGCCAGAAAGAGGGAGAGGGGAGGGGCGTTATGGACTAGTCTTAATCGTCTAACATGTCATGTACTAGACTTTTTGCATTCGAATCATGGGGCAGGTTGTACCTTTGAATTAAGAAGCTAAAGAAGGAAGAAATTAAGGAAATGCATGATTAGAAAGAGGTAGATCGATATTCGATCTTCTCCCCGCCACAATACATGAGATGTTTGTGAAATCACTACTACTTATTTCAAAAATTCAATCAGATTTGAACTCAAAACTTCTATTGCGACTAATAATATTGTTAGGCCAATATTAATTATTGGGACCCAATTCTTACTATATAAAGTCGAATTTTAGACCAGTGAAACTCTTGGTAATGAAGTGGAACGCATATATATATATAATTTTATATTCATGAGTCTGCCTAATTAATGTCTTTGACCTGTTTATAATGCCATATATGTTATTGCTCAAGGCAAGTAATTATAACTACGTACGTACGAACCGGCAACCAACTTGCTGACCGATCAATTAAGGAGACGTTTGGATTCGAAGATGAGTTGAGATGAGTTGAGATGGATTGTGAATAGTAATGAGATGAGTTGTGAATAGTAGTGAGATTTGTGAGTTAAAGTTGCTGAATAATAATGAATAGTAGTGAGATGAGCTGAGATGTCCTGCGAATCCAAACGTCTCCTAATTAGTTTGATTGATCGATACTTTTGCCTTATTTCTCATTGCAAGACATCATATCAAAACTACATATATGGAACGAGAGCAATACTACATATAGTCTTCATGATTTGATGACTGTAATGCAAGTCTAGATAATTTTATTTTTAAAATTTTTTAAAATTATAAAACTATCACTCATAAAATGATGTTTTTTCTCATTTAATAAAAGGTCTGCACATACAATCCTCAAGTGGAGATTGCAAATATAATTTCTCATGGAACAAACGGTGTTGTAGGAGAAGAAAATATATAGTTAAGTTTGCTTCCAACATATTATAATTTCGCTTAATTTACACAATGCTCTCGCTGATTTTACATGCAAGCAGATTATAAGTAAGTTTATCTTCAAGATATATACAACGAAGTCAAAAAAAGTACTTCATAAACGAAACTAAATTCGAATAAGGCCTTCAAATTTTATTATTTAATCATTAAAAACTTATTTATTTTTATAGATAAACAAATCCTAATAAGAATTTTTGAATTAATAATGAGTATTGTCTTTTCGAAGTGGGATTTTCAAAATTGACAGCTTCTAAGTATATAAATGCATCGGCCTTGAATTTTATTTTCGCGAGGGCCGGGCTAATGGCACGCACGTCTAGCGGTGCATGGGCTAGCTAGCTGGGGGTGCGCCCAGGTCCGCTTGCCCATTTCCCTAATAAATCTTCAATAAGCTGCTTTTCCTTCTTGTTAGGCTGATCTAGCGCTAGCATAAATAAGTTTCATGTTAAGCATAATGTGTAATTATATTTATGATATGGTGTTTTGATATTGATAAGAAAAGTACTGATTAAGTCCATAGAAAGATCTTATATATAAAAGTAAACCTCACATATCGATGTGGCTAGATGTGAGCGATAGTACGTTAAATTATTTTACTGTAAAAACAATTTTGTGTGTGGTTTATATACAGGGCAAGCCGCACCAACTAGGTCTCATCATACTATATATAAAGTTTGAAGATGATCGTGTTATACCAAAACCACCCAGAAACACACTCAAACACAAGATAGAGACAATATATAAGTGGTTCGGCAATTTGCCTACGTCCACTGTAGCGGAAACAGTAGATTTCAAAGTGTTTGTATGAAATGTACAAACTCCAACAAGATTATCTCTATCTCTACAAATGGCCCTCTTCTATGTCCCACACATATACTATTCCGTTTACAATATGATCTCTTTTTATAGGAGAAGCTTCAGGAGACAAACAAACAATAAAAGTGACTGTAAGAGACAACCATGATATTTTGGAGACAAATTGGATATTTAGATACAAGCTTGATTTTTCCAGACAAGCCTGATATTTGGAGCAGCTATCAAAGATTGTTGAGGAGCTACTGTTCACACTTGGGTTGATATTTAACAATCACCCTCTCCACCCATGTGTGCCATATTAAGCTGCTGCAAACTATTGCTTCCTCTAAATATGCCCTAAGGCACCAACGCACTTGAAGGTGCTTAGCAGTGTGAGATATTGATCAATTCCAAACAGTGTTGGAATTTGATCCCTGTGATGACTTTTGTCAACATATCTACTGGATTGTCTTCAGTGCCAATCTTTTGAAGTAGAATGTCTCCTTCATCTAATATCTCACGTATGAAGTGAAAGCGGACATCTATATGCTTTGTTCGAGAATGATACACTTGATTCTTAGCCAAATGAATTGCACTCTGACTGTCACAGTAGATGGTAACCTATTGCTGTTTAAAGCCTTCATCTGTTACCAGTCCCTGTAACCAAATGGCTTCTTTCACCGCTTCTGTCACAGCCATGTATTCAGCCTCTGTTGAGGATAGTGCAATTGTAGACTGCAAAATAGATCGCCAACTAACTGGTCCTCCAGCCATAGTGAACACATATCCAGTTGTCGATCGTCGTTTGTCAAGATCACCAGCATAGTCTGAGTCAACATATCCAGTTACTAGACTATCTTCATTCTTCTCAAACTTTAAACCAAGATCTACTGTCCCTAGAATGTACCGTAGAATCCATTAAGCCGTATGCCAATGTGTCTTTCCAGGATTATGCATATATCAGCTGACTAAACTGACGGCCTGGGAGATATCAGGTCATGTACACACCATGTCATACATTAAGCTTCCTACAACACTTGCATATAGGACATTTTTCATATAGTCCTGCTCTTCATCACTTTTAGGAGACTGCAATGCACCGAGTTTGAAATATGGGGCCATTGGAGTACTTACAGGTTTCGTCTTCAAGTTTATGTTGAAACGTTGTAATACTCTCTCAAGATACTGCTTCTGAGTGAGGTGAACTGTGCTTTTCACCCTATCTCTATTAATCTCCATCCCCAATATTCTTCGTGCTTCTCCTAGATCTTTCATTTCAAATTCTTGACTCAATTGAGTTTTCAATCGATCTATCTCCACATTGCTTTTACATGCAATCAACATGTCATCTACATATAAAAGGAAATAAATGAAAGATCCATTTGCAAGTTGTTTGAAATACACACAGTGATCGTATTGGCAACGAGTGTATTTCAAGTCAATCATGAAGCGGTCGAAACGTTTGTACCACTGCCGAGGTGACTGCTTCAAACCATAGAGAGATTTCTTTAGATTGCAAACCAATTTTTCTTTACCAGTTTCTTTAAAATCTTCCGGTTGAGACATATAAATCTCCTCCTCCAGATCACCATGTAAGAAAGCCGTCTTCACGTCAAGCTGGGCTAACTCAAGATCATATTGTGCAACCAAAGCTAGCAATATCCAAATGGATGAATGTTTAACAACAGGAGAGAATACCTCACTATAGTCAATTCCCTCTGTTTGAGCGTAGCCCTTGGCTACCAATCTAGTTTTGAATCGCACCCCACCTTTAGCAACTTGATCATCTTTCTTATTGAAAACCCACTTACAACCAATTGACTTCTTTCCATTTGGAAGCGGCACAAGCTCCCATGTCTGGTTCTTATGAAGAGACTGCATCTCCTCGCTCATTGCACTTTTCCATTCAGTCTGTTCACTAGACTGCATGGCTTCTTTGTAAGTGGTTGGGATCTGTTCCTCCTTCCGCTGGAAGTGCATACGTCACAAAGTCTGCATAACGTGTCTCTCTTCTCAACCTGTTTGTTGCAATTGATTCAGGTTGGCTTGGAGATATCTCGACTGGACTATCAACCTCAAGTTGTCCATGCTCTCCATTAGCAACTCCTGATTCTTTTGGTGTAACAAACTTCACCTTCTGCGACTCAGGTGTTTTGCTATCATGGCTGCCATCATGGGAGTCTTTGTGCTCATGTGACTTGAGCATATCAGACTCGTTGAATGTAACATCTCTACTGACTATTATCTTCTTTGACTCTATGCACCAGAGTCTATACCCTTTTACACCAGTACTAAAGCCTAAGAATTTTGCTTTCTTAGCTCTAGGATTAAGCTTACTTTCTTTAGCATGATAGTAAGCTAGACATAAAAAAATGTGTAAATAGTCATAATCAGTAGCATGTGTACCTTTCCATATTTCAATGGGTGTCTTCCCGCCATTGGCAGTTGCGGGTAATCGGTTGATGAGGTGGCAGGCATACATCACAGCTTTAGCCCAAAATTGTTTACTTAATCTAGCATCCAGTAACATACACCGTACTTTCTCTAGCAAAGTACGATTCATCCGTTCTGCCACACCGTTTTGTTACAGTGTTCCTCGTACAGTGAAGTGTCTAACAATTCCCTCTTTCCGGCATACTTTCATGAAGGGGTCTAGAGTGTACTCACCTCCATTATCTGATCTGAGCCGCTTGATCTTCCTGCCGGTTTGAGTCTCGATCATCTTCTTCCAATCAAGGGAGATTTTTAACACTTCATTTTTATGCTTCATCGTGTACACCCATACAGGACGAGAATAATCATCAACAAATGTTACAAACCAATGTTTACCTCTCAAAGATGCATTTTTGGTAGGTTCCCAAACATTGGAGTGTACATAGTCAAGTATTCCTTGTGTACTATGGACTGCGATTCCAAACTTGATTCGCGTCTGCTTCCCTAATACACAGTTTTCACAGAAAGATAATTTACCAGTTTTGGCACCTTTGAGTAAGTCTTGCTTTACAAGTGTTTGCAAAGCTTTTTCTCCAGCGTGTCCCAAACGTATGTGCCAAAGCCTGGTGGTGTTAGCATCAGTCTCATCTAGCTTCTCACAGGCTGTGGAAGCTCTTTCACTAATAGTACTTCCTTGCAAGAAGTACATATTTCCTCGCCTTGAGCCCTTCATTATCACCTGAATTCCTATTACCACGTTGAGAATTCCATCTTCTATGGTGATTCTGAATCCCTTTGAATCCAGAATCCCAAGTGAGATAAGATTCTTCTGTAAGTCTAGAACGTACCGAACTTTTGTCAATGTCCTGACGGTTCCATCATTCAGCTTCAGCTGAATGCTACCTATTCCCTGAGTGTTACAAGCATTATTGTTGCCCATAAGTACTGCTCCATCACTCTTTGTGAAGTCAGTAAACCAATCCCGATTGTGACACATATGATAGGTACACCCGGAATCCATTATCCATTCATCAGAATGACAAATAAATGATAAACCTGTTAAGGAGAGATTTGCATCTTCATCTCTGTTGGCGACATTGGCTGTGGAGGGTTGGTTCTTCTGTTGCCCCTTTAGCTTGGGACAATCCTTTTTCCAATGTCCTTTGTTGTGACAAAAGGCACATTCATCTTTGGCGAGTCCTTTTCCGACTGTTGAACCACGTGATGTGGCCCGTGTTCTCGATTGTGAATCATTCTTCTTTCCTGGATACTTCGACTTTGGTCTCCCTCTTACTATAAAGGCTTCATTTGATGTATTTAGCTGTACTTCCTTATCTTTTCTACGGTACTTATTATTTATCAAAACACTAGATATATCGTTAAAACTAATCTTTTCCTTCCCATACAAAAGTGTGGTAATCAAATGCTCATATGTATCAGGCAAGGAATTTAATAAAAGTAAAGCCTTGTCTTCATCTTGGATTTCTACATCCAAGTTTTGCAAATCAGCAAGTATATGATTGAAACTATTGAAATGTTCAGACATAGACATACATTTTCGAAATTGGAATCTGAAGAGATTCTTCTTCAAGTATAAGCGACTCTCAATACTTTTTGTCAGATATTTTTCTTCCAATTTCCGCCAAAGTTCACTTGCTTTTGTCTCTCTCATGACAAAATACTTTTGATCTTTGGCAAGGCACAAATGGATTGTACCACAAGCTTGTCGGTTAAACTTGTCCCAATCCTTCTCCATCATGTCCTTCGATTTATCCTCCAGCGTAATATCCAACTCTTGTTGGATCAAAACGTCCATGACTTCATATTGCCACATACCAAAGTTATTAGTTCCATCGAACTTCTCAACTTCAAATTTGGCATTTGACACCATGGATCTAAGCCCAGAGCTACTAGCATTTCCAGAGTTCCTATCACCTGCAATTTCTCCTTCTGATTCCATCTGAAAAATTACTAACCTCTGTAAAATGAATTTCAAAATTTCAACCGTATAGATGAGTCCGGAATGATCCAAATAGTTGGAAAGCACTATTGGATCGTTGAAATCGGCTCCGAATGGCTTAAAACAAGCCCAAAACATATCTGAAATTTTGAACGATCCAGATCGAACCGGAACAGCAGGTGGAGCGCGTGGAGAGAGTGGGGCGCGTGTGGGGCGTGTAACTCACGCGTCATCTTCCTCTGGAGCGCGTGGGGGCGTGTGAGAGAGTGTAATTCACGCGTCTTCAACCTTTGGAGCGAGTAGGGGCGCGTGGGCGCGTGTGATGCACTCGTCTTCAACCTCTGGACGACCGTTGGCGTGTGAATCGCACCTTCCGACCTTCTAGGAGAGCGTGTGAGCTCCTCCGGCCTCCGTTGTTGATTCCGTTTGCAGCAGTGTGTTCCTCTTCTCAAGACAAACTTCCTGGTGTGATCAAAAGTTGATTTGGATCAACTTAAATTTTCTGGATAGCGAAAAACCGAAGCTCTGATACCAATTGTTGTACCAAAACCACCCAGAAACACACTCAAACACAAGATAGAGACAATATGTAAGTGGTTCGGCAATTTACCTACGTCCACTGTAGCGGAAACAGTAGATTTCAAAGTGTTTGTTGAAATGTACAAACTCCAACAAGATTATTTCTATCTCTACAAATGGCCCTCTTCTGTGTCCCACACATATACTATTTCGTTTACAATATGATCTCCTTTTATAGGAGAAGCTTCAGGAGACAAACAAACAATAAAAGTGGCTGTAAGAGACAACCATGATATTTTGGAGACAAGTTGGATATTTAGAGACAAGCTTGATTTTTCCAGACAAGCCTGATATTTGGAGCAGCTATCTAAGACTGTTGAGGAGCTACTGTTCACACTTGGGTTGATATTTAATAGATCGATATTGCCTCTATACGTGTGCATATTAATTTTTCTCACTAGTTCATATTGCTTCCATGCATGTGTCTCGTGAGGTCTGTTGATCAACCCTCGAAAGGATGTTCTGATCATCCAGTCCCTCTGCTCGTATTATAAGCACACGCTAGCTTTCAGCTCTCCACCTTAAAGAAATGCTCACTCTCTATTGCAGACTACTTCACGAAAATTAAGCAGCTGTCTGATATCCTCTCTGCCATGATCAGTCGTCCTTTTGATGATTCAGAAATGATCTGCTACCATACTTGCTGGTCTTCCTTCCAATTATGATTCTTTTAATTTGTTACCTCAATCACCACCCGAGTAGATCCCATGTCACCGAATGATCTCTATAGACACATTTTGACCCATGAACTACGATTAGAACAACACTCTACCTCTACAGATTTTGCTCTCTCATCTGACAATATTGCCACCATTAAACCTCCTTGGAACCACAACCGCACCTTCAACAACAATCGTAATGGACGATATCGTGGTAGGGGGCATGGTCGTGACAACTTTGTTAGGAATTTGGACCTCCTAAATTCACTCCTTAGGATCCACCCTTTGGTGAAATATGAAGAAAAATAGAGAAATAATAACAACACAAGAATTTACGTGGAAACTCCCAGAACAGGAGAAAAAACCACCAGACCCAGATAAAAAAATACACTATGTGAAAAATTATTACAATCACACAATTTTTCTCCTCACCCCAAATGACACCCACAAAATTTCCCCACTAGCAAAACTTTAACTCTCACTTATTTCCCTTTTACAAGAAAAGGCTAATAGAGAAATTTTACTAGAGTCACAAATTACTAAATAAGCTTATGATTTGGTGTACTTAACTAAGAGGCTAGGCCTTCTTATTTATAGGCCATGGGCCTTGCCCCCTTTACAAATCCCATCGGTGTGAGACTCCAAAAGGAGCACAAACCCAACAATCTCCACCTCGTGACTTTGGCTGGTCCCACAGCCACGCTCCACCGCAATGAAGATCTTCATAGCTTCTGCTATCATGCTCCACCATAAAAGCATACCCACTCAGAATAAACCAATTCCAAGCATTTCAATTTCGGCACATGTCAAAAATAACCTTGCTAAACAATTATGGTGCAACTTCCACGTTTGACTTTCCTTGAAGTTCATCAACTATCGACATAAATTTCCACCACACCATGCATTAATGCCAAACCAATGCCTGTGTGCAAACTTGTGGGCTCGCTAACATTAACACATCCTCTATCATGGCAACTTTGGGAATTAAAGGCATGCCATGAGGATGTACATGTCCCTTTAACAGACATCGTCTTCCATGGAAAGGGACACAACGTTAGTTTCATTATCAGTATCTCCATTTATTGACTTGGAGCTACTTGCTGAACCTGCTCCTACTCTTGGATAATTTTTCTTGACGTGCCCAGATTGTCCACACCCCTAGCAGACTACTTTCATCTTCATGGAGTTCTTCTTTTTCCCATTACCAGCTACTACCAATGCTAAGTTCACAGGTGGACCATTTCTTCACTACCTAGTCTTCTCTCTTCAGAAAAGAGTTTACTGGTAACTTCTGAAAAAATTATTTTCTCCTTCCCATGTATCAAAATAGGCTTCATATGCTCATAGGAAGATGGAAGAGACCAGATGAGCCTCAAGGCTTGATCCTCATCATCAATTTTAACTCCAATAGATTCTAGCTCAGAGACAATGCCATTGAGAACACTTAAATGATTTGAAATAGCCGTACCTTCACTCATATGCAGTGTATGAAACTGCTCCTTCAGGTACACCCGATTTGAGACGCCTTTTGTCTGATACAACTCTTTTAGCTTTTCTCAGAGTTCCTTTGTCGTAGATATTCCATGTATATTTGCAAGAACATTCTTGGCCAAGCACAGTCGTATCGCACTTGCTGCTCTCAAATCCACATCTTTCCAATCTTCATCGCTCATTACAGATCTGCTCTTTGTTTCATCAGTCACGCTAGTATCACTGCTGACTTCAGGGGTTGGTCTGCCCTTCAACGCCTTATGTAATCTTGATTGAATCAAAACATCTTTGACTTGAACTTGCCACAAGCCAAAATTGATTCTCTCATCAAATTTCTCCACCTCATATCTGATAGAATTTGAAGCCTTACTTCCTGACATTGCCTCGATGAATTTTACCGTAGAAATGAATAGTACTCACTAACTAAGTTCCCAGGAAAGATTATTCTTTCCTAGACAGAATTTCAAAGGTTCCCAGGAAAGATTAGAGGGTCACACTGGAGCACTTAAATACCAATCTCCTAGACAGAACCTCCTTAGACTGTACGTATCCACACTACCACACCAAAGCTCCACCCACCAAAAAGAACCTAGTGTCTCTGATACCACTTGTTAGGAATTTGGACCTCCTAAATTTACCCCTTAGGATCCACCCTTTGGTGAAATATGAAGAAAAATAGAGAAATAATAACAACACAAGAATTTACGTGGAAACTCCCAAAACAGGAGAAAAAACCACCAGACCCAGAGAAGAAAATACACTATGTGAAAAATTATTACAATCACACAATTTTTCTCCTCACCCCAAATGACACCCACAAAGCTTCCCCACTAGCAAAACTTTAACTCTCACCTCTTTCCCCTTTACAAGAAAAGGCTAATAGAAGAATTTTACTAGAGTCACAAATTACTAAATAAGCTTATGATTTGGTGTACTTAACTAAGAGGCTAGGCCCTATTATTTATAGGCCATGGGCCTAGCCTCCCTTTACAAATCCCATTGGTGTGGGACTCCAAAAGGAGCACAAACCCAACAAACCTTCCTTCTAGCCAGCAAACCATGCCACCTTCAAGCTCTCGTCTTCACCCTGCACAATGCCAATTTCGCAATAAAGTTGGTCACTTTGCAGCTGCTTGTTGTTATAGATTTGACCAGGTTTTTTAGGCTGCATTATCTTCTCAAGCTTATGTTTCTGCCTCTCACCTAGTTGTAGACTCCTCCTTGTATCCTAACAATGGAGCCACGTGTCACATTATTTATGATCTATAGAATCTCAACCTGCATGAGAGTACGATGGGCAGGATCAAGTGCGTGTCAGCATTGGTCAAGGTTTGAAAATTCATCACATTAGTTCTTCTCTTGCTCTCATCCTCTAAATTAGGGGTGCTACCCCCACCCCTTGGAGCAGAGTTACCCCCTTCCCGCACCCTGCCCCCACATGGGTGGGAGATAATTTTTGCCACCAGAATCCGCCATCTTATCCTTGGGTTGGGGTCCCGTGTTTGTGTGCCGGGGTGTAGGGGTGGACCCCTAGTCCGTCTGCCCCCCGATCCAACGTCCACCTACAACTGTCACAACTGAAAAAAATTAAAAAAAAAAAAATCCACAAGAAAATACAAATCAACTACAAAATATAAATCCACAACACAATACACAACAAATCGGAAACCACACTCTTATCATACTTTCATCCCACTATATAAGATGTGACATATTTACCAACATTGAATGATAAAGAATCATCCAATAAAGAATTATCCAATGATGATAAATGCGCCACATTTTACATAGTATGACGAAAGTGAGATGATAATGTGGTATATAGAAATTTTCAATTGGAAAAAACAAAGAAAAACCTAAACTAGTAAAAAAGATTTTGCAAAACCACAGCCATGGGCCCACAGTGACTGCGAGAGGGTAGCACCACAGAGAGGAAAGAGAGAGGGGGGGAAGAGAGACTTCAGGGGGTGGGGGGTGTTAGGATTAACTTGACCTCCCCCCCCTACAAAAAAAAAAAACGACGTTGTTTGTCATTTTCCTTAAAAATAATCATTACCAAAACGACTCGGGGGTTGGGTTTAACTTAATCCCCCCACCCCGAAAATGACATCGTTTGTTGTTTTCCTTTAAAAAATATTCTAACGATATGATAACCTATTTATTTATTTTATATATATGTATATATTTATATAATTATATATTTTTGGATTGGGCTTAAGACTAGGGTGTGAAGGGGGCGGGCCTAGGCCCAGACCGTCCCCCTTCCCTGCATGCGGGGTGATGGGGGCGATACCCTGCTATCCACCCCTACTTTAAATCCATTTTCTTAAACAATATTCTTTATGTCCATGAAATAAAAAAAAAAAAAATTATTGATAGTTCATCAAAGATAATAAAGTTTATTTTTAATTCTATCAATCTTTTTTCCGTGTCAAGGATCAATTCTCAGGAGCTATCCTACTCAATGGCAAGAGTAAAATTGTCCTCTATGCTCTTCCAAACATCTCATCCGCTTCTCTGTTAGCACAACCAGTTGCCAACGTGGGTGAATGTGTTTCAGTTGCACATGGCCATTCCTGGCTTGGTCACCTTACACTATGCATTGTTCATCAAGTCATCTTCAAAACCAACTTAACAGTCTCCAAAAATAAAAGAGTCTCTATGTGTCATGCTTTCCAACTTGGCAAAAGTCACAATTTCCCCTTTCCTTTATCCCCTCTATGTCTTCGAGTCATTTTGAGTAATTTTTTTTTATTGATGTATGGTGTCCTGCCCCAACAGATTCCATACATGGAAATGAATATTACCTTTGCATTGATGATGACTTCTCTAAGTTCATATGGTTGTTTCCTAATAAACAAAAATAAGATGTCCTTTACACTTTCATTCTCTTCCAATCCCAAGTGGAACATACATTCTCATGTAAAATAAAAAATGTTCAATCCGACTAGAGTGGAGAGTTTTGAACCTTACAATCACACTTTGTCTATGTTGGAATTAACCACCACCTTGCCTGCCCCCTCACTCATTAAACAAATGGCTCAGTTGAACGCCGTCATTGTCACCTTGTTGATTTGGCCTCACCTTGATGGTTGCCACAATTGTCCCACGTTGCTACTAGGATGAGACTTTTGAAACAGCTTGCTATCTCATCAACTGCTTACCCCCTCCCATAACATCTCACAAAACCCCACTTGAACATTTATACAAACATCTACTGGATTATAATTTTAGTCATGTTTGGTTGCCTTTGCTGGCCATATCTACGCCCTTACAACCACCACAAACTTGACTATCGCTCCACCCTTTGTGTCTTCATCGGATATAGCACACAAGGTTACTGCTGTCTCGACCTCTCCATCAGTTGAATTTATATCTCCTGAAACGTAATCTTTGATGAAAACCGTTTTCCCTTTGAAACTCCACCTTCTCTTCCACCTTAACCACCTTCATCAGTCGTATCACTTCCTTCCTCCATACAACTTTCCATGCCACAATTGACTTCTCCTCTGTTACCACCCTCCAATAAATCAACCTCAAGTCGAACCATGCGATGCTACTTCAGTCCCCTTACTTGTGCCTGATGCAGACTTTGTTCCTCTTCTAGCTTCTCACCACAGTATGCAAACACATTCCAAAAGAAACATTCGAAAACAGTAACAACTACCTGAAGACATAGTTTGCTACCCTCTTCACGAAGCCCTGTTAAAAACATTGGAAGACAACACCACCGAACCAACTTGCTTCTCCTCAGCATTAAAAATCCCGAATGGTGTAAGGCAATGGATGATAAGTTTCAAGCCCTAACTGATAATGGGACTTGGGCCTTTGTTCCTTACCAGCCCAATATGAATTTTATCAGTTGCAAGTGGGTGTATCGAGTTAAAGGTCATGGAGATGACTATATAGAAAGATATAAAGCCAACCTTGTTACAAAAGGCTTCCATCAAGTGCCCATAGTTCACTATGACGACAAATTTGGCCCAGTTGTGAAACCAACAACCATTTGGATAGTTCGCTCTATTGCAGTCTCCTCTATTTGGCCAATTTTTCAGTTAGATATTAAGAACACATTCTTACATTGAAGTTTACAAGAGCATGTATATATAACCCAACCTCCTGGGTACATCAATCCCAAATTTTCTCATCACGAGTATTTTTTTACAGAAAACTCTCTATGGGCTTAAACAAGCCCTGCGGGCTTGGTTCTCATGCCTAAGCAGTAAATTATTGGATCTGGGTTTCGTTGATTCAAAGTCTGATAGTTCTCTACATCTATAGAAATGGGTTGGATCTCATGTTTCTATTTATCTATGTCGACGATATTTTGATCAATGGTCCTAATCTAGTTGCTCTCACAACTCTCAACTAAAGACTAGAACATGACTTTGCATTAAAAGATCTTGGCCCAATCCATTATTTTTTGGGCAATGAGGCGGTCTCAGATTCCCGTGGCCTATTTCTATCTCAGTAAAAATACATTGCAGAATTTCTCAAGAAATATACATGCTAGAAGCCAAACCAGTGTCGCCTCCTACGTCCACCATCACCAATCTCTCTTAGTTCAAATGTGAGGTTTTTTCCAATCAAACACTCTATCACAATGTTGTCGGCTATCTATAACACCTCTCTTTCATTAGACCTAATCTCTCATACGTTGTCGGCAAAGTACGCTAGTATATGCATCGGCCAACCACAGAACATTGGAGTGTCGTGAAAAGGAGTCTACTCTACCTAAAGAACACTGTACATCATGGGCTACTGATCTGCCGCAACTCCAACCTACAATCGACATCATTTTCTGATGCCTATTGGGCTGGGTGTCTCGATAATCGATGCTCTATGAGTGGGTATTGTGTCTTCCTATGATAAAATCTCTTCCTTTGGAGTTCACAGAAGCAAGCCACAATATCTCGATCAAGCACAAAGGCCAAATAAAGAACAATTGTAAAAACTGTTGTTGAGCTACTCTGGCTTTACTCCTTACTACTTGAATTGGGTATCCCCACATACGGTCCCCCCACCTTGTGGTGTGATAACATTGGAACAACCTACATGACTGCAAATCCATTGTACCATGCTAGAACAAAGCATGATGAAACTGACTTGCACTTTGTTCGGGATCACGTTTCCAAAGGCATGTTGTTGGTATGCTTCATCTCAATCAAAGATCAAGTGGTTGTTACCTTTACCAAACCACTACCAACTGCACAACTCTGTCAATTACGACCCAATTTTAATGTCACGAGTTACCCTTGAGATCGAGGGGGCGTATTGGAATGAATTCTATCTTACCAACAAATAAGCACAAAGAGAGGATGAAAAAAGACAACGATCAAAAGAGTAGAAGTGAAGATAATGATAAAGACTAGAAACATGATTTTGATAGAGATTACGATTAGAATTAGGATAAAAGCAAATTTGTATAGTTTTATACAAATACATAAACCTTGTCAGTTTGATAAAATGTCTGTGAAACAGACATTACAAACAATTATCTTGAACCAATCATATACAATTATCCTTTAATATAGATGAAACCATTTCATATACAATTATCTTCCTTGTGATTCTTTATTGTGCAGTGATATGTTATCTCTCTAAGCTAAATGTTCTCTTTCACCTTGGCAGCCTACATGACAAAGCCTAAAATTTTTCAGCACTTTTTCAGCACTTGAGAGTAACAAAGGCTAAGGAAGTAGTTAGTATAGAACCATGGTAGCCAAGGTATCATATGATCCGGTTAAAGATGCATTAAGCTATTATGGCCTAGAGAAACAATAACACAATTATTTTCACGATCATTTATTTAAAACAATATTGTATTAAAAGTTGTTAATTTATCGTTCTCTTGGTAGTCTCACCGATAAGATCAATCACTACAAAAAAAACCTGTTTATTTGATACCAGTTATTTCCTATTAAAATGACTATTTCTTGCTAAAATGAGTTTATTTTCATCAAAACAATATTGTATAAAAAGTTGTTAATTTATCGTTCTCTTGGTAGTCTCACCGATAAGATCAATCACTATAAAAAAAACCTACTTATTTGATACTAGTTATTTCCTATTAAAATGACCATTTCTTTCTAAAATGAGTTTATTCTCATCACAAATAATCATTTTCGTTACAAATAACTCGTTATAAATGCTGATTTTTCTTGTACTAAGACAGGAATGTGTATGTGTTGATCAAGCTATTAAATATGCGTAGAAAATGTACCATGTCTAACCAAATCACCACGTATGTGGTAAATAGCAACTACTTTTCAATGGTAGCTAGCTCTTTGGACCTGAGATGCTTTAACTGGAATAGCTCAAGTTGCAGTTGACTTGGGTTGTAATGGTTTTCAGCAATGAAACCTTTGGTTAATTGAAATAAGCCCCTTGCTGCAAGGGCCTTGCATGTTCTTGTATACATTAACTGCTTAATTAAAACATAGGACCTAACTTGGATTAATTACACTTTGCCCCCTTGAACTTTCACTTTGCCCCCGTGATGTTTGTTATGTTGCAAAATAGCTGGTGTGTAATTGTGTTGATATTTGTTCTTTATTTGTTTTAATTTTTTGTGTTTTGTAATTAATTATGTATTTAAATTTTCACATGTTAGATGAATTCTTCGTCAACTCCAATTGATGTTGATTCGAATGAACAAACAATTAATTTGGAAGATAATGTGAGAGAGACCCAAACAATGCAAACACAAAGACCCCTATAACACCCCGCTCCACAGGCTTAAGAATAAAATCACTTTTAGAAATCACGGGAGCCGGAGTGTTACTACTAAACCTGACTTAAAATATGTATTTTTTTTTTCTAAAGGAAGCTCTAAGTACAAAGATTCCTTATAATAAATAGTAATTTTGTATTAAAATATTGAAATCATAAATGAGAGTGTATAGAAGCAGTTATTAAAATTTTTCAAAATATGTGCCATAAAAATCATAACTTGAAAATCTTTGTACATGATCTAAATCATTGTCACGCATTCTTGAACTAAGTCTCGTCTTGCAGCTTTACCTGCATAAATATTCTGACTTAGGTGGTTTAAAAACATAAAAACAAATTAAAATGAGTCAATGACTTAGTAAGAAACTCATCATAACGTAAACATACTTAATATAAGATTTTCATAAAATATTTCATGTTGAGAATTAAAGTCATGATCATCATATGTATGCTTTTGCCATACATGACTTATCTTGACTTATCTTACTTATCGTATTGTCCCACACACTTAACCCTGTGTGCAAAGTTTTGCTCTGACCCTATATCCCTCGACCACAAGGGGAGTCGCTAATAGTATTCTAGCATACTGCGGTGGGCTGCGCTTAACTCTGTGGCTTGCACATCCACCCATAAATCACATTGTTATCGTGCATCTAAATGGTCATCTATAACGGTTTAGAGCTTATCTTACACTTGATTTTATGAAACTTTACATGTCTTATGTAACGTGAGATGCATAATACATATATAACTGTAATATGTGGAATGAAACATGATGAATGACGTGCTTGCAAATATCATGACATGCGTGGTACATAAACACTAGCTTCCAAAGAGTTGACTTTAATAATAATATATATAATTATCTAACGTATGATAATCCTAGTTTATAATCAAGGTACTTACCTTGTAGGGTTGCTTCCTAAAATTTTCGACACAAAATCGATCACAGTGCTGGACTAGGTATTTTGAGTTGGTCGTTGCACTTATGGAGGTTTTATGATTTTTTCCAAATAATATACGGAAGAAAGAATATTTATAGAGATATTTGGAAAAACGGTGCCAACGAGTTTGAGTTGGACTCGATTAATACATGTAATGACACTAATTTGCAGAACACTTAATCGTGATCATCTAAGAAAGAGTTTGAATTTAAAAACATGATCTAACAATTCATTCAATATAGGATTGACAGTGACTGAGACTGCGTAAGGGACTTCAATCAGTGATAATTTTAAATTGAAATAAATTTTTAATGGTCGATCTTTAAATTCTAAAAGGAGTCTAACTCATTCAATAAATAATAAATGAGATTTAACTTAGTTATTGAGCCTAATTAAAACTCATAATCAACATCAATAATTTATCGCTCATGAGCTTATCCAATATGATCCATTAAATATAATTTAGGCCCAATAAAAATTATTAATGTTCCGAACGTAGAATTATTAGTTCGGGTCTTTACAATCCCCTAGCACCCCTAATAGTAGTAGTTGTCCACTTGTTAAGAAATGGAAGAGGAATGATCCATCAATTGTTTGAAACCATTTTACAAAGGTGGATTATTGTTCTGCAGATGATCCTAAGGCTAAGTATAATTATTGTGACAAGATGTACGATTACCACTCAAAGAGGAACGAAACTTCAACCATACAAAACATTTTGCCTTTATGTCTTAAAAATCCTCATAAACGTGGGCCTTTGGACAGATACCAAAAAATATTGGCGGGTGAGGCAACACCCGATGAGGGGGTTGAAGAGACTGCGAGGTTGTCTATTGAAGAGATGAAAATTATCGATAAATTACCATTTAAAATTGTTGAAGGGCAATGATTTAGAAATATATGTTGATTGCTTGAACCTCCATTCAAAATATAATGTCACGTCACGGTTGCAAGAAATTTATGAAATTGTTTGCATTAGAAAATGGAAAGTTAAAAAAAAATTTTAAAGATGAGGTTACGAGAATCTCATTGACTATTGATACATGGACATCCATACAAAATCTTAATTATATGTGTCTAGCTGCATATTTTATTGATAATGATTGGAGATCAAAAAAAAAAATCATTAATTTTGGTTAATCCCTAATCATCAAGGGGTTACTGTTGGGAGATATATTGAATCGTGCCTCCTTGATTGGGGCATTGATAATATATTTACTGTTACTGTTGATATGACAATTTCATATTTGAGACAGTGTTTTATGGGAAATGTGTTGGGGGAAAGTATATGCACATGAGATGTTGTGATCATATTTTGAACCTTATTGTGAATGAGGGTCTGAAGGAGTATAATGACATAATCACAATGGTTAAGAATGCTGTTAGATATGTGCGCTCATTTCCTGTAAGATTAGACAAGTTTAAGATATATGCAAAGAGAAAATTGATTAGCAGAAAATGATGTCTCTTGATGCACAAACTCAATGGAACTCAACTTATATGATGTTGGAGGTGGTTGAGAAATTTGAGAAGGCTTTCAGGGGATGGAGAGTGAGGACTACAATTTCCTCTCTTACTTTAATGATGGACACATGGGACCTCCTAGAGCTGATGAGTGGTAGACGGTGTGGGTGTTCGTAAAAGTTTTGAAAATGCTTTGTGATGCCACAACGATATTTTTTGGGTCTTTGTATGTCATGGACAACACAATTTTTTTAGAAATTTGTATGCTCCAAAAAGAGTTGATTAGGCTGAGAGAAAGTGATAATAGTTATTTGATGAACATGACCATAAGCATGATAATGAAATACGATATGTATTGAGGTTCTTTGGATATGATGAAATTGTTGATGTTGATTGCAGTTGTGCTTGATCTACGTAGTAAGTTAGGGTTTCTTACTTCCCACCTGAAGAAAATTTATGATGAGATTTGTGCTAAAGAGTTGGTGTCGAGTGTAAGATAGTTATTAGCAGACTTATACGTGGAATATGATGCTACGTTCGGTTCTACCTCGACTAGTGGAGAACATGACCCCCTCCGACATCTACAACCACAAATGATGGTGAAAACAATCACGAGATAAAATGATTCTATTAGTGGTATCAAGCATCTTCCGCCATTAGATCTAAAGTTCCCAAAACAAAGGTGGACCGATATTTATCATATGGTTATGAGGCACTCAGTCCATCTTTTGACTTGTTGATTTGGTGGAATATTAATGAGCCTAATTATCCTATACTTGTGAGGATTGCACGAGACTTGTTGGTCATGCTTGTTTCCACGTTTGCATCGGAGCTAGCATTTAGTACGGAATATCGTATACTTGATCCTTTTTGGAGTTCGTTGGCTCCAAAAATCGTTGAGGCACTCTTTTGTGCTCAGAATTGGTTGTGACATCTGTCAACACCAATTGATATTCGAGAGTCCATGGATAATGTGGAGAGCTTTGTTGCAGAATCTTGTAATGTTTTTCTCATTCAATATTTATTTGCTTTTATAAATTAATTTTAGTATTTTTCATCATCCAAGTTCACTAATATTTGATATTTTAATCTTATTAATATTTCTGTATAGAGTTGGGAGCATAATCATGCGTCATAACTATTAAAGATTGAAGATCGAAGAAGATAAAATTATTGTAATTTATTTATCTTATTTTTTTTATTTGCATTGTTGCTTAGGACAATTTGATTTTATTTGTAATGTGTATTGATAGTTCTGCTACATACAGGCACAAATGCTGAGGAACTATGCATGCCATAGATGTGGAAAAAAGTCACGTTAGTGCTTATATTATTTATAAAAAAAAAAAACAAAATGGAGGAAGAAGAAAATGCAAAGAAAGCTGGGATTCTCACGAAAGAACATAAAGAAATCTTCCTTTGCCCCTCTCTTTCTGTTTTTGACTCTTTTTCCTTGAAAATTATAGGGTTACGTTTTTTTGTAAATCCCCCCCTAAATTTCATGGCTTTTCTATTTGCTTCAACTCCGATTGGCGTTTGATTTCTATAAATTTTAAATACTGATAACAACTCCAAAATTGCTCATTTCTTACATAATTTTAATTAATTGACTCATGGTCTCTTCAAAAAAACTGGTCTCTGATTCCAGAACATATGTGAGCTATTCAAAGAATTATCGTGTGGCAAACTATAGGGTTCTTATAAAAAAAAAAAAACACTGATTTTCTATTGAAGAAATTTCTACTTGCATTTTTCTTGGGGTTGAATGTAAATCAGTTGGGTTTCTCGAGAACAATTACTGGGTGTTTGAAAAAATCCAATTTGTATAAGTACCATTTCTTGATCTGAGGCCCTACGGTGCTAGTGTTATGATTCTTGGTAATTGATGAAATTAATTATGTAAATTTCTTTAGTTATACGAGGTGCCAAGGGCCTCCTTAAACTAAGAATTTGAGATTGAAAAAGATATCATGCATTCCTTCATTCAGTAGGCTTACAAATATTAAATAAGATTATAAGCAGAACGACCCACTTCCTACACATTCGCTCAGCCCAAGAGCATTACCCACGTTTCTATCAACTAACTACTAAAACAAAAATTAGACTCAGTCAAGACTACAGCCCATGACTCTAACCCAACGGAAACCAACAATAATAGAAAGACTACAATACCCTGACATAATCAAGAAAATTATAATGAGACCCTGCCTTCCTTAAGACACTTTCGATTCTTATGGAACCCTAGTCGCCGCACATAACATGCAGTTGTGACCCGAGACTAGTTTTATAGAAGCCAGAGTGAAAGAAAAAGGCCATGGTTGTACCAAGCATAGAAAAAGGCCATGACAGTACCAACCATAGCGAAAGAAAAAGGCCATCGCGCATAAGAGGCTGGAGGCACAGGAGGGTTAAGGCTTTTTTCTAATGAAATACACCATTTCGTGAGGAGTAATGCGAGGAATGCGAGGCCACTTAAGAATTTCCTTCTAAGAGTGCCAAAATGCTGAACTCAAGGTCTCATTAATCCATGTTGGCTGGCATGCACGAGGCTCGTGCCTACCCCATTATGCCAGAGTTTAAAAACTGAAATTTAACAATATGGGCGTAATCTAAGGTAAAACGATTCATCTACCTTGTATTCTTTATCTGTTATCTTGAGATTTGTGAAGTATTTCATCTTAGCTCGTGCTTCTTGCAGATTTTCTTTAACCAGCACAGCTATGTAATCTCTAGTTTGCAGCTCTTCCTCAACAGCTTGAATCTTCGTGGTTCCTGCTTTATATGGTAATAAATGTGTTGGTGGCTACCCATACACCGCTTCATACGTTGAGACCTTTGTTGAGGAGTGGGTCGAGATATTGTATGAGAACTCAGCCAAAGATAACATTGTAACCAATCTTTTGGTCGATCACTGGAAAAACACCTTAAATAACACTTAACTGTCTTGTTCATGGCCTCAGTCTGCCAATCAGTCTCTAGGTGATAAGCTGAACTAATAAGAGCTCAGTACCATTGAGCTTGAATAACTCATTCCAAAACTGATTTGTAAATACTAGATCTCTGTCACTGATTATGGTAAAGGGCAACCCATGCAACTTAAACACATTATCCAAGAAAATCCTTGTTATAGTCAAGGCTGTATAAGGATGGTTAATAGCCATGAAATGAGCATATTTAGTTTGTTGATCACCATCATTATCACTATTTTTTCACTTGAGGGGGGGTAAACCCTCAATGAAATCCATGCTAATATCTTCCCAATTTTCAGAAGGAATCGACAAGGGTTGAAGCAACCCTACTGGATGGATGGCTTCAATCTTGTTCCTTTGGCATACATCACATGCTAATATCTTCCCAATTTTTAGAAGGAATCGACAAGGGTTGAAGCAACCCTACTGGATGGATGGCTTCAATCTTGTTCCTTTGGCATACATCACACTCACAGACAAAGGGCTTGACATCACTTGTTAATCTAGGCTAGAAAAACTCATTTTCTGTTCTTTTTTGTGTTTTATGCAGCCTATGTGACCCCCTAATGGGCTACTGTGAAACTGATGCAGGACTTGTTGCTGAAATGGCACCAAAGACTCGAGATGGAGCCTCCCTTTATAAAAGAGGAGCCCATTTCAAATTTGGTAATGAAATTGGTCCAAGGGTACTTGATGATAACGACTTAATAGCTGCTGCAACTGGGGGTCTTGCTGGTAAGCTTTCCTTAATTCCTCTACCTATTGTGTCTGCACTATATTGATGCTTGGAGTTGCATGGAAGAGTTATTGGTTGTTGTGTTTGTGGTTTGGTTTGTGATGGATGGGTTTGTGGTAGATAGGGTTATGGTGGTTGAGCTTTTGGGTTTGGTTTGTAGTGAGTGTTGAAACTATTTGATCATGGAACTGGACCCGAGAGAAGGCATCAGCCACTACATTAGTTTTCCCACTCTTGTATTCCACTGAGAAGTCATACCCAGTATCTTAGAGATCCATTTTTTGCTATGCTGGTGTCCCCACTCTCTGTTCTGGCAGGTATTTTAATGATTGCCCCAATAGATAATGCCTCCACTTCCTTACTGCCATCACCAAAGCCAATAGTTCATTTTCACAAGTAGATAGATTCAGATTCTTCCCTTTGAGAGCTTGGCTTAAATATGCGATTGGTTGCCCTTCTTACATTAATTAGGACAGCTCCCAAAGCCTCCCTTGATGCATCACATTTAATAATAATAATTTTAGTAAAATTAGGTAGCCTTAGAACAAGAGGACTCACCATAGCTTCCTTGATTTTGTCAAAGGCTTCTTGTGCTTTCTCATTCCAAACAAAGAAATTTTTCGTCAAGAGAGTAGTGAGGGGAGGTACTATGACCCCATATCCTTGAACAAACTTTCGATAATACCCAGTGAGGCCTAAAAAACCTCCTAAGGCCTTGAGAGTTTTTGGAATAGTTCAATTTTGCATAGCTGTAAGTTTCTGAAGGTTTGCCCTTATTCCATCATTAGAGATCAAGTGTCTCAAATACTCTACCTCCTTACTGCCAAAAATACACTTGGATTGTTTTGCAAAATTGTTTTCAGACTGTAAGATTTCCAGCACCATAGTAAGATGTTGTAAATGCTACTGCAAGGATTTGCTGTAAACTAGGATGTCATCAAAGAAAACTAACACAAATTTCCTTAAATAAGGCCTGAAAACTTCATTCATATCTCTTGAAAGGTCGAGAGAGCATTTGTAAGCCTAAAGGGAATTACCAAAAATTCATAATGACCCTCATGGGTCTGAAAGGTAGTCTTAGGAATATCATCGGGATTCATTATGATTTGGTGGTACCCTGAACGTAAATCAAGTTTAGAAAATATCATCTCCCCTCCCAACTCATCTAGTAATTCATTCAATATTAGAAATTATGTACTTATCTTTTATAGTATCCTTGTTGAGAGCACGATAGTCGACCCACATTCTCCCACTACCATCCGCCTTTCTTACTAGTAAGATAGTGGAAGAGTAAGGACTTTGGTTGCTCCTTATGCTGCCACTCCTTAACAATTCAACCATCAACTTCTCTATTTCTTTTTTTATAAAAATAAGGGTACCCATAGGGCCTCACACAAGTAGATTTAGCCCCATCTTGCAACTGTATCATGTGATCAAAGCTCTTGGGAGGGGGTAAACCAGAAGGTTTAGCAAAAACCCCTTGAATTTTCTCCAATACTTGCTTCATTTTAGGCAACACCTTAGTCTGACAATTTTCCTTAATGCCTTCCAGCACCTGCAACCACAAGCCTTTAGTCAAACCCTTTAGTGTTTTAATCTGGTCCTCTTCTACAATGCTTCTGGTGGATATTTGAATTCCCTGTAAGTTTACATAAATGTCACCCAAATAGAACTGCATGGTTAAATTAGAAAAATTCCCCGAAACTGAACCCAAACTTCTTAGCCAATCAACACCCAATACCACATCACATCCACCAAGTGTTAATAAATAAAGATTAACTAAGAATTTAAATTCTTGCAACAAAATAAGGACTGCCTTATAGTGACTGCAAGGAAGAGTGGCTCCATTTCATTTACAGTTTAGGCTTCCTTCCTACATATGGATCAATAAAACTATGAGTACTCCTTGTATCTATCAAAACCAACACCTTCTGTTGGTTAGTTTCTCCTTGTAATCTCATAGTTTTTGGGGCTAAAGATCCAGTTATAGCATGTAGTGAAATCCCTAACAACTCTCCTACTTCTTTCCCTATAGTTTCTCTTGATTGCACAACAGCCAGGGATCCCTCTTCTTTTTCAACTTCTTTTTTTTCTTCCTATTCCTCAACTCCCATACCTTATAACAGAAAAACGCCGAATTTATTGCATCTATGCTCAGGGTGGAATTTCTCATCACAGTAATAGCATAACTCCATTTTACTCCTTTCTTGCATTTGAGTGGGAGTGATTTTTCTGATTGGTAGGTTGGGTTTTCTGGGAAGATTGGGCTGTATGGATGGGGTTTGGTTTGTTTGGTGGGGCTGGAAGTCTCAAGATTGGGTTGGGTGTAGGTACTTTTAGTGGGATGTTAGGGTTAATAGTGTTTTGGCTATGGGATTTGGCAAAAACACCTTGGGTCCGCTGCAACACCTCCTCCTCCTGCACTTGCTAAACCAAAAGTAGCAAAACAATGTTGAAGGTTTAAACATAGTAACTATGATTCTTAGATCATCCCTTAGTCCACTCAAGAAGGTACTAATTCGAAACTCCTCTGTTATTTCCTCTATCTTATTAGACAAAGCTTCAAATTGAGTTTGATACTCCAACACTGTACTTGTCTGCCTTAATTTAGTAAATTTTCCAACTGGATCCTCATAACTTGAGGGTCCAAATCTTACCTTCATGGATGATACAAACTCATCCCAAGTGTGAACCGGACTTGAGTCCATGTGCAAACAATACCAAGATAGGGATTTACCCTCAATGTGAAAGAAGGTTATTTGTAGCCTTTGATCATCAGGTGTGTTATCATATGCAAAAAATTGTTGAGCCTTAATAATCCATTCCATTGGTTTCGCCCCATCAAACTTAGGAAAATCCAACGTAAGTGATCTGGCTTGTATCCCCTCATTTCCCTCAAACAAAGGATTATTACTAACCTTAGCATTCAAATTTGAGGACCCTTCACTCTGATGATGATTTCCAGCTATTATTGCCAGTTGTTCATAGCTAGCCAGATTATTAATTTGCTGCAACATTACCTCTAATATACTTTTTGCCTTTCCTGTTTTTCCCTCAGGTGCAGATTCTCCCCCTTCAATGACGCCACAACTTCAACTAAATGGGCCTGTCAAGTGCCTTCCGCCACTGTTATGATTCTTGATAATTGATGAAATTAATCATGTAAAGTTTTTTGGCTATTTGATGTGCCCAGGGCCTCCTTAAACTCAGAATTTGAGATTGAAAAAGGTATCATGAATTCCTTCATTCGACATGCTTACAAATATTAAATAAGACTACAAGCAGAACAACCCACTTCCTACACGTTGGCTCAGCCTAAGAGCATTAGCCACGTTTCTATCAACAGACCACTAAAATAGAAATTGGACTCAGTCAAGACTACAGCCCATGACTCTAACCCAACGGAAACCAACAATAATAGAAAGACTACAATACCATGACTTAATCAAGAAAATTATATTAAGACCCTGCCTTCCTTAAGATACTTTCGATTCTTATGGAACCCTAGCCGCCGCACATAACAGGCAGTTGTAACCCGAGACCAATTTTATGGAAGCCAGAGCGAAAGAAAAAAGTCATGGTTGTACCAAGCATAGAAAAAGGCCATGGAAGTACCAACCATAGCGAAAGAAAAGGGCCATCACACGAAAGAGGCTGGAGGTGCAGAGGCTTAGGGCTTTCTTCTAATGAAACACACCGTTTAATGAGGAGTAACACGAAGAATGCAAGGCCACTTAAGAATTTCCTTATGAGAGTGCCAAAATGCTGAACTCAGGGTTTCATTAATCCATGTTGGCTGGCATGCACGGGGCCTACCACATTATGCCTGAGTTTAGAATTTTTGTGTATTAAACATCTAGTGGAGTTTTTATTTTTTTTAAATTATCTAGTAATTAGTATAGTAGTAGATACTTAGTATTTTACTATTGCTAATTAATTTTTTTAACCTAAAGGTTACCATTACAAATGACATTAGAATAGAAATGAAATTTAATATTTAAAATGGGGTTTAAAAACTTAGCAAATTAGATCTTGAATTGAGAAAAAAATTTCCAAAAAGATTTTGAATTGAAAAAAAAAGGCCCAAAAGAAGTGGCCTAAACCGGCCGGTTTCACCCCTCTGCTTCTGTTGGTTTCAGACGATTTTTCCAGTAAAAAACCACCGGCCAGTCAGTTCAGTTTATGGCCAAACTAGCCCTAATCGATGGTAAGACTGCTCACCCATATACAGATCTAGATATGTGATTATACTCCGATCAAATTTTGCAAATATCATTTTTTTATTCTTTTAAAAAAATTTGAATACTCGAATTATAACTTATTTTTCTAAGAAGTATACTTAGGTGCTGATTGAATAATAAGTTAAAATAAAATTTAAAAATTGAATAAAATATTATTTTTTAATATTATTATTATTTAAAAATTTTAAATTATTTATTATATTTTATATAAAATTTTAAAATTTTTTTAATAATAACATGAGATGAGACCTTCAATTGCAGAATGCAGGTCCTCTATTTATCCGTTCCATGTATTCGTACTCGTGGATAATTCGGTTATAGAGCCTATTTCTGCCTTTATTCGGATTCCGGACCGGGCGGGAAAAACTGGGCCCGGATTAACGGTGCGTATCAAGCAGGACACTTCATGGTGATGCTGAGCAACTGACATTCAAGGAAAGGCCAGAATCGTCCCATCGCATTCGCATCAGGGTCATCCTCCTCACACGGTCACACCCGCCCAAATTTGACCGTTAACCCTGCAATTTCTTCTTCTTCTTATTTTTCCCTATCCCTCGAATCAGATATCTGTGCAAAACTCGTAGATCCTCAGCAATCGAGTTTAATGTGAGGGCCTCGATCGAGCGCTCTTAATCATCGCCGACTCCAGAATACCGTCTCCGATTCATGGCGGCGAAGGACTCCGTGCCGTTAGGGGTTCCGTACAAGAACCTTAAGATAGTGGCGGAAGTGGAAATGGTGGAAGCGGACGAGTCCCCCTCCCCCAACCACCTGATCGACCTTAATTCTCCTCCTTCTTCTTCGGCTTCTCCTCCTCCCAGAGATAATCACAGTAGCTTGATGACTGTGATTCTCAGTTGTACGATCGCCGCTGGGGTCCAATTCGGCTGGGCCTTACAGCTCTCGCTTTTGACTCCTTACATTCAGGTCCATTCTCTCTCTTCCCCCTCCCCCCCATAGAAAATGTTGTTATATTTTTGGTTTAATCTATGTTTTAAATTTGCGTGGCTTCTCGAAGATTCGGACCTGCACGAGTATGAGACTGTTTAGGCTCTGATTCTGAGAATTATAGTGCCTTAGCGTTCGGTGAAATCTCTCTAATTATAAAAAAATTTCCATCTGTCATGCCGTGACTCACTCCGTCCGAAGGAGTGACAAACTGAGACGTGGGAACTCCTTCTCTGTCCTACAGATCTAAAAGGCCGTCACGTGTAAATGGGTTGAGAATGTTAAGAAAGGATCAGAACGGGACAGTTGATCCTTAGAGATTGAGGATTAGAGTATGATTTAGACATTATTTTTGAATGATCATGTAAAGGGAGTAGTGATCAGCTTGTGACTCGGAACTTTACAGTAGTTTGGTGTTACCATCCAATGTAGTTACAGCTCCTAAGAAAATTTCATTCTGAGTTGAATTTAGAGAGCTAAAAAACCTTCCTCTTTAAATGCCCCCCCGTTTTCCGGAGTTGATGATTATTTAAGATTATAAAATGACTGGAGAAAGTTACCATGGCCATGTTTGCACCAAATGTTGGGGTAGAAACAGAGCTTTCTCCATGGTTGCGCAAAACGATGCGTGTAATATAAAATCAAAACCATAATTCTGAGATTTTTCTCAGTTTACATTGATGCAAGTTGTTATCTACATTGTTTATTCATGATTCATTTGATAGTTTCTGAAATCTTTGCCTTGATCAGTGAAACTGTATTGAGTAATTTGAATTCTTTTCAATTTTATAAATGTACTTCATTTTGAGTAACTGATGCTCTTAACTGATTGTTGCAGACGCTTGGAATAGAACATGCATTTTCTTCTTTCATTTGGCTATGTGGTCCAATCACAGGTCTTGTGGTAGGTGATAGCAACTGCTTACTTATTTTTCATTTTCCTTTTTTTGCTCTACTGTGGACCAATGGTTCAGAATTATAATGTTTTATATCAACTGTATAAATTTCCTTCAAAGATTTGCTCTTTAGTTCGTTACGATATATCAAGCCGTCATCTGTGACATCCCATACTAAGTGATGTGATACAGGTGGTGTATGGGATGATCCTACATTACTTGGGAGGGAGAAGTTATTGCTCTTTATAATGATTCCAATTGGACTCTTTGTATATCATTGATTCAAGTAGTAATATTCTTGATTTACTTGCTTCTTGTTTTTCAGGTTCAACCGTGTGTTGGTATTTGGAGTGATAGATGCACTTCTAAATATGGAAGAAGAAGGCCATTTATTCTTATAGGATCTCTCATGATTTCAGCAGCAGTAAGTTTTCAGAACATCTCTATCTTTTAAACTTGGTTTTATGGCTTTTTTATATTTGCTAAACTTAGTTATAAAATATATATTTGCTAAACTAAATCTTGCAAATTAGGTGATATTAATCGGGTTTTCTGCAGACATTGGATATTTATTAGGTGATACGAAGGAGCATTGCAGGTTTCTATTGCCTTCTCTTGATCCTTTGTTTTTTTATTTCACAAATATTAATTTGAGTTAAAAAAGCTCATCTAATGCAGCACATACAAAGGTACCCGAATGAGGGCAGCTATTGTATTTATTATTGGTTTTTGGATGCTAGATCTTGCCAACAATACAGTGCAGGTGAAGCTTGTTGAAACAATTTATTTCTGGCTTTGAATTACAACGTATGAAATCTTGTATACTCCCTGTGTATGGGGGATACAACCTTTTCTAGTGTTAATAAATTCATCATTCTACTTATAAAATCTTTGTTGTTAACCACCATGTATATAAGAGCAAATGACATTTTTGTCCTTTTTAGGGACCAGCTCGTGCACTTCTGGCTGATCTATCAGGTGTCTACTTTTCTTTTTCTCCTATATATTTTTTTTTCCATCTGGGTTCTTATAGATTCAGTGATATCTGGCTACTTTTGTTTTATTTATATGTTATTCAGCTAATGTGACTTTAAAACATTATAAATTGTGTTTCAAATGTATTTTTAGGCCCTGATCAACGTAATTCATCAAATGCTGTATTCTGCTCATGGATGGCTGTTGGAAACATCCTGGGATTCTCTGCTGGTGCTAGTGGAAATTGGCACAGGTGACACCTCTTGACTGTTGTTTTTTTGTAACATACTGTTTGTGCAGATTCAGCTTGAAGTTTCTTTATGAGCCTATTCATTCTATGCATTCTATCATATGTGATATTTTTTAAATACCCTTTAGATGTAAAGAAACTTTGAATCTTTCATGGTCCAGATTCTCCCTTGTTCCAGTAGATGTATTAGTTTTTGTTTTCATTGTTTAAATGCACCACTTAATTTTTGTGATGATTAATCCATTTGGATATTCATTTGTGAGCAGATGGTTTCCATTTCTGACAAGTAAAGCTTGCTGTGAAGCCTGTGCAAATCTCAAAGCAGCATTTCTTGTTGCGGTGGTGAGTTACATTTTTTCCAATGTAAATCACATGGATTCAATGACAGATCTATCATTATTACTTCTTTCAATTTTTTATATAAATGAAGCAGAAATGGTGTATTCTAGGAGCTTCTGGGAGTAAAAGATCCTATAATCATGTGCTTCCATTTTACCATTGACCACCGGCTACCGGCAGGGTTTCTGTCTGGCTAAATCTTGTTTCTGTGGATTATCTGGGTGAAGCAATGAAGAATATATAATCAGGCTTATGTTATTATAGATTGCTAAACTTGATTTGTATGTCCATGCTATGAGTCTTGCATGTGTAAGAGAGAGCAGTGTGGAATTATGGATGTTGATCCTATAAAGACTCAAATGACATCAGCCGGCTTTGAGGTCTCTGATAAAGACCAGTCATTTGTTCTGGTTATTGTAAAAAAGAAACAGCATCTATATACACATAGCTTCTGATTTTTTTTTTTCTTTTTTGGCATCTAACTTTAATATTTCATAACTTCGTTAATCTTTTAATGAAAAACCCAGGAAAGAAAGGAATTTGTTGCTTGAAGCATTTTATTGGCATCTTATTGTGTGATTCTTAGTTCACGGACGTTGTTTTGCAGGTTTTCCTGACACTTTGCTCACTTGCGACTCTTTATTTTGCGAAGGAGGTTCCACTTAGTGTGAATCGTCCCCACCGTCTATCTGATACTCTGCCTTTGTTGGATGACATACAACAAAATGGTCTGGACATGTCAAAGTCAAAGTCTTCTCTGCCAATTGCTAACAATGGGAGAGGTAACAACACTGCAGGTGATTATGAAAGGGATATAAACCTAACACAGTTAAACTCTAAAGTTGAGGATCATCACAATGAAAACTTTAGTGATGGCCCTGGAGCTGTGTTTGTCAATCTGTTGACCAGTTTAAGGCATTTACCGCTCGCGATGCATTCAGTGCTTATTGTTATGGCTCTAACCTGGGTAGGTACTGTAGTTATATCAATATTTCCTTTTTCTGTATTTTCCCTTCTAATTAGGTGTTGGTTAATTTCCAAACTTGAGTAATGCACAAGATAGTTGTTACTTCAAATTTTCTTTCTTGGTAAAAAAAAAAAAAAAAAAATTAAAATCATAATTTTTTTTTATAAGTAAAACAAGTATTTATTAATCCAACAACTGTCAATTACAAAGTTAGAAATGTCCTAATTATGTAGGAGCATTAGAAACTAAGAAATCATGAAGGTCCATGCCATTAAAGTCCATAACAATGGCCCAAGTACAAAGAGTCCTAAAAAATAACAGTTTCAGCTCTGCCAAAGATCTCTCTGTCTTTGAAAGTCCTCTCATTGCACTCCTTCCATAAGCACCACATAATACAAATAGGGATCATCTTCCAAACTGCTATGATCTGTCTCACACCTCGAATTGAGGTCCAGCAAGCCAATACATCCAAAACGGTTTCCGGCATAACCCACGCTAAGTCCATTCTTTTAAACACCTCATCCCAAAGAGTCTTGGCTACCTCGCAATGTAAAAGTAAATGATTAACCGACTTACCCCCATTTTTACACATGCAACACCAATCTGCAATGATTATCTTCTTCTTTCTCAGATTATCCATGGTGAGAATCTTGCCCAAAGACACTGTCCACACAAAGAAAGAAGCTTTGGGAGGAGCCTTATGACGCCAAAGCCTTCTCCAAGGAAACTGTATCTCAGGACCTTGTGTGAGGACCTTATAGAAGGAACGAACAGTGAACACCCCTTTTCCTGCAGAACTCCATCACAAATCATCTTCATGCTGGATATTTGGACGACAAGAATACAAAAGACTATAAAAATCTACAAAACTCCCCATCTCCCAATCCTGTGCCGCTCGGTTGAAATTGATGTTCCAGTGAATGCTCCTACCTGAGACTTCCATAACCTCTGCCACTGTGGCATCTTTGGCACTTGCAATCAAGAGAAAAGTAGGAATCAGATGTTGTAGAACACTGTTGCTACACCAAGCATCCTTCCAAAATATGATCTTGGAACCTGTCCCCAATTGCAGTCTAGTGTGTTGATGAAATATCTCCCATCCTCTTCTAATATGTTTCCATAGCCCCATTCCAGAGGCCCCTTAACTTCTCTAGTACACCATCCCTCCACTAAATCACCATATTTGTTCTCAATCACAGTTTTCCATAAAGCTTATGGTTCCTTGGTATATCGCCATAACCATTTGTCAAGTAACGCCCGATTGAACAACCTCAAATTTCTAATACCCAAACCTCCATTAGAGATAGGGCGGCACACCATCTCCCACTTGACTAAATGAAATTTAAACTCTTTTCCTAAGCTCCCCCAATAGAAAATCTCTCTGTAACTTCTCAAGTCGACCTACCACACTTGCCGATAAAATGAATAATGATAAAAAATAGGTACGTAGGTTAGAAAGTGTACTTTTGATTAATTAATCTGACTCCCTTTCGACAAGTACATTCACTTCCACCCTGCCAGTCTCCTCTTTACTTTTCCAATCACTGTATCTCAAATCGAGCGTGCCCTTGACGCTATACCCAGCGGTAGTCCCAGATAAGTCATAGGAAGAGATGCTATCTTACAACCCAGTGTGCCAGCCAACTCCCTTATATTCTGAACTTCTCCAATGGGTACCAACTCGGATTTATCATAATTCACTTTTAAACTAGACACTACTTCAAAACAAAAAGCGCCTTCACAGCCCTCAACTGGGCTTGATCGGCCTCACACATAATAAGCGTATCGTCTGCAAATAGCAAATGAGAAATAGTAGTAATAGCCCTTCTTGGCAATCCAATCTGGAAGCCACTAACAAACCCATTCGTCACTAAAACCGAGATCATCATGTTTAGTGCCTCCATAACAATAACAAAAAGTAAAGGAGATAACGGATCCCCTTGTCTCAAACCACGAGAGCTCGGGAAGAAACCCTCTGAACTGCCATTGATCAACACAGAGAACCGTACCATGGATATATACTAGCTGATCCAAGACCTCCACCTTTCACCAAACGCACACCTACCCAGTAAATATAGAAGGAAATCCCAATTAACATGATCATACGCTTTCCATATCTAGATTTCACATAATCCCTGAGCTGCCAGCCTTCAATCTACTGTCCAAACATTCATTGGCAATTAGAGCCGCATCAAGGATCTGTCTACCCTTAACAAAAGCATTTTGAGGCTTAGTAACAATCTTCCCCAAGACCCCACTTAACTGATTTGCAAGCACTTTTGCAATGATCTTATACACACCATTCACTAAGCTAATGGGGCCGAAAATCTATGATCTCAAAGGCCTCTACCTTTTTAGGTTAGGGATTAATGCAAGAAAAGTGGTGTTGAGACTTTTCTCAAATTTTTCTACCGAGAATAACTCTTGAAACACTTTCAAAAGATCTTCTTTAATCACCTCCCAACATTTTTGGAAAAAACCCATAGAGAAACCATCAAGACCGGGGGCCTTATCTTTTGCCATTTTCTTTGCTACGTCATAGACCTCTTCCTCTTCAAAAACCCTCTCCATCATGGCAACGTCCCCTGGTTCAATAGTGTCAAGAGGCCATCCAAAGTAGGCCTCCACACCCCACTTGCTCAATGAGAAGCTTTTCAAAGAACTCGACCACGTGGTCTTGAATAACCTTTTCTTCTTTGCACTCGACCCCTTCAATTTTCAGCATTTTAATGTTATTATTTCTTCTATGAGAGTTTGCAATTCTATGAAAGAACTTCTTGCTCCGATCCCCTTCCTTTAACCAAAGAGCTCTTGAGTTTTGGCGCCATGACATTTCTTCCTGTAGGATTATCCTCTCAAGATCTGCGACCAACAAAGTTTTTTGTGCTTGCTCCTCCTCAATAAGTGGCCTCCCTTCTTGCAGTCTTTCCAAATCCTGTATGTCCATCCTCTTGGTATTTTTATTCTCCTCTACATTGCCGAAAGACTGTTTATTCCACTCCTTTAAGTCTCTTTAAGGCTTTCAGTTTATTCGCAAAAATGAAACTAGGGTGTACCTTCGAAATGATACGAAATCCACCATTGTTTAACCCTTTCCACAAAACCTTCTGACTTCAACCACATGTTCTCGAACTTAAAACACCTTCTACCGCTACGAATACCTCCACAATCAAGCAAAATAGGCCAATGATCCGAGGCTAGATGTACCAAATGCTTTTGCCATACATCCGGAAAATGACTTTCCCACTCATGTGAAATTAAGAAACGATCCAAGCGGGACCAAGTTTGATTATTTGAAGAAGTGGCTGGACCCTCAGCTAGTGGAAGGTCTATTAAGTTCAAATCAAAGATACACTCTAAGAACTCCAAACTTGCTGGTCTCAATCTTCTACTTCCAAAATTTTCACTTTGGAGACGAACCACATTGAAATCCCCCCAATACACCAAGGGATCTCCCACTAGCTATGTACCCCTGCAAGCTCATCCCACAATAATCTTTTGTCGACGTCTAGGTTAGGCCCATACACACCTACAAATGTCCACAAGAAACCATTTGACACATTTAAAAGAACATGCTACCATACTGATAAAAAAGAAAAAAGAAAAAAGAACATGCTACCATATATCTCCCTATATACTCCTCCACTTTCTCCATCACCCGCCTATCCCACATCATCACAACTCCTCCCGATACCCCTGAAGAGGCCAGGTATACCCAGTCTACATAAATACTGCTCCATAAACTCCGAACAGTCTTCCTACTGATCATCTTCAGCTTCGTCTCCTGTAAGCATACAATGTCCGCTTTCCTCTCACGGAGTAGTTGCCGAATCCGAAGACGCTTCTCTACCTCGTTTAGACCCCGGACATTCTAAGATACAATCTTGGGTTTCATTGGGGAACAATCAGCCCTTTCCCTTTTGCCCTATTCCTGCTGGAGCTATCCTCCAAGTTCATCGACCACATCAATCTTTTTAGTTTCCGACTTTTCTTTGAGTCTCCCTTCTTTTTTTGGTTGTGTTCAGCTTCCATAGTAGTTAACAAAGCTATGAATTGCTCTTCATACCCCCCATCACATTCAATTCCCACAACATGTTGAATTTCTTTTTCTTTATGTATTTCCCAACTAAAATCACAAAAAAGTGAACATATTAGTTTACTTGAAATTGACACTTGTGCGTTCCTAAGAGTAAGTAATACAATTAGTAATATTATTGTAATTCTACATAAGTTTATTTTATGTGTACTATAATATGGGGAGTCACCTTCTATTGAAAATTAATGATGAAGGCTGTAATTGTTTAGTGTTAATCTCATTGCTTGTAGCTTTATATGCTGAAGTATAGATATGATGGGGAACCTTTAAAACTAGCAGAAAAACCAAAAGTATGCAACATATAGGCATAGTTTACAAACAAGTTAGAACTATGATAAATAATCTGTGGTAGTAGACAAGTTGTTACCAAAGAGTAACGTGGGATAACTGTAATTCTTTCATAAGCCCTCGGGGTTGGCTCAAGTGGTAAAGGCCTTGGGTGCAAACAATCTCTAGGGGCCGTTGGACTGGAGGATTTTTCCCTTGAATGACCCGAGGTGCACTTGTGGGAAGAGAAAAGATATTTGCAACCGTGAAATGTGCAATCGCCGCGTAATCGCTTTGAAAAAAGTGGATAAAACATGAGAACCACATGAAAAAATTAATTTTTTAATAGTAGACCCCACTCTTTTTCAAAGTGATTATGTGGCGTTTACGCACTTCATGGTTGTATGTAGAATTACTCTTGTGGGAAACTCCTTGTTGAGGGCCTGTGCACCCCCCGGGATTAGTCTGGACGCTATTCCTGGACATCTAGTGCCAATAAAAAAAAAAACTGTAATTCTTTCACACTTAATACGATGGAGAAATGTTACAAACAAAAATATTAATATAAAGCTTAAATGTTACCACAAGATTCTCAATTCGTATGGCATCAACTCATGGTTAAAAAGGAACACTTGTATTGACACTTTGTATCAATTCGTCTAAGATGAGGGGATTAGTAACTGAATCAACAAGTTTTTTTTTTTTTTTTTTGGGGCTATGGGGTGGAAGGGAAGAAAGGAAAAGCAGAATGAAGGTTATAGGTACAAAGTTTTTTGATTTTTTAGTGGGTAGTTTTTTTTTTTTTTTTTTAGAAAACAAACTTAAAACTGAAACTTTGTTTTTTAAAAAATGGCAAGGTATAAAATAAGGTTTTCTTAATGTAAATTTTTTAATTTGATTTTTTTAACCAAATGTTTTTTGCTTATGTGGTGTATGGCTTGGTCCCCCACGTAATTGTTTTTTGTTTTTGAGATTAGTGCTTTTGTGCAATGATCGCTTGTTTGAGCTTTCCATATTTACCTTATGCTGTTTGCTATCATAATCTTGCAGTGGTCCTGGTTCCCCTTCTTTCTTTTTGATACTGATTGGATGGGAAGGGAAGTTTATCATGGAGATCCAAAAGGAAATCTTTCTGATGTACAGAGGTATAACCAAGGTGTAAGAGAAGGTGCATTCGGTTTGCTATTGAATTCAGTAAGAACTCAAAATTGAGCATCGATAGTTTTAACTTTTATTGGAAATGTATCCTACTTCGTGAAAATCTAGGGCATAATCATAAACATACCTTAAAAAAAACATAAACGCACATTGGGGTGAATAGGTGTTTTATTTAGATTATTACTGAATTCAAAATGCTTCACAACTGGAAAATATCAAGCAAACACCATCAACAAAACCAGCATTAAAATAAATCACATAGAGATTTTGTTGGACGAAGTGGAAAACTTTTGAACAATTCTTCTAAAGAAAATCACTCCAAGTGATGAGTCAGCACCTAAAATTCTTAATAAGAGAAAGTTGTTAAAATCAATATATAAAACATTTCTATTTGTAGCAACTATGACTTGCAACACCAACAACATGTCAGAACTCCGGCCTCTACTCCAACAAGTTCTTGTTTAAAGGACATTAAAAAATCATGAGGGTGGTGACTTGTGAATAAAGATAAATATTTTATACTTGAGGCATAATCTCACCTAGGGGTTTCTCTCTCTAAGAATACTGGTGAAATTTTATAGTAATGTCCATAGAACTGGAAAATCATTTTTTTTGGAAGCTTAAATAGGTAGAACTCAAATCATATTTAAAACAGGACTCATAATCATTTTACAGATTCAAGTCTTAACACATTCACTTGACTGAACCTCTTATGTGCATCTTGCGAACTAATAACAGTTAACATGAGGGAAAGTCTCAAGCCACGTCCTTCAAGGTATATAAAGCATGCTATACAAAGCATGGTCTCACGTCACATCATGACATCTTTTATGTGAAAGTTGCTCGAGTGGGGGACTCATAGAGATCTTGTGCACTCTCAAATTGTGCAATTTTTGTTCCATCTTGATTAAATTTTGATGCATAGAGTGTAATATTCTTTACACTAACACTTTCTTCTGATTAGAATAAAAATGTTTTCACAATTTTATAAGTAATGGAATCCTGTAAATATCGTCTTTTCTTTTTCGATAGGTGAATATTGTCTTTTCTTGCTCAACAATTATTGAAAGGATTTCTTTTATTTTTATTTTATTTTCTCGATGTAGGTTGTTCTTGGCATCAGTTCTTTCCTTATTGAACCCATGTGTCAGTGGATGGGTGCAAGACTGGTATGGGCGATGAGCAATTTTGTTGTATTTGCCTGCATGGCAGGCACAGCTATTATTAGTTTGGTATCCGTCCGGGAATATCCTGAAGGGATTCAACATGTGATTGGTGGGAGTGCAGCAATCAGGATTGCTGCCTTGGTTTTATTTGCTCTTCTTGGCTTTCCTCTTGCTGTAAGCATAGTTGCTCTCGGTCATACTTGATTTGCTTCCATTTCTGTCCCCAGCAGAGTTTGTTTACCGGCATCAATTGTTTGTGTTACAGATTACCTACAGTGTTCCATTTTCGGTCACAGCAGAGCTGACTGCTGATTCAGGTGGCGGCCAAGGTTTGTAGCAGTCTTTTTTTTTACTTCATGTTCTTACACTCCTCTCTCGGTTGTGATCCTGAACAGTTTGTATGGCTACGCAGGGATGGCTATAGGAGTTCTGAATCTTGCAATAGTTGTTCCCCAGGTAGTTAGTGTTACATGCATTCTTCTTTATTTTCTGTCTCATTTTTCCACATTTAAATTTGTAAATGGTTGATTCTTTACTATGTGGAATGGAAACCGTCCTAAAACAAAAATCTAAGTTTTCATATTGTTTTTTAGTTAACTAGTTAAGTGTGATAATTGTTTCCTTTTACTCCTATTTGGCTTTGATGAGGATATGGCTTTCAAACTTTGAAATAGATCAGCATTTTTTTGATTTTGCAAATGAGCAGCTAACATTATATATTTCTTTGGTTCTGTTAACCTTCATCCCAACCTTTTTTTTACTCTTTTGAGTGTATTGCCATAATTGCAGTTACTATGCTTGAGAAAGTTCAACATTCATATCCAAAGCATCTTTGGTACATATCTTAGTGAGAATGTTCCATAGTCTCCTGTCTCTAATTGTTTTTCTCCTGTTATTATTTGGGGGTCGAGTTCAGAGGTACCTAGCCTAGCTTGTAATATATTATTGATAATGTTGGGCTTATTGATTGATGAATGGTTTATAAGAATATATACTTTTCCTTTTTATTCTTGTTTGATCATGGCAAACACTTCTACTCTTGCTCCCTTTTTTATTTATTAATTTAGTCAATGTTGATGTCAACTGTGTTATTACTTTGCTTAGATGATCGTATCACTTGGTGCGGGGCCATGGGATGCTTTATTTGGAGGAGGAAACATTCCTGCTTTTGTTTTGGCTTCCGTCTCTGGCTTTGCAGCTGGTGTTATTGCAATTCGCAGACTGCCAAATCTTTCCAGCAGCTCTTACAAGTCGTCCGGTTTCCATTTGGGTTAATGACTGATGGGCATCATCAAGGTAACAACCAACCTGTATAGTATTTTTACCTGTGCCCACGACAACATGCTTAGTGGTTAACTTTCAGGGGGATGGCTCCGCCGTTTGCATACATATCATATTCTAATCAGATTAACGCCCTCCATGTCAAATTCATTCATTTTTGTAATGAAAATTTTGATGCGGTTTACATTGGAAGATATAATTGCTTATTTGCTTTATTCACTTATTCTTTTAAGAAATCCCAATTATCATCTTTCTGCATTCTGAGTTCAGTGGCATTGCTTATGTTTGTATTACTGAATGATGTTTTACACAAACTGATAAAAACACATATTTTGGTGTAGTGGTTCAGGTAGTGGAATAATGTTTGTGGGTGTTACCCACTGTTGCATCAACCCACTTTATGAAGGACTTTTTCTTGGTTAGCTTGTCTATCGAGAAACCTCTAAACTTTGTACCATTTATATGTTTAATTCTTTTATACTCTTGTAGCAGGATTTAATGTAAATCATGGGCTACTTCGGTCATTTCACTCGTCAACTTATTGTGAAATGACCAAAACATTCCTTGATTTACACTTGCCCTCCTTTTTAAAGACTCTACGCGGTGACAGTGATCGGTGTTTCTGTTAAATTGCCAGATAGCAACAACGGGGAAGAGAAAGAAAGAAAGTTGTAGGGAAACATAATGTATATTCTACTCGGCAGTCTTACATTACACACATGTTGATTTGGGTATTTATTTTTTCTTCGTCAACAGGTATGTGGTATAGAACTGCTGAGTAGAATTTTTCATTCCAATAAATGTTGGTTGAACTGTGCTATTCCGCTTTACCCCTAACTACATCTGTTCATCCTCATTCCTCACTAGTTAGAGTTGCATATTTCATTGTCAATGCAAAAGCAGTGTTTATACGGTACAATCAGTCCAAGCGAACGGGTCCCCCACCCTTAAAAGGGACGTTTCTTTTTTGAATAATATACCTAATAGAAATATAATTTATGTGGTTTTTTTTATTAGCCTTTCCCATTAGAATCTAAGGGTTGGTGTGAATATATCACTTTTTCGTTGGAAAAAGAGAGAAAAAAAATAAAAAAGTTTCAAAAAGGCCTCAAACTTGGTTTTACATGTGTCTGGGCATTGGATCAGAGATCGGTATCTTTTTTCCATCGATTATTTCGGAGATTAAAAAAAGCAGAATTGGGTGGGCGGGATCAAATTCTTACTTTGCCGGTAAAAAATTTCAAGTATGTCAAAATAATCTAAACAAGTTTGAAATAAATAAATTTTATATAAGTCTTTGTAAAATGGTAGACTCTATGTTGAAGAAGTATAAAAAAAATTATTTATTTTTAACGGACCTATATTTTTACAAAAAATTTACACAAGATTTATCTATTTAAAACTTGAAACTAACATAACTATATATATATGTATGTATGTATGCATGTATGTATTGAAACAAACCAATGAAAGCATCAGTTTTTCAGCAGTTCAGAATGAATAGGAGAACAACATATACCATGAAGATTGTGGTGAATCGAGTTTGTCCATGAATTAAGAGAAATGATACTTGCAGTCGTGATGTGTAAGTACCGTGCAGTCACTTGATAAAAAATGAATAAATATGAGACTCACATGAAAAGAAATTAATTTTTTAATAGTGGACTCCACTCTTTTTCAAAACGACTGTACAATATTTACGCATTTCACTACTGTATGTAGTATTACTCATAAATTAATCCCTGCACGAGTGACTAAATCTTCTATTTATTATTTATTTATTTTATTAGTAGTACTTATGTTTTTATTTCTTGCATTTGATAATTACTTGCGATTGAATAGGTTTATGATTGTTTAATATTGAGATAATTACCATACTGTTTTTCACACGCAAATATATACCATATTGATAATTTGCATAAATTAACATGTTTGTCCATCAATATGGTAGTAGACTAAAATCTTCGGTTGGTGTGCATATGAATATTTAACGTATGAGCAATATCCATGGTTTTACTAATCAGTGTTAGAATTTGAAGACCCGATTCAAATTGCAAAAGTTTAGAGAAACGTGAAACTAAACTACAAAGTGGCTATAAAACATAAATTAAACTTCCCTCGTTTGTTTTTACAACTCTTCTCAACTCATTTTATTTAATTATTACAATTTTATTAATTTTTCACGTAAAATAAAATAAATAACTCAATTTTTTTAAATCTCAAATAAAAATAATATTAAAAAAATTATATTCTAATAATATTTTATTCAACTTTTAATTTTAATTTCAACTCATCTCATTTGTAAAAACAAACTAGACCGATTTCCAAATTGCAAGAAAACGTAACTCGACCAGTGGTTGACGAATCACTATCAGCACATATCTCCTAATTGACTTAAACCCAAAATGCTGAGCAAAAAGAAAAAGATATCCAAAATATTTTTATTAAAAGAGAAAAAAAAAAAAGAAAAAGAAAGAATCCCTCCTTCCTGCAGAAAGAAAGGGAGCACATGGAATCAGAGTAATAAGCTGAACAACTCAGAAGCACGAGATTGCATGTGGAGGAGAAGATTCATCTCTTTCTTAATTTATTGACATTATTTTTTTGTGAATTTTCTATCTTTTTAAAATCAGTTGGAGAAAATAAAAGAGTCTAAAAAAATTGGGAGCAGTGTTGAGGAACATGCAGGATCCACCCCATTCCACCAGGCAGCTAGGGCTCTCCTTGATGATCTGCTTCCACCTAATAAAGTCATGTGATGCTGGTGAGACTAGCTTGTCTAATTTGCCCAATATTAAAGTCCCATTTTGTGGGACCCTAACAATTCCCATCAATACCAATTTTACAGATTGGTGGGTCCCTTCATTTCTCTTGGGCATACCCCTCCTTTGAAAATAAGTATAAGGCTGCTAATGATTTCTCCATCAAAACTCAGAAAGGCAAACCCCTCCCAGAAAGGCAAACCCCTCCCATGCATGTCTCTTCTCCTATGTATGCTTATCATCCACCTTGCTCATGCGTGTGCATGGTAGTATATACAAAATGTAGACAACAGTTTATGTTGGGTTATTTATATGAGAAATGCTACATACATAAAGAGAATATATATAAATAAATCAACAAATTTATTTGATTTCATATGATCCGTTAGTTTTTTTTTTTTAATAGACGAAGATCCCCTATCTATGAGAGACCTCGTCTCCAATTTATTCCAAAAACCTCACTTATGACAAAAGAATACTGTAATAACAATTTCAAAGCCACCAAAGAATCCTAACAAATTGAAATACTCAGTAGCCAAAATCAAAAGTAAAAATAATAAACCCTTGCAATCACTTTCTAATATAAGGTATTCCAAGTTTATCTAATCGAATTAATCTCCGAATGCGCCCTTGAATGGAAGACGCGTCACAAAAATCTGACGTCAAACCTTGAGCTCCCTGCTTAGTCAAAAAATCCGCCACCATATTAGTTTCTATATATATATGATGAAATTGAACATTGAGCTCACGTACCATGCTTGTCACTTCCTCCCAAAAAACCTGAAGGAACCAATACTTGTATATCCCGAAAGCTAACCAACTAACAATATTCGCAGAGTTTGATTCTACCAACACATCTCATAAATTTAATTGCCGACATAATCAAAGTCCATCATACAAGGCTTTACATTCAGCAATGGTATTAGTGGCATAACCATATGCATGTGCAAACCCCCAAGGACATCACCATTTACATCCCGTTAGATTTACTTTATAATAAAAATAATTTTATAATCTGACATATTGCATCGAGTCATGTCAGTTTGTAAATTTATTTTTGTTTAATCTCTTTATGGCTAAAGTATTTCTTTATTCATATATTCGTATTCATTAATAAAACTTTAAATGAACGAGTAAACTTAATTAATTCAATTTGATTAACTAAATGCACTATTTAGATTTCAATTAATCGAGTTCATGTCGAGTCATTCAAGTTTGTGTCGAGAGAATATTTTTTTTTATCTCTAAAAAAATCTTGGACACATTTTGTAATGAATCTCCTTCAATTACAATAATATTGTCATTTGTTTCTTCAATAAATATTTTCTCTTTTGCTTTATTATTACCCATCTAGAAACATCAATATATTGCCAATTCGATGGGATTAACAATTTTATAAGTATATATAGGTTGAGATACTCAAAATAAACCAACTATTTTATAAATTTGAAAAGTCATTTCTACAAAATAATTAGGAGGTGGCAGTACTGATCGACGAATGTTTCGATTATCCTTTTGCATTAGCTGATTATAGATCCGATGGATGAGATTCTACAATTTTTTTTTTTAATTTCTTTCGATTTTATGGATTTAGGATTTGAAGAACTTTTTATTTCTTTCATAAAAAGTTCTTCACAATTGGAGAGATATAATTATTTTTTGAACTGATCACATGATGATGATTATCAGAACAGATCCACCCAAGGTACGTATTTTTATCATCATTTCATTAATATATAATATCTGAGATCAGTACTAATTAAGTGGTAAGAGTTACTTTAATTATTAGGTAAAACATAAAAAGGAGAATGAAACTTTATAGTTTTGAGATTCAAATTTTGTTAGAAAATCAAACAAAATTTCAACTTTTCAGGATCAACGCACTGATCAGTCAAACCCCTTGTATAAGAAAAGAAAAAAGTAACCCTGAATGGTCCTAAAAAGGGAGAGAAGAAATTGTATTCATGAATGATATGCAATTGGCTTTACGAGTTAGAAATTACACACGCACACACAAATACATACATATATATATACATATATATATATATACATATATATATATATTTGTGTGTGCGCGCGCGCATGTGATACGAATGGAATATTGTGGTGGTGTAGGTTAGGGGCCACAGTAGCTAGTTTGGGACCCTCATGTGTTGGAATTTTAGTTCCTATCAGTAGAGAGACTGTGGCCGATGTGTGCTGCTTTATTTATTTTTCGTATGTATGATGGAATCATGCACTTAAGAAGAGGGAAAACGAAAGAAGAACAGAAAAAAAATGACATTAATGAAACTTGGGTGCTGCCTATTGCATGGTGTGCTGTGACTGTGATCAAGAATATCAGTGACCCCAGCTGCTCGATCGCTCTAGCAACTATTTCTGATAATTATTTATTTACTTTAATTTCGTTAAAAAAAGCAATTATAAGGTTAGCCACTTTTGTACTAATCCTGATATCAATTAATTAGTACTGATCTCTTGATGATCTTTATGTTTCATAATATATAGAAACAATTTTACTTTTGTTACTTGTCAAAAAGTATATTTTTTAGCCAGAACTTAACCCAGAAAAAGCAGATAAAATAGGCTTGGATTTATATATATTTTTCATTAGTGATCATGACTTACATGATTACTAATGTTTACTGGTGAAAAGCTTAGGAGTGAGGGGAGAGATCAGATCAAAAGGAGGGGTTGGGGGAGGGTGCATGATTCGATAGATCAGTAGGATCAGTGGGAAGGCGACGAACATATATATATATTATGTATCATGAAAAAGATGGATCAGCAACGAAGAGGAAAGGGACACAGCTCTAGAACTGGTTGTGTTAGCATGCATGCATGCATGCATAGCCTTATAAATTGGGGGGGCTTTTGAAATAAAACCCTCTTTCATACGTACACAATACAAAGGCATGGCATTTCGTTGCTGAGTGTGCAGCTAGGGCTGGACTTGTGCGAAAAAGGATAGATGCATGATGGGAAAGAATTTCGTCCTAATGCACGATACCTGTTGGTGGGTTAGGGAGCAACCCCTGCCCCCCCTCATTGGACCCATCCCTTAGATTCCTGCCCCCTCTCTTCTCATCTCTCTCTCTCTCTCTCTCTCTCTCTCTCTCAAATACATACAATCTCCCTTTGGATCTAATTAAAGATACATACAGCCAACTCATTTCTCTTTTTTCTCAAGTAACCTGTTTCTTCACAGAACTCAAGACAGCACAAAAATATCACACCACCGATATGTTTGTTTCTTATTTTTTCTTAAGAAACCTGCATATATGCACTGTGTTCCACTCTATAAAACACCAACCCCATCTGAAACCTATAGTTTATTGTGTATTTATTCAATAATGATCATGATGGCCATTTCTAATTTCTTCTCTTTCAAGTCTCAAGTCTACTTCTTCGTATTAAAGAATCATATAATTATATGAACCCCATTTTCTTTCCTTTACTACTGCATGGAATCAAGCCACTAATTTAATTTCAAAGTGCCTAGCTAGCTGCTTCCTGGAATTTATATTAATTTGTAGACAAATAGTCTAATTAGCTAAGACTGAAAGAAATTAACAAAGAGATTAACATGCATTACTTCTACTTCTGAAAATAAGAACAGATTCCAAGATTAGTATAATCTAACAGCAGAAAAGTAATTTATATGTTGTCCAGTGACACGGTTTAGCACGTTTCCCATTTATTTTTCTCATCATATAAATCACTCTTTATATGATGACAAGTCCATATATATATATATATATATATATATATAAATTCATGCATCTTTCTTCTTCTCTTGCTTTCCACTTTCTCTATATTCTGTATATGTATACACAAAAAAGTTAAACTCTCCTAGAAAAGCTGTTAACGTATACAAGCCGAGGATCGTACCAATTGTTTATCTCTTCTTAAGGAAGAAATTGGGTACTGTCTCTTATTTTTAGCTTAGGATTTTACGCATATATCAAGACTCCCTTCCCCTTTCCTTCACTAAAACTCTGTCCACTCGGTGTATCTTCCATCTTCTTTCTCTATTTCAACATGATTGCCAAATTATCGCCGGAGCGTTTGAGAAAATTGTTACTGGCACAAGCCTAAGTTGCCGAACTAGATAATGATTGGTAATGGGATGGCTTTCTTCTCAGCAAATTTCATGCTACAAACCCCTCATGAAGATGACAATCAACATCCCACTTCTCTCAATCCAATCTTACCGTCATGCACACCTCAAGAATTTCATGGTACTCTCTCTCTCTCCCCCTATTTCTATCAGAAACTTAAATCTAATTAACATGGGGTTCAAATGCTTTTTCGTTGATTCAGGGGTTGCATCCTTCCTAGGAAAGAGATCCCTGTCATTTTCAGGTGTTGAATTGGGAGAAGAAGGAAATGGGGAGGATGACTTGTCTGATGATGGTTCACAGGTAGGGGAGAAGAAAAGGAGGCTTAACATGGAACAGGTGAAGACACTTGAGAAGAACTTCGAGTTGGGGAACAAGCTTGAGCCAGAGAGGAAAATGCAGCTGGCAAGGGCTCTTGGTCTGCAGCCAAGACAGATTGCTATATGGTTCCAAAACAGGAGGGCCAGGTGGAAGACTAAGCAGTTGGAGAAAGACTATGATCTGCTTAAAAGACAGTTTGAAGCAATCAAAGCAGATAATGATGTTCTCCAAGCTCAGAACCAAAAACTTCAAGCAGAGGTTAGTTCCAACTTTCCGATACATTTCCTTTTGTTATCTGTCATTTGTTTGGCCTTTCCTTTCATTTTCTTACTTCTAAATTTACCTTTCATGCTGGGGATCTTATCCAGCTGATTTTGAGAAATTTATGGGATTTGTTCCAGAGTTCTGCATGGGAGTGTCAATTCTGCTTAAATAAACTTTGAAATCGTGTTCATTTCCCACCTAATATATAGTTATGCTTTTTGACTCTTTCCTGCATCATGATTTTCTTTGAGGGAAGTCTTGGAACCAATAATGGCTTTTCAAAAAGTTCATTTTCTTTTCATGCCTGATGTACTGATTGATCAATAATATTGTTTCGGGCTAAAGGGTAATCATATCTAAAACAAGAGAACTCTCAGACACAAACATCTGAGCTAGTTGATCTGTATACCAATTAACAACAGGGAATTATCATTAATTCAGTATGTGTTTATATGCTTCATCTTGACCGTTCAATTCATAATCACTGCAGATATTGGCTCTAAAAAACAGAGAACCAACCGAATCTATCAACCTCAATAAAGAAACCGAGGGTTCCTGCAGCAACAGAAGTGAGAACAGCTCTGAGATCAAGCTGGATATCTCAAGGACACCGGCTATTGACAGCCCTTTATCCACTCATCCAATCAGCAGAACACTCTTTCCATCCTCTGTAAGGCCTCCAGGTGTGGCTCAGCTCTTCCAAAACTCATCAAGACCTGACCTCCAATGCCAGAAGATGGATCAAATGGTCAAAGAAGAAAGCCTAAGCAACATGTTCTGCGGCATGGACGATCAATCCGCGTTCTGGCCGTGGTTGGAGCAACATCATTTTAACTGATTGGAGGAACCCAGAAACGCCTCATTGGAGTATAGCCATTTCCAAGTGAAATCAAAAGGGCAGATTGATTAATTACAGCTTGTTCTTTGTGCTTTTCTATTAAACCATGTTTTGTTACCTAGATTGGTGTATAAAGTAAAATATATAGCAGGTTGAATTTTCAGGTGGTGTTGATCATCCTTTTTTTATGGAGGAATAAAGATATCATATGTGTTCGAGTTATATATTTATATCTACACTTTTTAAGTTAATTTTCTGGACTCTGAGAAATGCTTGTATTTTCATTTATTTTCCTAATCTGGAATCATGCCCCTGACTACCTCTACTGTCAAAAGGAAAATGCTGGCGAGTGAGTGCTTTGAAAGAAGTCCTTGTACAGATCATGTTTTCTGTTCTGATATCCATCATTCAGTATTCCAACGGCGAACAAAATCTACTCGAAGTTAATAAAGAAAGTAAAAACTGGTGGGGGAGAGAATCTTAGCACACATTCCAAGAGGGAAAGAAGACAAGCAGATGAAGAGGAGAAGAAAACAAGGGAGGGGTTGGTTGCTTGGGAAATGGTCATTCTCGTGAAGGGGATGTCTGGTAATCTTATTACAGTGACCAAAAGCATGGAATGGGAATCAAAAAAGCCTATATTTACGTACGTACGTACGAACGAGACTTCAAGCACTCAGCAAGCAGAGTCTTGACACTCGTTATACATCCAAACCTGGCGTAAATCGATTCACCATACACTCCCCAAAATATTTGATTTGTCAACTCAAAAGGATATCTCTCCATGAAACTTGTTTTTTAATTACCAAATAGAAAGCTCTCCATGACAAGGATATAATTCATGGCTAGTTTTTTCAAAAGCAAGCATTATATTAATATAATTATATAAGGATAAAAAGATACAAAAAGATCAAGCTGAGTGAAAAGGCCAACAAAATACATCCGGAAAAATTCTAGAAATAAGTCTCACACTCCTGCACACCACTGTATAACAGGACTCCTATACATGTTTAGAAAAATGGGATTTGAGTTCGTTATTGTGCCCACAATCAGCTGGCACATTGATATTGGACCATATTCAAACTCTTGCTTGGATGCATTCCCACTACTTTTTCCTCTCTCTGCCCTACATTGGCCATGATCCACCCAAAAAAAAAAAGAAGTTATTCAAGACTTAAAAATAAAAGTGGTTCTTGCAATTAGGGTATTAAAAGTGAGGTTTCAATCAGAAGTTCTATAAATCCAATGAGAACAGTACCATATACCCTCAGTCATCCTTCTTTACACATTTTTTTAAAGACCAAAACTACATTGTCAATTCTGGCAATAAATTGATTCCCAGACAAAAGAATTAGGAGAAAATATATATACCCAAACATAAATGAATACTTTTCACATACTTTACTAATAAATCAGTAATATTCCCCCACAAGAAACAAACAGATAGAAACCCTATAATGTAATCCCTCAGTACAGCATCTAGAGGCAACTAGCTAGCTAGCTAGCTAGGGTAATAGAGTTTTGCAGTAGTAGTTGTGCTACAACTGTCATAACAGATAATTAATTAGATTCCAACAACCAGTACTAACCCAATCTACATAGAAACAAGCATGTGAACAATATCTGCATATATAGCCCAGTTTCCTATCCACAAATCGAAGCTGATGCCAGAGGAAAGAAAGATCAAACATGCACATTTATTGTACCTTTCTTTATTTTAACATGCATATTCATGGGATCATGTGATGATCGTTTAGATAATAGTTAGCAACATGACAGTACTTTTGGATTCCAACTCCTGGCGAAGGTTAGCAGGTTAAGTGGCCACGTGGATTGTGATTTATAAGCAAAGTTTAGACATTTAATGGATTAGGTTGGATTAAGAGATATTACCAGAATAAGATAATTCCCTGCATGTTAGCTACCTTTATTCATGTGACCATAAAACTGAGACAATATGCAACATGTGACAGGTAATCAGATCAATACCTTAATGCAGGTTCGTTCGTACGTGTAGATCAGATATGTTGATAATCAAGTAATTGCAATAATGTAAATGAATGAGAGTTGCTTGCATGAGCAGCAGCTCACAGAACAACTTTCAAGAGATAGAGGCTGCGGTATGTAAAATATTGTGCTACTATTATTATTATTATTATTATTATTATTACAGAATATTATAAGCTGATGCATGGGAATTTTGTTTCATAAAGAAACTAGCTGGTCTATTAAAAAAACAAAAGAAAAGTCTGCAGGCTGCAGCTTCATTTACTATATAGGACAGGCCACCACTCACCAGTATCTTATGTCTTTTCGTATCCATTCATAATTCATCCAGAAATTCCAACCTACCATCTCTACCTCAAGCTGTCTGCATCCACTCATTGAGAAGCTTTGCTTTGTTTCTCACTCTCTCTCTCTCTCTCTCTCTCTCTCTCACCATGTCAAACCTCAAAAGACAAAATGGTTAATGATGGGGTAACTTGAGAATTTGAAACCCAACTTCTAATATCTTGCTTTGCTAGAAAATGCCCAATCAATATTGAGTCGTGAGTTTGAACCCAAAGCCCTACGCCAAATGTCAATTTCATATCAAGATTTTAGTACCTTCTGATCAGTTTTCCCTGCGAAAGCTGATCTTATCAAGATGCAAGAAAACATCACATCTTCGTCCACATATTTCCTGTACAGGACCTAGCCTTTAGTGTACTGGTACTTCCGACATAAGCGATAGTGATGGTGGAACTATCTTGAAGACAAATTATCACCGTCTATTGTTTGAATTAAACTTGTTTTACAACACTATCGCTAGCTATACACAACACCATTATTATTTCTTGTTTTACAAGTTTGAATTAAACTTGGGAAACCTACTAAGGATTGTAGTTTGTACATGGCGTCTAAGCAGAGGCTGATGAGTGTCCAACTTCTTTAGATAGAAGCTTCAAAGAAACCAGCCCAACATTTCAATGAACCCAACCAACTTACATTTCAATAGTTTATATCATACTATATAATATATATATATATATATAGAAGGTCTCTATTAATTAATGAGAAGTGTAATGTATACACATAAATTTTATATAAGAAAGTTTGCATGCTGACGTGACTTAATATAATATAATAGATCTACTTTATAATAAAAATAATTTTACAATTTGATGGACTACATTAAATCACGTTAGTTAGTATATTAATTTTATTGTATAATATTTAGGATTGATTTGGATTAAAAAATGAAATGAGATAATTTGAGGTGCGGTACTTTTTGAATCCAAACACAGCCTTACAAGCACTCCAAACATTTCCCTTTTTAAGTTATACTATTACCACTACAAATCAAACCAAACCAAATTGTTGAGTAGTTTGATGTATTCAGTACTACGTACGTCGGCCCCATAAATATTGAGCCCAAAAGGGTGGATCTTTTATTCAGAGATGGTTTAGAGTTTTGGGCACGAACTGAAGGAAGAGGAGTGACTATTCACACATTTCACAGAGTTGTCCTTGAAAGCTTCCTTTCAGCCCAAAGAAGGTTTAGGCTGAAGCCTGGAGTGACTACCTAATAGTATTCTGGAGTACTCAAGAGAGGTGTGAATTTTTTTTCCCCCCCTCGGCAATAATGGGTTGAAGGAGGCGACTAGAGATAACTTCCCTACAAGGACATTATCATAGTAGCACCCAACCCACTAGAGAGCCAGACAGGAGGGGCCTAGATGGCGAGAACCATAGGCGCTCCCTACAAATCATACTTGAGCCATAACCTGACCCCAACCCCACGAGGGCATTAATAGTTTAGGAGCCAATGAGTCACCAATTATCTTGAACGTTTCTCATTGTGGGATTAGACTCCAGGACCTAGTGTCCACTGTCAAACTCATGGACCACTGAGCCACCACCCTCAATGGTAAAGATGCATGTATCTACTTGCAATAGAGATGGTGGTAAATATTAAAATTTTAACTCTTCGGAGTAAAAACTAATGGTATATCCTATAGTAATTTAAGAAAAAGTAAAAAAGTTTGATTTGAAAAACGTAGAGAAAAGACAAGGAAAAAGAAAAGGTTAGCAGGATAAAAAGAGAGATAGGACATAAAGAGGTGGGGAAGCTTAGACTTTCAACTTCTTCTTCCTCCTCCATTTGATAGAGAGCAAAAAGAGATCTTGAAAGTTTGTATCAAAATTCAATGGTAATGGCCGAAGTTCACTTCTCGAAAACCCGTGGATATGGGCCACAATGTCAAACTATGTTTAAATTTTAGTATCACGTTCATGTTATGTATTTTAAGTAGGACCTAGGATTTGGTTGAATACATAACTATATTGTCAACTTAAAGTCCTCTACCATACACTAGTTATCCAAGCAAGATGAGTGCTATCCGCCAGTTTGTCGAAGTACCACTCATGTCACCTATGTAACAAAAGCCAACATAGTATGAGAGGATATTACTAATGGGGTAGCTACATGTAGGGCTGTAAATAAACCAGTCCATATGATTACTCGCTTGATACTCGCTCGGTTAAACTCGAATCGAGTTCGACATATGAATAAAAGCTTGATCGTAAAAGCAAAAACCTACACGATTAGTAAATGACACATACTCGAATTAAATTCGACTTGACTCGGTTAATGTTCGCTCGTTCATGCCTGACTCGATCAGAGCTCGTCCATAAGTCATTGAATATATATCATTTATTTCTATATTGTAGTATTCTTATACACATCTATATATGCTTCTATATATATTAAATTAAATAACATAAGCATAGTTACCTTTATGATTAAATGTGTAGTATGTAACCCAATTACTTATGCTTAGTCATCTATACATATATATTGAATATAGTTCATAATTATATGTTAGTTAATTAAGTACTTAAGTGATTAATTATAGTATATATTTTATAATATGTAATAGTTAGTATATAGGATTTGGTAGTTTCATTATATATTACAATGTATAACCATATACAAAATAATGTATTCATAAAAATGTTATAATTTTATAGTTTATAAGGTTTATATATTAATTGTAAAAATTTCATTAAATTTAATATTTTCTTTTGTAATTTGGTATTTTTAATTATTCAATTCATTCAATATATATATATATATATATATATAAGAGTACAAACAAAATTTGAGTAATAACTCGACTCAGTTCAGACTCGTTAAAGAATACAAACAAGGATCAATAAATAACTTAACTCGGCTCGAGCTTGTATTTGATTGGTTCAAACTCGTCTCAATTTGGCAAGCTCTCAGATTGAGCTCGAACTCGAGTTATTTGAGTCTAGCTTGACTTGATAACCCAAAAGCTCGACTCGACTTGAATCAATTACAACCCTAGCTACGTGCACAGATTAATGTGTCAGTGTCATAAGTAATGCCAAGTCGGATCGGTCAAGTACTATCAAATATTAATCGTTGATTGGTATACACTAACGTGGCATGCCACTCCACGTTAGCACATAGTCAAAATTATAAGAGTGGTGCCCTGTAGTGACCATTGGGCATGCCTCCTAGGCAAAATTTCATTTTTTTAATTTTTAATTTTTAATTTTATTTAAAATATGATTTTCTTCCCTTTACGTGAGCTTTTTAATTGTATAATAAAATTAATGAAAAATTCTACACAGTAGCCCACATCACACATTTATTTTTATTTTTTATTTATTTTTTCTCTCTTAACAAATATGTAGTGTAGAGCTGCTGAATAGAAGAACTCAAAATTAATATTTATGATACAAACAATATTCAGATAGCTATTAAGATTTTAATAACTTTTTTCTCAATTATTTTTTCCTTGTTTTTCTTCTACGTACGTCGACGGGCCGGAGGGCTTAACAGCCTTAACTTCTGTTATGCATGTGTGCTGTGGAATAAATAACCATTGAGCCAAACTCATAAGGCCCATTAACATAGAGAATAACCAAAGTCCACTTTCTAGAATATATACACCAATATTGATCAAACATCGTTAATAAGCCCAGTCACTTGATCACAACCATCGAGGGACAACACTTCGTGAGAGTCCCAACAGAGGGGACATTCCACAAGTAATCACATGTAAAATAAATACGTAAAGCTTCTTCTCTCTATCTACTTAAGAACTCATTTTGGCTTGTAAAGGGATCTCTCTCTATGGGTCTTGGTCCCGTGGGGTCGAGTAGTATTAGTTCTATAAAAAGATATTATAAAAATTAGTTTACAAATGAGGTGATTTCATACGATACGTACGTTAGATTTACTTTACAATAAAAAATAATCTGATATTGTAATATTTCATGTGATTTCGGTTTGCAAGCTTGTTTTGTAAAACCCTTTTGTAGATAAAGCATTTTCCTTATAACTCAATCTATAACTTGAAAACACTACAAAGCCAGTCCATGTAGTGCAATTGAAAAGGCCTCAACACGGATGGTTTAAGCTTAATGTAGATGGAAGCAGTAGGTGAAACCTAGGTGCAGCAAGTCCGGGGGGTGTGATTCGGGATGACAAAGGCAAGTTGATTTCCTCTTTTTTCCTTTCTCTTGGCAATAGTACTAACAATTTTGCAAAGTTTTTGGCACTTCTACATGGGGTAAAAATGGTTCGGCGATGTGGGATTTCAAAAGTTGAGTTGGAAATGGATTCAAAGATTGTGGTAGATTGGGTTCTCTCTTCTAAATGCCGTGTTTGGTACTTAGAAGATTATTGGGAAGAACTCATGTCTCTTTTAAAGGAGATCACCTTCACTATAAAGCATATTTATAGAGAAGGGAATGCACCTGCTAATTTGCTTGCCAAAATGGGATCGAAAGGTATTTCGAGTAGTTGGGACTCTTTGACAATAATTCCATGTTTCTTAGGGGCTCATTGCGTACCGACAAGCTTGGGATTCCTTATTTGAGGAATGTGTTGTAAGTTGGTTGGTTCCGTGGATTTTTTTGGGTTTGTTTCCAAGTAGGAAGGGTGATTTTTTTTCTACTATGGTTTTTTTCTTTAAAGTTTGTAGTAAGGTTTTCCTCCGTCATATGTGAATATAGTTTTTTATAAAAAGAGAGGTGGCTTGATTTAAAAAAAAAAAAAAAAACTTGAAAGCTAATGAGAGAGAGAGAGAGAAATGTTGCAGTATCACTAGATGTCAACTTGGTTTTGTCATTGAGTGCTCCTTGGGGTCCCATTCCATTGAATGGGGGGGCTTTGTAAGGAAATCGTTTACTGTACAGACATGAACATGATCAGCTACAAACCCTAACTTTCAAAGGCTCAATCAAAACCATCTAGCAGCTAGCTACATGCAGGATTATATATTTTACATGATATATATATATATATATATATATATATATATATATATATATAATGTGACAAAAATTTCGAATTCACTTTAGTAAAGTGAGGTATCATCCTATATGTACAGCTAATCTTGTCTGCATCCTCGATAGTGAGCCCTACAATATATGGCTTCTTAATTAAATTGTAATTCTATCCTCTCCATTTTATCACCACTCACGGCCACGACGTACGTACAAATGGTCGAAGTTTTGTGTAAGATGATCATGAAGTGGGCCTCGAGGGAAGTTTACGTACATTACATATCGCTCTCATATATATATATATATATATAGCTAGCTAGAGACCTTCGCTGAAGTTTCTGACGGATATATATATATATATATATATATATATATATATAGGCCGAGTAATATATTATTTGTTTAGAAATGTACCGATATTAGTGGAATAAGATCATAATTAACTCTTTATATATATATAGATTAGGAGTAACATCTTGATTAACCATTAAGAGATATAGTACTTCTTGTTACCCCATGTATATATATGTATTTGGATTTGTTTGTGACTTGTACGTACGTACGTACGTACTTTAACACATTTTATAAGCATATGTTAATGATCATTAATAAAATCGAGTGGAATAATTATTTTCACACAAGCAATATTGTTTAACGATACATGATGAGGATCGAGTTTGCCGAAGGGGAGACATCATGCATGGCTGGCTAAGCTCACTACCATATTAATTCATCACCGACTTATAAAGATCAGTAGAACTACGTTATGTTAATTCATCATCAAGTACGTACGTACTAATTAATTACACGATTAACTCTAACATATACAAGTCTAATCCCTCTCAAGATATGGTGAAAGAGTATGAACATCATTTTGTCATTCATGTTGTTCTATATAATACACAGTAGTCCTGACGACTAGCAAAATTAAAGACACTTTCGAGCGTTTTTCCCACAGTACGTGTTGCGGGGTCTCAGACAATTCAGGTCGACCTTGGTGCACGCATACTGAATAACCATGTGTCATAAAATGAAGTTCTTGCCCCCTGCCTTTCGTTCTTTCCTTGTGGGGGGAACCTTGGACCCTCTTCGTCTCAAGGCTAATGATGAATGATGATAAAGCAAATTAAGATGGTTGCAGCAGATGGATCAATCGTGGCAAGTCCCATGCTTGCTTGGTTTTATTCCTTACTTTGCTCATTAATATTCAATGGCAGTCATCCCTACACACTCTAGCTCGGGCAGAGCAAAAGAAAAGGAGAGAAAAATGGACCAACGTCCTCAACTCATTATAAAAAAGGAACTGAAACTGGGATTAATACTACTGGTTCAACGTACGGGACTTACTTTTGACCCTTTTGCTGTAAATAAAATCAGGAAACGCAAAATAAAATCAGGAAGTGTGGATTTGGGGGCCGGGGAATTGAGGATCGGAAAGATCTGGATCAAGTGGTGTCAAGTCATGAGGCCAGATCAGGATTAGGTCTGCGCAGTTAGGGATAAGCTCTACTATAAACGCACCTTTTATTGCTTTTGTAATATGCATTGGGCAGGCAGGCAGGTAATATGTCTTTATTGGAAGATGCTAAAGAGATAGACCCATTTAGTAATGACAGATCAATGTGATTCATCCTGCTGAGTTCCCTTTGCCACTTTGCTGCAGGTTCTGCTGCAAGGACCCTAGCTAGCCCCGCCTTCCTATGTGAGTAGTCCATTCTAAAGGGCCATATTGATATGAACTTGTCTATGTTTGTGACAGTCTAATCTCATTATATCGGTAGAGATCAGTACTACTAGTCAAGTCTCCGTGTATGAAACTTTTGCTATTTTCATGATCTGTTGCCAAAAATTCATGAAAATATTCTCAACCATTACTGATCTGTAATTGCAGTATATCCACACACTCCTTGCTTAACATTCACCACTGTATAGTAGTTATCACCAAGAGTACTAATGTTGCAGCTCTTTCATATCTACGTACAGATTTTATCATTCGATCGATCTAGTTTGTCTAAAATTTTAAATAACGTCTAAAATTTAAGTGTTTAATAAAAGAAACCATTTAAAATATATCACGTCAATAAATATGATTAGAGATAATAAAATTTAAACCGAAAGAGTAATATTAATATGAGGACCAAGTTTCTAGTCCAACCCTAAACTCGAATTTTTAAATCGAATGCTTGCACTTTCTTGATTTTCCCATTATACATATATATATGTTCCTTTTATTAATCATTCTACAGTAGTAGCTGTGGAGAAAAACCCAATTCAAGGTGTTCGCGGGAAATTCAAATAGTGGCAGTAGTACTACTAGTAGTGTCACATGTTGATTAGACACATGCACTGTCTTCGTTAATAGGGCTCGATCGGTATTGACAACAAAATCCTTAACGGGGGGGGCCTGCAGCTTAAATTTGTGATCTAGTGGCCAGTACTGATGATATTTAACTTGGCAATATCCCAACATGTTAGAACAAGCTAGCTAGGAACGTGATCACACAGGCATATACTACCATACATGATCAGCAACGCCAAAACAATATTGTCATCTTAGAGAATGCTCAAAAAAAGTACTACTTTTAAGTACAATCTTATGAACAGCTAGGACAAGAAATCCACACCCTCATTTGATCTGTCATTGAGGCCATTCAATCATGCATCTTTCGGCGTTTGAATGCCACAGATCGATCGACGATCTTTCACTCGGCGAACTTGGTCGCCTATAATCTAACAAATTAATGGAGTGCATGCCTCCATCATTATGTGTGGATGATGTCGATTGATCTGCATCTATCCCTAAACACCAGTAGTTCTTGACTTATTTTTTACTTCATAGATCATTAGATCACTTGTATTTTTCAGTACTTTACTTACAGTATACTAGCTAGACCGCAACGTACGATGTTTTCCATAATAAGTCAAAATTTATTTTTGACTACTGCGCTTAAAGTGTTGGATATTGGATATATATATATATATAGCTAGCTACAATCACTGTTCTACAGTCGGTCAAGTGCTGATCGATCATAAACATGAAGCAGGGAATCTTGTAATTATCTTATAATTAAAAAGGGTCGACACAGCAATAAAAACCAATTAGCTGCGGGAACATATAAGGAGACCAGGGCATAGGATTCCCAAAACCCTTTTTTTTTTTTTGGTCTCTTTAACATCAAGAGCGTGCTTTGTAGTAGAAAAGATAAGGAGAGAAAGTCATGAACGAAGTGAAAATCCACAACACCCAGCTTGTAAAAAGGTGGCTCTCATATCCAAAAAATGGTGGGGTGCCCACAAAGATGTAGGAATCCCAAGCAATAGAGCCCCAACATCCACATAAAGCTAAAAATAGATACAAATATTATTCTATAAGCTCCGATACATATATATATTTGTTCCGCACGTGGGGCCTTTACGTCTCTGATCTTTTACACGGGATTGATGATCTGCAGTAAGGAATATATTGCCACTCATAAAAATATAACATGAATAAAAACAACTTTGTCATTTCACAAAAGAGAATTAAAGACGATCGAGGCTAGGAAAAGGACATAACCAAAACGTGCATGGTTGCATATATATCTCTTGCATGCATATATGCATGGTATATATATATATATATATATATATATATATATATATATATATATATATATAGGTTCTGATCTCAGACGTCCTATAGCTAGCTAATAAAAAGGATGCAAAAGTAATATATTTCTTTATATATGCAGTTTGCTCATAATTTACTAGCTACTAGCTAATAATTAAAAAGAAAGTGCATGCATGTCACAACACTAAAGTAATTCACGGGCAACCCATGCAACAGTGCATGCAATATATCTTCAAAAATTGAAATTATATATGACATGATGATCATGATCAGAAAGGAGGGAAAAAAGATCAAAGAAGAAAGTAAGCATATAGGCTGTAGTACTCTTAATTGTTTTTGTTTTGCTAATAAATTTGTACCTAAATAAAATTATCTTTATAATTTGTAGGTTTAAAAATACTGATGATCTTTATATCTTTTTTTAATTGGCTTCTATCAACCTTCTTGTCCTCTTTTTTGACAAGTCCAAGTACTTGAATTAGTTTGGAAAGATACAAACTAGCAGGATCGGAGCAGTACCATTAATTATAAACAAATTAATCCCAAATTGCATGCATGGGCCCTCCACGCCTAGCTAGCTAGCTAGCTAGCTAGAAATTAATAACCAAAGAAAGAATTAATACAGCTTATCATGATCATCAAAGGATACTATGATCAGATTGTGCACAAACAACAAGACCAATTAAGATCATGTACTTAGGGGAGGGGGGGAAAATTAATTAATAGGATTGCATCGTATTCCATTGAAAAGGCAGTTCGCCAGAAAAGTTGTCCCACTTTAATTTCCTCCTCAAAATAGTGAGATCAAGTAATTCAACACTACAAGAAACAGGTTTTTTTGCAGCATCATTTTTCGTCGTAAAAAGTAGTTAAAATCGCCGTTTAAGTCTTTTTTTTTTTATCATTTTTTAATAAGAAAAATTAAAACATATATAAAGGTTCATCATGAACATGATAAAATCATTCTCATCAATGACTGGTTTCAAGATATATTAGCATCCATTATGCCTTAATTAATGTTTCTATATATAGAATATAATTTAATTAATATGCTAATTAAAGTAAATAAAGATAAATCATGATCAGAATTAAATAAGTTCGGATATATATATATATATATATATAGATTAATGCCGGCCCAACCTAGCTAGCTAGCTAGAGATCAAGACAAAACGTCTGTGGATGTGATTAGACCAAATAATTATAAGTAGGAAGGTTATGATCATAAGCTCATTGAATATTTAGCAACTTATAATCATTAAAATTTTCCTTTTGTTAGAAAGGAAGCTAATAAAAAGGCCCACGTTTTTATTTATTTTAATTTTTTATTAATTTTTAAGAAAGCCTGAGAAAGCGGAGACAATTAATTAGTGCAGCCTAGCTAATCGATTGATGGCATGATGAGGGGTTTATGAAAAGAAGATGCATTATAAGCCCCACACCCATCTCATCAAATATCAATCTCTTTGGGAACTTGGGCCTCTCCACCAAAGCTCTACTTACATCATTATAACTTCATGTGCATGTTCATCTTTTAATTTGGTTAATTTTTTTGCATTAGTGCTTCATGCTGCTGCAAATTATTAAGTCTGTGGCTATAATTTAGGCATCACTATATAATATAATTGGTGACTAACGTCGGACGTACAACTAGATCTTCAGCAATATTTGATCATGACATGATATATATATATATATATATATATATTGCTCGATCAGGATCTAATTAATTAGGGTAAGAAAATTAGTTAATAAGCATCATGACTAAAATTGACTGTAAACATGAATTAATTAATTTGTTCTCGCTTTCCTTGGGGCGTGTGTGGGAAATATATTAATGGCATATATTTCCCTAGCTAGCTAGGGGATTCATATAATTTATATCATACCTGGCCGGCTGATTGGAAAATCTCTAATCCCATGATTAATAACGTACGTATGTACGTATATTACCAAGTTAATACTTCATGGAGTTAAGTTGTGGGAGGTTCAGATCATGATCACTAGCTATAGTGTCAATTTCTTGCAAAATGATATTCAAGATGCATGCTTTAATATATATTGATAAGATTGGTAGTATTTCCATGATCTGTTCCATCTCCCCCTATCTCTCGATCGGAATTAATTTGTATTTAAAGCATAATTAAGAATGCTAGCTAGTTATTTATTTTGTAATGTTATTTGCTCCAAAAAAAAAAGAAGTATATATATTGTCATATCCCATTCTAATTAAGTATCTTAGACTGATCAATATATATAGCACTGATCGATGTTATATTAAGATCATGAATATATAACAATAAATCTATTTGTCAGTCGATGTGAATGTCAATATAATTTCTTTCACATTGTTGATCATATGGTAATTAACATAACTTCATTTGTAAGAGAATCTAATTTCAAACTTTTCTTACAAATTAAGTTATGTATATCATGTTAGCAGTGCGGAGAATCATATATCCTCAACATGGAGAAAATGTGTTTTTTACACTAAATTCTTCATGTAAACATGACTAATATCATGAGGATCTTGTTTCAATGCATTATGCATGTATGCACCCTCAGCATATCTATCTCTAGATCATCAGACGATCTCACTCTTTAAGTACTCATTACAAGAAAAACGAATTTTTGTGACTAATTTATTATAACCAAAAGACTATTCGTAACCAATTTTAGTTGCAAATAGTTATTTAGTTAGAATTAACTTGTCGTAAATAAACAGTTCTCTTGTAGTAACTAAAACGGAATGATGACCTATACAAAACTTTGGACGTACATACGCCATGATAATAATGCATTCAAGGTAGGTCCATGAAGTACATATATATATAATGAAAGCATTTGGGCAGGCTAGAAGCAATTTAAGCACATATATAGACATTTTTGGACAACTCATAATGGACCCATGCATGCATTAACAGAACTATTTACAGACAATACTTTATGATCAAGTAGTACCGCAATTCGTCAAATTAAGACTACAGGCCAGAAAACGCGTTTAGAAATAAGTAACTCATTACTTTAACCTTTAATTAACATCCAAACTATCTAATAGCGAAAAACAATTGGCTTAGAGATTATATATATATATTATATATTATAGAGTAATGCTATATATATATACAGTCGTGGAACATACAGTTGCTTTGAAAAAGAGTAGAGTCTATTATTAAAAAATTATTATTTTTTCATATGGGTCTCGTATTTATTCATTTTTTTCAAAATGATTGCATGGTGCTTGTGCACTCATGACTGCAACTATCATTTCTCATATATATATATATATATATATATATATATAATATGCAGCCAATCAATTAAGGAATTCATGTACAATCAATAACCGAAAAATGACAAAATTAAGCTTGCTCGATCGGCATTATATAATATAGGATCCCATATATATTTTGTCTTTGAAAATAAGGCCGGGGGGGTTTGAACTTTTAAAAGGTTTGGGAGATCGATGTAGGAAAATTAGCTTTTGCATAGATAGGGTTCCACACAAAGGTCGGACTTTTTCTGGGTCGTCTTGCTCTTTAGTCTTTGATGGCTGGCTGCAGCTTGCGTCTTTTGGACAAATATTATCACCGACCCTCCCTCCCTCCCTCCACAATATATAATAAGCCCCCACCATCAGCTTGTTTTTCTTTAATGCTATTTATATATATTTATGTTCATGATCGTTATTAAAATATAAAATAAATAATATAAATCTACATATTCTTATTATAAGTCGTAATTCACAATATGGTATCAGAACATATCAAATCATGAGTTCCAGTCTTGATTCTAAACTTCAGTCATTTAATTAAATAATTAAAAACTTAGTTATTATTTTAATTTAAAAAAAAATTGTGGATCATGTAATTGAAATAGTACTACATGGGCATGCAAGAACACTACTACTATATATATTATATATATGATATATGATATATAAAATATGATTAATTTGTTAGTTGAAACAATAGATAGCTGATTTCGCGGTCAAGAAAGTGACACGTACAATGAGATGGCCATAACAATGCATGGGTATCCAACATTTCCAGATTTATTGAAGGAAAGGGTAGCTAGCTAGCTGTAAAAGATTGATTGTTTCTTTAATGCCGCGTGGCAGATCCTGGGTGTCTTTTTTGTCCTCGGGGTAGGTAAAAACCGTTTGGTTTACCAACAAACTGAGAAAGTTTGAGACCATGATCTCTCAAATACAAAGGAGATTCTTGGTTATAATAATTAAAAGGCTTAGAGAACCCCTAGCTTTAAACTTTCATTAAGTCGTGCAGATTTCGGTGGTTAATTGCCATTTTTAACTCTTTTTTTTAAGATTTTAGACCAAAAGTAATACAGTACTATTAACTTGGGACAGTTAGATAAAACTGTCAAATGAACACTTGTCATTTTATAGATCTCTCTCCATTTCTTTGAAAAATAACTTCCAAAGTTTAGAATAATTCTGTTTGAGAGAGAATTAATTAATTATGATGGGCTACTATTCTTCCCATATTTTTAGGGCATAACTAACTAATTATTTTTAATTACTTATTAAAGGTTAGCCCAAAATCAATGGACCATGTAAAAGGTAATATGAATACATATAGCGCTGCTTTACATCAGTTATTATTTTACCCCACACCTCACACTTTTTATTTCTTTTAGTTTTATGTTAGACTCATCGCCATCACCTTTAACCTCTCTGTCTCTCCGACCTCTCTCTCTCTCCTCAAGCTCTCATCGGCCACTCTTTCTCCTCAAGCTCTCTCTCTCTCTCTCTCTCTCTCCTCAAGCTTTCTCTCTCTTCGACCTTTTTCTCTCTCTCTCTCTCATCGGCCTCTCTCTCTGACCTCTCTCTCCTCAAGCTAAGAGAAGAAAAAAAATAAAACCCCACACGTCAAGTGTGGGGTGTGGGATCAGTTGCTGCTGATCCATAGAGTTTTTCGAATACATATCATATTTTGAATACATATCATATGAACTCAAGAAGATTTTGTTGTTTTTTTTTTCTCTCTGTCCTTCTTCCTAAGATCCTCCCTTCGCCATCAGAGGGGTGGGAGCTTCAACTCTTCCAACTCTATTTCCCTTCAGTACTTTCCAACGCTGTCCACCAGCTTATGTTCGATCTTTCCATTTGTTTTCCAGAAATAACATAGAGATAGGCCGATCTACTGATTTTCAGTTACCTTCAGCCGTCAGGCGCGGGTCCGCAAGACTTCCCAGCTGTTGATCTGTTGGCTTCTAAAAGAATCGTGTCCATTCGAGTAACGCGTGAGTCTTACATGCCATCGCGTCACGGTGTGTTTTCTACCGCCATGCGGGATAGAGATGGGATCAACGGCATTGGATCTTGCAGATCCTAAAGAAAGCAAAGAATAGATCAAATAAAGTGAATATTTTTCTTAATTATCGGGATGTGTACATCAAGGATTTATATATACCCAAAGTGTGCATACAAAGCTTAGAGAAGGGAAGTATAAATTATACAAGTTGTAAGGATTATTTAGCCAACGATCGACTTCCTTATAGAGAGGATTTTGTTCTTAATGGCTGAGTTGATTGAGCTTTTCCTGGGATAGAATCCTGGTTACCTCTGTTAGACGTTGTCCCATGCAGGATCTCAGACTTTCTCCCATGCATGATCTTAGACGTGAGCTGTCTGTTATCAAGGAAATTGAGCTGCTGTCAGAGGGGCTTGGTGAACATATCGGCTAATTGAAGAGATGTAGGAACATGGCGTGTCTGAATGAGACCCAAGGCAACATGTTCTCGCACAAAATGGTAATCGATGTCGATATGTTTGCTTCGAGAATGATGGACAAGATTACAGGTGAGATGGAGGGTGCTAAGGTTGTCACAGAGGAGCAAAGGAGTCTTATCTAAAGGCTAGATCACGAAGTAGAACAACTAACCAAGTCATCTCGGCAGTAGTATGAGCAAGACTTCGGTATTCGGCTTGAGTGTTCGAGCGGGACACGGTATCTGCTTTTTTACACTCCAGGAAATACAATTTTTACCGAGAAAAGTGCAAAACCCGTGGTGGAGCGGCGTGTTTCTCGACAGCCAGCCCCATCAGCGTCAACAAAAATATAGAGATCAAGTGTGGAGTTAGCGAAGAGATAAAAGCCGAGATTGGAAGTACCATGAACATATCGAAGAATCCGCTTTACCATTTGAAAATGAGCCTGGGATGGATTGTGCATGTATTGAGCAACAAGATTGACACTGAAAGCCAAGTCTGGAAACGTGAGAGTGAGGTATTGGAGGGCCCCAACTAGACTGCAATAGAGCTTAGGATCCGAGAAAGCAGGAGAAGTGCCCAGGTCCTTAGATTTGGATGTCATTGGAGTGACAACAGGTTTATAATCTGTCATCTAAGCCCGACGTAATATATCCAAGGCGTATTGAGTCTATGATAGAAAGTGACCATCAAGATTTTGAGTAACCTATATATTGAGAAAGTAATGCAAGGGTTCTAAGTCTTTCATATCAAATTCACTATGAAGAGCCTAAACAAAGTGATTTAGTATTGAAGTATAGGAACTGGTAAGAAGAATGTCATCCACATAAAAAAAGCGAAACATAGTTGCATCAGCGGTGCGGAAAGAAAATAGAGAAAGGTCAGATATACACCAAGAAAAAACCAAGCTCAAGTAAGAAGGAACTAAAACGATCAAACTAAGCCCTTGGGGCTTGTTTTAAACCATATAAGGCACGGTTTAATTTGCAAACATGATTGGGGTAGGAGGGGTCGAGAAACCCCGACGGTTGCTCCATGAAAATAGATTCTTGAAGGTAGCCATGGAGAAAAGCATTTTTGACATCTAACTGTCGAATTTCCCACCTGCGCACAAGAGCAATGGATAAAATTGTTCTAATAGTACCAAATTTAATAATGGGAGAAAATGTTTCAAGAAAATCAACACCATCTATTTGATGGTAGCCAATGGCGATAAGGCGAGCCTTAAAGTGATCAAGTTCACCATAAGTATTAAGCTTAGGCTTAAAAACCCATTTATTGTCAATAATGTGCATGTCAGGGGTGTGAGGAACCAACATCCAGGTATTATTTTTCTCCAAGACAGCAAGCTCCTCATGCATGGCACGATGCCATCCTTCATGATTTAAGGCAGCACAAATGTTTTTAGGAACCTATGGCAAGGACAAAGTAGTGTGTAAGTTGACATACTTAGGATTGGGTTTTCAAATACCTGCTTGAAGACGAGTGAGCATTCGGTGAAATGGTGATGAGTCTGGGACAGTGGAGAGATGAGGAGCTATGGGTGATACCACAGTGTGTGAAGAATTAGCTGTGAGAGAAGTAAAAAGCGGAGATGATGGGGATGTAGATGCTGCAATGGGAAGTTCAATTGACGTGGCAGATGGAGTTTGAGCTTCTGGGGATGCAACTTGAGGAGAATAAATAATAGCAAAAATAGAGGGAAAATCAGGTGCAAGATTGGAGGCATCTTTGATGGGAGGCGTAGTCAAAGGGCATGTAGAAGAAGAGTCCAACCATTCTGTAAAAACAAAGATGGCGCCTGGGAGGTGTGAGGGGGTGTGAAGGCTGGTAGGATTTTTGAAACGGAACTGAGTTTCATCAAAAGCAACATGTCGTGATACAAACATTCTTCTGGTAGGCGGATAAAAATATTTATAGCCTTTATGTTTGCTACTGTAACCCATAAACACACATGATAAGGATTTAGGATCAAATTTATTAGTTTTATTCGTCCAAATATATGGAAAGCATTTTGATCCAAAAACACGTAGAGATAGATAATCTAAAGTAGGGAGAGTCATTACCAAGAGTGGAAGAGGGTGTCCTTTTGATTAAGAACATAGTAGTAGAAAATGCTTCTACCCAAAAACGTTTAAGCATACCGATGTGAAAGAGCATTGTAAGAACAAGTTCTTGGATATTTCAGTGACATCTTTCGGCGATGCCATTTTGTTTTGAGGTGTAGGGACAAGACATTTGATGTAGAATACATTGATCCTTGAGAAAATGAGCAAAAAGATTGCTAGAGAACTCACCGCCACCATCAAATTGAAACACCTTAATTTGTGTAGAAAATTGACAAGAGACATATTTCACAAAGGCACAAAAGGAATCATAAAAATCTGATTTATTTTTTAAAGGAATGAGCCAAATGAAGCGGCTAAAATCATCAATCAAAACCGTATAGTACAAAAATTTATCCAATGATTGCACAGGGGCAAGACCCCAAAGATCATAATGAACTTTTTTCAAGTAAACCATACTTTTTGTCAGATGAAGAAAGAAACGGTAGGCGACTAAATTTGCCAATTTGACAACTACCACAAAGAGAAAAATTATTTTTGCCAACTACTTTTATTAATCCAAGCGATTTTAAAACATCAACTGTTGAAGGTTGTGGGTGGCCAAGCAGCTGGTGCCATAAATTTGGATTTGTAGCTTGAAAACGCGTTGAAAGTAAGGCTTGATGTGGCACTTGAATGGTGTAAAGGTTACCCTTCTTGTGGCCTCTCAACAAGACATGGTTGGTTGCTCGGTCCTTGATGACAAAACTAATACAAAAAAACTCACAGTTAACAGGATGATCAGTAGTCAATTGTCCCACAAATAATAAAATGCATTCAAGATCAGGAACAAGTTAAACAGAATTAAGAGTGAGTTGAAGAGGTTTCAAGCCAATATAAGTGTCCCCAATATGCGTTATAGGAAGCAAATGTCCATTACCTACCATTACATGTTTGGATCCAGTATATGGACGAAGATTGTGTAAAATACCTACATTGGAAGTCATATGAGTCGGGGCTCCAGTGTCGATCATCCACTCATGGTCGTTGGGGTTGTGGATGGTAAGAGCTGTAAGAACTTTAGGAATATTATTATCTTGAAAAGCTTTGTCAAAGCGGTGCTAGCATTTAAGGGCATGATGCTCAAATTTGTTACAAATCTGACATTGTGGAGGACCATCGTTGGCAGTAGTGTGAGAATTTCTACTAGAACCACGATTATTTTTATGAGGAAAACCTTTGCCATTGGAAGAGAAGTTCTGATTTGTGTTACGACTGCCTCCTTTGTGGTTTGAGTAATTTGACCCCTTTTGTTTGTTACCATAGAAAGCCACGTGATTACTCAATTCAGTGGCATGAAGTTTGTGGCGAATATCAAAGTTTCGTAATAGAGGCACAACTTCAGCATAGGAGGGCATTAGAAGTTTGAGCATGGTAATAGTGAAACTTTCATATTGCGCTCCAAGACTATTGAGTAAGGAGAAAACCTTCTCTTTATCGTCCACAGGTTTCCCAATCCCAGCAAGATTGTCACAAAGACGCTTAAAGTTATACAAGTAATCGTCTAAGGAGAGATCAAGAGACTTACACATATAGGAGAGTTCATGGCGCAAATGAAATTCACGTTCTTGAGAGGATTGTGCATAGGCATCTCGAAGTGTTGTCCAGATTTTTGCAGCTGAGTCCATGCCGATGACGAGACCAAGAGCCTCTTCGGTGAGAGTCCCAATAAGCCATCCTTTAAGTAGTCGATCAGATTGTTTCCAGTTTGCATGAGTAGGATTCGGTGGATTCTGTCCATCACTAGAATCTTCAGGAGCATAAATAAAAGGATCAAGAACTAGGCTTGTGCCAGTGAGAATGCCAACAAGATCCTGGCTTTCTGCTAATATTAAAAATTGCTCATGCCACAAGGGATAATTCTCATGGTTTAAGCGAAGGGTAACAAAATTTCCAACATTAAAGGAGGAAGAACCCATGTGCTTAGAGTTGATGAAGAAACCAAAAGGAAAAGAAGAAGAAAAAAATTGCAGGAAACAACGTTAGCTTTTCCCAACTCTTGATACCATAAAGAAAGCAAATAATAGATCAAATAAAGTGAATATTTTTCTTAATTATTGGGATGTGTACATCAGGGGTTTATATATACTCAAAGTGTGCGTACAAAACTTAGAGAAGGAAAGTATAAATTATACAAGCTATAAGGATAATTTAGCCAATGGTCGACTTCCTTATAGAGAGGATTATGTTCTTAATGGCTGAGTTGGTTGAGCTTTTCCTTGGATAGAATCCTTGTTTCCTTTGTTAGCTGGATCTCAAGCTTTGTCTCATGCATGATCTTAGATGTGAGCTGTTTGTTATCAGATCCAACAAACGTCTTCTCACCAGCAATGGCGCATGATTCACACGTGCCTTCACAACCACTAACAGTTGTTCGCTAGAGTATCAGACCATCTATTGGATGCTATTTTCTTATGTTACCGCTTATTCTAATCAAAGATCGTGAGAAAAAGGAATTGGACGTTTCTTTCAACCAAACCGAACCAGCAAAGTACAACACAACATAATACAATCTATTGCAACTTTTACTTGTGGTAGTGTCGAAGTCCATTTATCAAACTGAAAAAATCGCTTTAAGCGACTTTCCCTTGTAGGAAATGGGTAGGAGCCATTAGCTTCAAATCTTTTTTTTTTTTCTTTTTCTTTTCTTGTGCTGTATTAACTGGTTTGAAGATGATTGTTGAGGCCTCCACTCTTTAAACTCTTATATCTTGTAAATGTTTAATATATAAATATATATATATATATATTTAGATATATATACACATACATTCACGAAGCTTGATTAGGGAAAAAAAAAGAAAAGAAAACATATTATATAAAAAGGCAGTATTTTTCTGTCTCCTACGTACGGCTTAATTAGGTTGGTTTGCCAATAAGGCTGGCTGGGTTCATTCTACCATATTAGACGACAGTATTAACTTCAGAAGAACCCATTAAATACATCGAAATGAATATAACTGTATGTATTAATTATATGTACTTTCGCTTTTTGTTATTTGTTATTGAGGTTTAACTTACTTAATTGGACGTACATAGCAACTACTTTACGCGATTACTATATATGATATATCAAGAAAATAAATTAAATAGAGATCAGATTGTGTAAAAGATCAAAGAAATATATGCTTTATATTTTTAAATTATTATTATTATTTTGTTAATCAAAGTTGCATTGAAATTAAATCACAAATACATGAAGAGGAGAAGATGAAATAACTCCTTGATAGAGGACCTTTGGGGCTCTTGATTTTCTAGAGAGGAGGGGAGAAAATCTTTTAAAGAGGAAGGTACGTTTGGATCCTTAATTTCTTTTAACTCATCATTATAATTTTTTTAAATTTTAACACAAAATATAATAAATAATTTAACTTTTTCAAATTTTAAAATAATAATAAATTATTAAAATCTCTAATAAATTAAAGGTACAAAACGAATTTATCTTCAGAGATGATTTCTTTAACATTGCAGTGGTATGATATAAAGTTATTCGATTATCAAGTCAGTGTGTAGAACATATTTAATAAAATATTGTTTAAATGAGCTTTCGAATAAATATTTTCTACTTAAATATCTCCTAAATCTAGTTTTTCCTTCCTTACGAAAAATCCAAATTAATTTTAAAAGATGTTTGTCATATTTGCGTGGTAGAAAATAAATAAATAAATAATTCCCAATAAAAATTAAAAAATACCATGCTGATCTCTACACCGACCCTCAAGAACTTTGAACTTTCAAAACTTGAATACACAGTCTCATGATTTCCGCACACAGCCATTCATTCACACACAACATCATGGGAGTGATGACAATAAGAAAGCGCCTACAGCATGAGCACAAAATGCACACCCTCATGCTGAATGACCCGACCACCCCAACCCCCACTTTCACATAAACCCACGTGGAAATACTGCCCAATCACTACTGAGCGTGGTCACCACTCTCTCAGACACATGGGGAGCCAGCACACCTCAAGCACAGTAAAAATGAAACTTGCTGAAATGCATGATTGGGTGGATATGTAGTAACCAAAACAAGCATTGAATTTTGTCAAAAAAAAAAAAAAAAAAGGAAAAATGTAACTATTGAGCTGTGTGGAGGGTTTAGGTCACGAAGATCATCACCTCCCCTTTAAAACCACCAAGTTCAAATATAGGAGAAACAAGTCATACTTGAAAGTGATGACTAAACCTACTAAATATGAACATGAGTGGTGCTAGCGAGCTGTCCAGCTTTTATCGTTGGGTGTACTGTTAGTATAAATTTTTTGTTTTATCATTTTTTAAATATTTTTAATCATTAAAAAAATTAAAATATTCAAGCAGTAACTTTAAGCAGTAATATTGAAGAACGTAACATTCACGTGGCATTATTGATGTAAGACTCCCGTTCCAATGAATCATATTAACGATATTACACGGATATTATTTAGGAATATTACGAGTATATATATGTGAACTTTTTCAAGCTAAAATAATTTCTAGATTAGGTATGTATATACAAAGTTTGATATGTGAGCAAGGATTTTCCCTCCTAGAAAAAACATAAGAAGAAATAAATTTTGAACACTTTTTAATGTGCAAGGTGGGCATAGTCCACTTCACCATTCATTAATGTGATCTCATGAAATTCAGCGTTTGTTTTTCAAACTTCCTCTCATACCCGCGCACTATACCAAGAATTCGTTGATTTAAATTATTTTTATTATTCTTCGAGAAAATTAAAAATAGGGAGGAAACCAAAAATACACACACGGTCCCTCGTTTCAAAAATTTCGAGAGAGAGAGAGAGAGAGAGAGATAAGGCTTCAGAAACAGCAGATCATCAGTTTATTCTTTCCTATATCAGAAACTGTCGATCACTACAGGACCAGAACACCAGCACCCCTTCACCATTGTATTGTAGCGAGTGTTTTTTTTAGATTTGTAAGTTCGTATTTCTGAGATTCATTCTGTTTTATTACACTGTATGAATATACGAACATACCCATATTCGAAAAACCGTTTCTTGCTCGGATTTCGAGAAACCCAACTAAAAAGCTTGTTATTTGGATATTAGGATGGAATCGCACAAAACAACTACAGAGTTATAATGTATTGATCGTACTCTGTTTCTGTCCTTTTGTTCTTCTGATTTAGCCGGTGGTGATTTTGATCGAATCCAGGCAACAGCAAGAACAAAGGTGGACTGAAAAGTTGAGAATCCAAGGCGATTTTTTTATAGTGTGTAGGGGGCTGTAGGGCTTTTGTATGAGCTTTGGGATTGTGCTTACGGTTCCCCGTTTTGAACCAAACAGTAGCAGTAAAGATAAGAAAGGAAGGAACAAAGAAAGTTAGAGAGAGGGAACGTACGGTATTTAACTTTAATGGTAGATTACTGTAACGCCAAAAAGGTTTTGGCTTTAGCATGCTAAGTTGGTTTTAATAAAGAGGAAGGGAGAAGAGCGTCCGAGAAAGAAAGAAAGAAAGCAGACTGAGAGTCACTAAAACAATCCACGAGATGAATAAGAAAACGAAGAAGCCGCCTGCAAACGAAGATTCGAAGAAGAAGGAGCGCCACATTGTTACATGGAATCAGGAGGTCTCCTTCTTTTTCTTTCTCTCTTCCTTTGCTCTCTCTCTCTCTCTCTCTCTCTCTCTCTCTGTTTCATCTATCGATCTTCAAAACAGTTTCTTGTTTGGTTCTGATAAATACAAGGTTTTGTGATTTGCAGGAGGATGATATACTCCGCCAGCAAATTTGCCTTCATGGGACGGGAAAGTATGAACTCAGTTTCCTTTATCTCCGTTTGTGTCTTTTGTTCATCTAATTGCAATTTAATTGGGTGGTTGTAATCTATGTAAAAAAGCAGTTGGACGATTATTGCATCCAAGTTCAAGGATAAGACGACCAGACAGTGCAGAAGAAGGTTAGTTCGGACTGATTTTTGACATTTTGTCCATCCTTTTGAATTTGTAATATTTATTTATTACTATGGACAACCATTTATATTGCAGGTGGTACACGTACTTGAATTCTGATTTCAAGAAAGGGGGCTGGTCGCCCGAGGAAGACATGCTCTTATGCGAGGTAATTCATGCTCTGTTTTCATAAGTACTATAATGTCACAGGCTCACAGTTTATGCATCTCTGATGATGAATATCTCTATATCTTTTGGGTGATTATTTGAGAGCATATTTACAGTCACGAAGTTTTGCTATCTTTCTTGTTTAGCTTAAAAAAGAGTACCCACAACCTTTTTTCTCGCATTGATTAGCATTAATCCATACAACCTTTTTTCTCGCATTGATTATCATTAATCCATTACTGGATGTGCAGGCTCAGAAGATATTTGGTAATAGATGGACGGAAATAGCGAAGGTGGTTTCAGGCAGGTATATAAAGATGACTTCCCTGTTCTGTGCAATCAAAATGTATTTCTACAGTGAGTATAAAGCTTAAGTTTTTAATCTGTCATGCTGCCTCTGCAGAACGGATAACGCTGTGAAAAACCGTTTCTCCACTCTGTGCAAAAAGAGAGCAAAATATGAAGCCCAACCAAAAGAGAATTCCGGTTCATACATTAACATGAACAACAAAAGGGTTGTATCCCAAAATGGGTTCAGTACAGATGGAGCTGAGACTGCAGCACCTTTAAAGAAGATTAGGTACAGTAAAAGTTGAATGTGTATACGTACAAATGCCATTCGTATTTGTGCTTACAGGGTAGAACTCACTATTTTTACCATTCAGGCCAACCTTCATCCCTGATATCACAGAAAATTACACCTTAAGAGACGGATTACGTAAGCAGTGTGGAACTATGAATCAGCAGCTGCGAGCTCCTTTTGCTGTGTTGGCTCAGAACATCCACAGTGTTAATAACTTGGCAGACCAACATCATGTCAATGATGACAACGATCACTTCAACGATGGTAATCTAGCACATAGAAATGTCTTTTTGTTTAGTGCTTCAGATTGCTCTTTCAAAGCCTGAGAAGCACATTTGGAGAAAGAGTATTAGAATTGGACACCATTTTCTTTAATATGACTGACACACCATGTTGGTCTATTTTTCACCATGACAATTCTGTTTTCTGTCGGTTGTTTGTTTTCCTCAATCAAACTTTTACAAGATTTAATCTTACTCTTCCATTTTTTTAATTTTTTTTTTACAAAAGCAGCTCAGAATGACAGGATTCAAGGTACATATCTCAAGAAAGATGACCCAAAGATAATTGCGTTGATGCAACAAGCAGAATTGCTCAGCTCACTTGCTCTAAAAGTTAATACAGAGAATACAGATCAGAGTCTGGAAAATGCTTGGAAGGTTAGAAGTAATTTTGTAACTGCTTGGTTTTCAACTAACAGTGCCCAATATTTCCTCCTTGAAGGGTCCATCAAGTTGGGTTAGTAACAATATTATAGTACACACATGATCAACTGTTAGTTCAATTCCTTGCACCAACTAAATACATGGATTTTTTTTCTCATTCCTATGGCCGTGTCATTCTAAATGAGAATAATATCCTCATCATATTCATTTGTTTTAGTCAAAATCTCTTGCCTTTCTGTGTGGCCAAAGTGCAAGTACTCGCATAATAAAAGCAACATGGGATTGATTCCCTTGAAATCCACATGTATGTGCTTGGATTTTTTTTCTTATTTTTTAAACATTCGCCATCAGTGCTGGAGTACTCCATATGTCGTCCTTAGAGCAGAGCTTTAAATATAATACACACGAGTTTTTGTGTTCTCTAACATTCATCTAATACAAATATTCAGGTTCTTCAAGATTTTCTGAACCGAAGTAAAGAAAGTGATATCCTCACATACAGAATCTCTGATATTGATCTTCAACTTGAAGATATTAACTTCAGTAATAGTGATGAGGGAAGTCTACCATCCTGGAGGTAACATATATATTTTATGTTGTGGATTAATGTTCAAATTTAAGAAGGCATTTTTTCCGTTTAGGATGAATGATTTGAGTAGGTATTACTCCCCATCAACATCTAATTGGTTGTCTTTATACTTTAGGCAACCTGATCTGTGTGATGAGTCTCCTGGAAGCTCTGAATACAGTACAGGATCAACTCTACTGTCGAATATAGATGGAAACAAAATGGAGCAAGCACAAGTTGAGATATGTTCCCTGCATCAGGATATCAGAACTAGGCCACAATCATTTCATATTGGAGAGTATGCGGATGTTGGTGAATTTGAGACAGGAGTGACTTCTGGTGCAACTACAAAGCAAGGTAATGAAATCTTACATTGGATACAAGGGCCGATAAGCTTTCTTTACTTATTTACTATGGAATTTCTCTACTGAATTAGCACTACTGATAATAACATCTAAATTATTGCAGGGATTTTCATGTCTTGTGATGAACAAGTAGTCAATGATGGAGTTGTTTCTGCCTCATCAAGTACAGAGTTTGGTTCCCCTCTTCAAGTAACCCCGTTGTTCAGATCATTAGCAGCAGGGATACCTAGCCCAAAATTTTCAGAAAGTGTGAGTTATTCAAAAACTTTTATTCTACCTAGAAAATCCATTTTCGTATGTTATTTATTTATAAGCAATATAGTGTGGTATTTTATATCAGCAATAGCAAATATGTCTCAGTAATCCAATTAGCAATAGTACTAGAAGTTACAAGTTAGTAAACTATCAAGCCTACTGCCAGAAAACTTAGCAGTGCTAGTCACTGTTCATGAATCACCACCTTATTTAGCATTAATGGTATGGTGGAGAAGAGGAATACAGTGAGTCCAATGATTGTAATCTCAGAAGCAGCTTAGAGTACCTATTTAGCCATTACAGGGAAGAAAAAGACAGATTGGTGGCAAAAAAGTTGGGTTTAACTATAGCATTTATCAAGCCAGTGATTAACATCAAGTGCAAATTAAAAACAATATGAATGATTCTTCTAATGGTCAAGCCATCACCAGGACTATGAACCAAGGATTAGTGGTAGCAGTAATGGAAGAGGGACTTCACGTCTCTGATATTCATGGGCACATTAGTATGATTTGATCTTTTGATAGTAAAGCCGGTAATTGTAGTGCAGCCACAACAGATGTTACCATTTCAGTATATTGAAAACCTTACCACTAAGACTGCCAAGGTTCAATCTGATTGAAATTTGAAACTTTATCAGTTCAGCACTAGATAGTACCATCATTCTTAACACACACACACACAGACCAAACAAGAGGAAAAAGACACGAAAGAGAAATTGGAGAGAAGGTTTTGAAAATAATGAAAGACTAGCTGTGCAAAAATGAACTCGACTAAGAACTCATAATTCTGTACCTTGATGAATTAAACAAAAATGGTAGCCAACTTTCTTTTCTTTACTTAGCAAGATTATATGTATAAGATCAGTTAAGATTTTATTTAATGTAGGTGATCAGAGATTTCAGTTGACCCAACCAAACATAGGAACAAAAATATGGATGACAGAATTTCATAGAGGCGGCTTGTTAATTACACAGGACTACAACTTGTTGACACATCATAAATAAGAATTCCAGAATTTTAACAATGGCCAAGATTTGAAGTGCTACATCATGCTTTATTATTATAGGCACCAAAGTTTGAAGTAAAACTCAAAAAATATTACAATATTATAAAACATTATATCCTCAGGCCTCCACACTAATTCTATTTTTTCCCCCATTATAAAACGTAAGACATTAATTATCGATCTTTCCTCCTATTCTCATCTTTGTAGAGAATCTGTCAGTCAGCTTATTTGCTTTTTATGCATCTTCATCCCTTTTCTGTATTGTAGCCATAACTGTATTTTTGTTTTTCCATATATTCAACTTTACCATTGTTTATAAGAAAATACTATAGTGTGTAAATGTATGGCATTTTAAAGCAAAATACCATGATCAAACTTGAGTTTTTATATCTGAACAAATGACAAAATGCCTCAAGTGCGGAGAGGGGTCATTGCTAGTATTGAAAGCATTCATCTTATTGTGATGTCCTGACTAGGCCATGGGTCCCTAGATGTTTCCTTGAATTAATTAGTCATTTGTCAACAACATAACACCGTGAGGATGATTAATTGTTAACATTTAGTTAGAGCTAATCTCCTTCATCAGGACAAGATTTGTTACACGGTGTATTAAGAAACGAAAAGATGTAGAAGTGTAGAACTTCAGTGATGGGTCATACTGAATTTAGAGGTGCAGAATCTACCCCTTCCATGGATTGATAGTTCATTTGCTCTCACGATATGGAGTTGGATAACCTGCAAAGCTTTGAGAGGAGATCAATTAGACTTGACCTTATGTTCTACTTTTTCTATTGTATTTGATAGTTCAGAATCTGACCACAGAATTTTGTTGCAATTTTTTTTTTTTCCAGGAAAGGAGCTTCCTACTAAGAACACTTGGAATTGAGTCCCCTTCTACCGACCCATTTGCCAATTTTTCACAGCCACCATCCTGCAAAAGATCCCTCCTCCACAGTCTATAAACAGCTTCTACAATCTACCTCCTAATACAAATTCTACTTGGCCCAGATCCATTGTTGAGGTCTTGCCTTCTCATTTGTATTCAGTTTCCTAGGATTGCAGCCATTCTGGCATGATATTTTAGTTAGACATGTTGAGATCTGCACTCCAAAACACCCCAGATCTAGAATGTTATGGTGCATTCTGCCATTTCCAGCACATCTAACGTGTTCTTTAGTCCCCGCCAGATTTACTACCTTGACATTAACACAAAAACCAGTGTGCTCGGTGTGTCCCTTCTTTTGTTTTTCTTCTTGTTCTATATGGTTTTGGGTGTTCCAGATTTCGGTCTTGATTTATGATTTGTACAGAACTAGTTATGTCATTCCTAGTCATTGTGAGTGTAAGTAGTCATCGGCAGCTCGCCTATATATGATGAAAGATTATAGAGGAAAGAGGAAAAAAAATTAGGATTAACCAGTTGAAATGGATTCCCTTTTTGTTATTTTTGGGTGTGCAAAGGGTATATAAAAAGGCTGTAATATTTTTTTTCTTTAATTTTTAAACTTGATTTCTGATGTAATGGAACTTAATTAGTGTGAATGAATTGGAGTTTCTGGTTTTGGTGTGCACATACCTCTTCTTCTCTATTTTTCCTCCCTTGAACTACTGCATGATCATAGCTACAGAAACTTGTAACAAATGTGTGAGAATTCTGCGGCAAGAACTAAATCACAGGAGACATGCACATACCGAATTATCAAATACGAGTTTCAAATGTAACCTCCATTGTGTTTCTTGCAAACAACAAGATAAACGAGAGATTCATACAAAGAACCAGAGGTTTCTCTGCTTTCTCTCATAGTTTATCATCTGCATAACGTCCATAGTTTATCATCTGCTTTCTCTCATTTCTTCCAAAGACCCAGAGGTTAACATCAAATGAGAGATTCATACAAAGAAAGAAGCAGAGATTGGAGACAACGAAACTGACGAAAGGAGGAAGTAGAAGGCCTTACTTAAAGGGAGAAAAGTACCTTTAATTCTAGTATGGAAGTGGCGTTGGAAACACTGTTTTTCAGTCCGGACGTCTCTTTCTCTGAGTTTTTCAGCAGTGGGAAGTGTTGTGGCGGAAGAAGGGTTGAAAACGTTGGTAGGGGAAGATGCAGCCATGGTGGTGGAAGAAAAGTATTATTAGTAGGGAAGCAAAAGCAATTGGTAAAAGTGGGAGGGAACTCTCTACAAAATAAAGCTCCCTCATTTGCTGTCATCAACCTTCCAACAACCAAAAAAACTTTCTCGAGGGAAGGTAAGGCACTCATTTGCCTGCCATGCCATGTAAACTGGATTGATCCCTACGGTAAACTACTAATGGCGCATTGTAGCTTATTAAAATTTTCCTCTTTTCCACATTAAAGAGTCCGAACTTCTATCACTAGTCTTCTAAATCACATGAAAGGGAAAAACAAAAATCAGGCAAAAACTTTTTAAACTAGCACCACCACCCAATTATTTTCTTTAAAATTTCTAGGACCCAAAAAACTGTTTAACAATCCAACTGAAACTTGTCGAGATTGAGTTTTGGTTGGAACGGATTTGATATATTAGTAGGAAGAATAATTCTATTTGAAGCTGTGCAGTGTAGGAATAGAGTAATGTAAGATGTAGTTACGGGTTGTGCAAACGTTCCGCACTCATTTTGAAAAAAAGTAGTCCTCTATTAAAAATTTAAATTTTTTAAGTTACTCACTTTTTTTTCAAAAAAATACGTAACATTTACTCACTCTATAACTACAAACATCATTTCTCTTTCTTTTCTCCTTACCTTCTTCAACTATTCGTTTATACCGATTAGATAATTGATATTACAGATTAATGTTCTACTATTTTAGGAATTTTCCTATACATAAGCCATTATTCATCTCCACATTCCACACCTGACAGTTTTTTTTTTTCCATAGAGTGTAGGATGGTGAATAATGAATGATAAGAAGAATTATTCCATTAAAATTTATTGCTACTTTACCCTCATCTTCTTCTTCAATGCTTATTTCAGTTTCGTTTAGTTGCAACTCTTCCAACACTAGCTCGAGGACATCTTTACAAAATCACATCCTCAAGGTAGGTAGTTTCACGATCTTGTTACCAAACCCGAGTGTACATGCTGCTTAGTGTTTTACCGTGTCCCACGTGCTTGGTTGCGTGTCGTTAGGGTATTGGTCTCTATATATATAAATAAAGTCCCTCCTCTTTATATGGTTTGTGTGTGATTCAATATACAACCTTATTCTTTACAAAATGGAGTGAAAACAAATGTTTCAAACTAAAGAAAAGTTTAATAACTTAGTCAAAACAAAAAAAAAATACTGCGCATAATGAGACAATAGTTCCATACTCAAAATTCATCCCATGCACAGTTTCTAAATGGAACCCCATCACCCACGCTATAAGAAATTGCCAGTCTCTCCTTTTGTTCTTTTGTGCATGATAATTTAGCAAATATAGATTACAAGATATAGAAACTGTAACACTAAGCATGAGCAAGAAGGGTATGGCAAAATATAGTGCTACTACATAAAAATCTACAGTTACATTCAACTGATTCCTTTTAGGTATCATCTAAACTTGAAGCCATCGCAACTTTACGGCTACTATTTTCTTTTTCGCCTAATGGCTACCATAAATGATATAACAAAGAGGGATATGATGGAAAAAAATGAAGAAGGGTGGAGGTTATGGTTAAAAAATGTTACATGGGCTTTCTCTTCTTCTGCAATCTCTGCAACTTCTTCCACTTGAGGTAGATCTGGTATGACAACCCGGAGAAGACCATGACAACGCACCCCCATTGTTTTGTTGACAAGGGATTGCCACTCAGGAGTGACGAAACCACAATGCTGACAAACTTGCGGGTGGTGGTGATTGTGGTATTAGCAAGGGAGCCGAATCGACTTATGGTTAGAAAGATGAAATTCTGGCCAACTGCCCCACAAAGGCAATAGAGAAAAATATCCCATGCTGCCTCCGGATGCTGCTTGCAAAACTGGATTGCCTCAAATCCACTAGCCTGTGGCCAGCCGAACATGTAGACCATGTTGTAAATGGTACCCCATAAGTTCATCCCTAGCATAATATCCCAGGCACTTGTTTTTGGATACCTAATCCAGAGAAACCAATAACATTGAGAAAAATCTATATATACCATTCAAGATGGGTTGGTAAGCACAAGGCAGCCTCTGAGATAGAATTCACCATTCTAAAATAATCAATTTGCATGGTACTCTGCCCAGAAAGAAATGCATGGCACTCCATGGAGGTAATAAAAGGGGAGAAAAGTACACTTTGCACCTTCAATCTATCAGCAGTTTAGCATTTTACACTGAAACTAAAACGTACCATCAAACTACCAAAAGATGACATTTTGCCCCTTCATTCTATTATGATTGTTAAAGTTCCAATTTTTGGTAGTTTGAGGGTGCAATGTGTTAGTTTTTGTAGTTTTGGGTGCATAGCGCTTAATACCCATGGTAGCTTGAGGGTGCAAAGTGTATTTATCACTAAAAAGGGAGGAGATGCAGACTTCAAAATTCTAATCCCAGATCTAATGTGCAAACAATAGAAATAGGGTGACATCAACCAATGGAAAAAGGTGAAATACACATTGGGGGATTTTGTAAAGAAAAGGTTGTGATAGACATTGTTAAGCATTTTTAATAAGTACATTAATTGGCATTGTCAATGTCCATACAACCTACAAAGTCAATAAAATTAAGACCCAAATGAACTCCATCTTGCCTTCTTTACATTGCCAAATTATGAGAGCCATGTTCAACAAGTGACTTTAGGTCAAGAGGAAAGATAATCTCAGAATCAATAGTCTGGAACCACTATATTTACATAAATGTCTCTACAGATTGGTGTAATTTATTGCAATCTTGTTTAGTTATTATTGCAATCAATTCATTATGTTGGAAGAATAGATTTGCTGCATCTTGCATTTTGTTTCTTGCACATAGAAGATAAACAAAGACCTTTATGCATTTTCCTGACATTTCTAGGGGTAAATGGCAGAATGACAGTCTTTTCGAAAATTAACATGTTCTTCAGCAGTAGAGAGGTACAGAGATTTACACTCAATATTAAAAACAAATTGCCTTTTAAGTTAAGTACAGAACAAACTTCAATGAGATGCATTCTTCTTTGTTGCTTTTTGACTTGTAAACCAGAACATGGAAACAAAAAAAAATTCAATAGTTTCTCAACATCATACAAAATCAATTTTTTTTTTTTAAATGTGAATCAAATAAAATTTAAACAAAAAAATTGTTGACTTACCTGGCGGATATTGAATCCTGAGTAGCATTTGTAAATCCATCAAATGCAAGGTTCAGAAAACATAGCCCATATCCAAGAGGTGCATTTGGATGAGCCAGCTTGCTGATAGTTTTCGAGCTAGTCTGCAATCAACCGTATTATAGAGGAGACAAGCATATAGAAGTCAGAAATTGAAATTGCAAGAAGCAATTACTTTCTCTCCTCCAAACGTATCATAAAAACCATGCATGCATAAGTTAAAAAGAAAAAAGAAGTTAACATCAGTATGATCATCACCTTTAATAGTGCGAATATAGATACCCCTCCAGCAACAAGGAGAGTACAAAGATACTCTGGAAAAGTGTATCTTATGCCATAAACGAAACTACCCATCAGCATAACTGCATAAAAGTGAGATAAATCATTGGTTAGTCATAAAAGCATCAATTCCATGAAAATATTAACCAAGCTGTATAAATAATCCAACCTCAATTGGAGAAAAATAAACAGAGCAAGGAAAAAGTCCTACGCTAAGTCACAAATAGACAGGAAAGGATACACTGACTCTTTTTTTTATCACTAAGGAAAGGTTACACTGACTAATTTTTTCGTACAACATAATGGAAGGCATGCCTGAGAATAGAGTCATTCAGTTTTAATAAACTATGCCAAAGAACATGCATAACATTCATTAGACTGCTTTTTTCTCCATTTTATTTGAAACGGAAAAAAAAGAGCAAAATAAAACAATTACAAACTAGGGTCCGATTTTATTAAGGGGACCATCTCTTTCTAAATAAGGCGTAAAATTACACAGTATAAGAGAACTATAGTACAAAATGGTTTCCAAGGCCTCAAAACTGCAACAGCATAATAAAATACCATCATTTTCAGAAAGTCTCTACATATAAAGCAAATTCTATTTTCAGATCTCAGCTCCAGGATCCTCCATGCCTTTCACCCAAGAGATGCCATCAAACAAGGGAGGAATGAACAACAAGAAGATAACAATCATTTTTTTACACGTTACAAGAGGATTGAGGGACATATAGGATACTGTATTGTCTGTGAAAGTATGCTTTTAAACTAAGGTACCATCACGCCTAACAGACAGCACACTTATTTCAGTTAAGTCTGTAATTTCTAGGTATCTCACCTGGAATCATTTTTGAGGATTTTGCAAGGACCTGCAATTAACTAACGCAACATCAGACACCAATAATCAAGAAACGAGTTCTTTAAGATCCCAATGATCAATTAATACGGCCACTGATAAGTAATATGAAAGAAGAAATAGCCTTTCATTCAATTAGCACTGGACACAAAAAAGAAGAAAAAGAAGCTTATAGACAGTGGCGGAGCCATAAAATCTTATTTCAGAGCCCAGATTAGTCGAGCTTTGAGCTCTGAACATTGATCATTTTGATGGTTCCAAAGATAGTTCAGGTCTACCCTTCATTATTGCAGGATTCAGAATTGTGGGTTCCAAATAGACTCCAATTGTTATAAGCAAAATTTTTAAAATGCGTTTCACTATTTTTAGAAGGTTGGCAGGTTGAAAAAGAAACCTTAAATGGTTTGAATTTATTTAGTACTTTTTAATATTTTAAAATCAATTTAAAATTTTTCTATTTTTTAAAAATAATTGCTGATGTGTCACATAGAGGACACGTGTCGGCTTTTGATTCGCCGACACGTGTTAGTTAAGGATAAAGTACGAAACTCCATCTACAAGTGCTGAGTTGCAACTGACAACATGTTTTCTCCACCACAGAGCTCCCACAACAAGTGCTAGACAGCATCTAACTCTATTTGTTTCTTCACTGTCACAAAGCTCTTATTAACTTCGCTTGCCTATTCCTACAATTTCCACTTATGAAAAAGAATTTCAATTCCTCCTTTGAATAGAGTTGTGCAGAACTTCCTTTTGTTACGCATAGGTATATATGTCTAAAGTTTGGGGGAGAAAAAAGAAAGGGGGTGTGTTTTCTTTGAAGCTGCTGCATTTTCAGAATTTATGGGAGGTATGGCAGATTTTTGGGGCAGCAACAGGGCCACACTCAGTCCCCTTGGCTTTGACACTACTGATGGATTCAGAGAATCCAACTGGAAAGATCTCTCAAAAAAGGCTCAGAGTGAATCATGGAGACCACTGCTCCCTGTATTATACCAACACCTCCACCCTCCCAAAATGAGGAAACTATCAAATTATGCGGAACTGTGGAACTAGAGACATGCCTGGGCCGGATAGCTGATATACTTTAATGCTTCGATTCCCATAGCTGGACCAATTGTATTTGTAATGCCAGCACTCCAGTATGTCCACCAAGGAGCACCGCCATTACTACCACCGGACCAAAGCTTTATCACTGTTTAACGCACAGAATAATAAAAAAATTATATCCTCAATCTATGCGCTTGCTAAAAGCAAACTTTTCTTGAAGGAAATTCAGAAAAATGAAGGCAAAGAACGCACTTATATATGACCAGATTAAACATACTACATTCTGCGCCAAGTTAAGGAACGAAAGGTGTTCGAACCTCTTCCCATCTGCACCAAATCGCTTGGTCGACCTAGAAAGTGAGAAAAATGAGAACCAAAAGAGGAAAAAAGAAAAATACCTTTTTTGTTTAAAAAAGGAATGTGATAATTTCACGCATTTTATTAGATTAATGGGAAACTTTGAACATGATAAACATCTCAATTAAAAAGTTTAGAGAACCAAAATTGAACTTTTTGAAAGTTGGCATCGTTAGGCTTTCGCAAAGGTCATATGGAAAACGTTGTCCAAATCACCCAAATCTCTGAAAATAGAAACTCATAGTTTCGTCCAAACTGCACAATGTTGCCAATACAATCCCAGCATCGCCACTCATGAGCATAAATTTAAACATTCAAACTGTCGTTGCAATTTCGTATAGAGAATGCAGTAAACTAGAATCCAAGCATTGCTAATCTCAACTAAGACCACACAGACAATTGAGAAAGCCTTAGTTAATTTAAACTCAAAAAGCAAAACGATTACTACCCCTAAAATCAGGAAAACACCGCGTGATCCGAAAAAAACCCCGGACACACTCATTAGCTCTCATCCGGTTTTCTATAAGAGACCAAGTCAATAGTATATAATGGAAGAAAAATTTCAAAAAAAAAAAAATGAAGGAGAAAAAAAAAAACTCACAGGGTTTCCTGGAGAAAACCTTGATAAATATAGGCAGACCAAATACCGGCGACGCAAAAGGCTAACACTAATACACGGCGAAGTCCAACACCGTGAGCTTCCATTTAGTGTCGCCGGTGACGACTCAGATGACAGATCCGGAGGTTTTACGTTGTAATATGAAATCAGAAGCACAGTGTGGGAGTAAAAAAGAAAAGGAAAAGGGAAACGGTGCCACAGATCAAAACAATCTGAGAATCTGGGAGACGTTGTGATTCCATATATCGGGAGGGAGGAGGAGGAGGGGGGAGCCGGGAGGGAGCGCGAAGCTACGTAGAATATCCACGTGGAGGTTTCTAATTGGGTTGATGACTCAACCTGGCATCTCTCATTGGCTGCGACACGCGGAGCCCTCTTTCTTTCTGGAGCCATTTGCAAGCAATCTGAATCTGATACTCGGCTTGCGGCCCAAATGAACCGGCTCAAAGCAAAAATGAAAGGCCCAAGGGAGTAATTGATGCGTGGATTTATTATTTATTTTCATTTTGTTACAAATAGATGGATAAATTTTATAAATTAACGTGATATATTATAATTATTTTAAAATATTTTTTAAAAATAAAATATATCATATCAGTTTATTAGTTTTTTTTTATCAGATTTATTTACAGATTAAACATTTCTCTTATCGACGTGTCATAATACTAAAAATTAATGTTTAAATAAAAATGTCAATGCCATAACAATATTTTATTAGGAAACAAAGAGATTATATAATTCATATTCTAAATGTAACTAATAATTTTTCAGTATGGGAAAGCATATATACAATTCATAACATAAATTTATTTTACATTAATGTTGAAGAAAATAGTACCATAGGAATATCACATATTTTATCTATATTATTTTAATAAAGAAAAAAATATAAAGAAAATATTGAACAAATTAATTGAAAAAATAAAGAAAAAAATGAACAAATAATTATAAAGAATCTTAAATCCTAGGATTTTGGAATCCTTAAATAACATAACCTAGTTAAGGGAATTACACGGATATATATATATATATATATATATATATATATATATATTATAAAGAACTAGACTCTCACTAAGAATCTTAATCCTAGGATTAAGATTCTTAACCTAATGATCTAAAGCATGATCATGAGGATTTGTTCAATTGTCAGTTGCCTCCAAGAGTTCCCCCAAACACTTCAGTGGAGCTTAAGGGTCGACTCAGAAGATCAGCCCCAATGAAGTGGTCAAGGGAACTCCAGGGAACAGCTGACGCTTCCAGCTTACTCCTTTGATCTGCAGGTTTCGACGCCGAAAGCCTACCATTTATACTACAGTCTACTGGATGAGGATGTTGTTTATGGTCGGAGAAGATCAGAGATCAGTTAAAGATGAGAGATATCCACGTATCCCAAACTGAACCTGGTCAGAATTGTTGATAAGATGCAGGGAATTAGCTAGGAATTAGAGTATCAAGATGAGTGGCCTTGAGCTCTCCCAGGCTTTCTTTGCTCTACATACATCTCATTTCTAAGCTGACCTATCCTATTCAATCTTTTTCATGCACATGAAGGAATCTTATGTAACTAATTTCAAAAAAAATCTGCATGCTGCGTACGTACTTGTATAATTTCTAGTTACTAGTATTGCCTTGCAGGCGCGCAGCTATATATTAAAGTCCTAATTTTGTGATCACCACAGCTGCGCGCATGGGTTGCATGCATGGAGTAGATACTGGAATCTATGATCTGCTCCGTATCTTTGAGAAAAAAGGTGAAAATTAAGGAAAGGATGGAGAAATAGACAGATCAGGGAAAGGAAAGGTCGGTGGCAGAATGGCATCATGCATGTGGATTTTCACGGCAAGATATATTCTTAAGAGTAGTTCAATCTAGTCCACAATTCTGTCCAGGTTCACAGCCACGCAACTACAGTGCTTATATCTTCGCTCTGCTTCAACGTAACATGAGAATCAAACAAACACAAAATTAAGATAAGCAAATAACCATAGATCATGCATATTCAGTACTGTAAACATATGGTTATTGGTTGCTATATAGCCTGCGTGCCTATTATATTGACTTATCAAGAAACCATACAATTAATTAGGAGTAGCTATATAACAGCACATGCATCTTGGGGTGCCCCGGCCAAGTGTTCCCCGAATAATTCACTGGCCGGAGACTTCGATCTCTTCATACAAGAGGGACGGACGTCGACATTCTTAGTACTGTTTATATATATCCTTTTCATAAACAGTAGTACTGCCTAGCTAGCTATATATATATATATATATATATATATATATACAGGATTGGTAGTTTGTAGGCCGTAGCGCAGTTTTGAGTTTATCATGTTGCAGTAATTTCTCGCAAGAGGCAATTAGCTAGTTTTGTTTCGCTGTTTTTAGTAGGGAAAACAATTGCTTTTAGTGGGATTCCATATGTACATTCTTCCAGGGGTTTACTTATCAGATTATCCTCCATCGATCCCTCAGTCTTGCTTGTTTTCTAAGTGCATATCTGATCATTAAATAGTAGAGTATCTTCTAGCTAGAATCAAGAAAGTAAAGTAGAAGTATTGTGTTTGATATTATATATCATGTGTAAAAAGTAAAAATACAAAAAAAAAAAAAAAAAAAAAGTTTATATACACGCGAGCTCGCGGGATATAAGTCACCACAAAAAGTATACCGTGTTTTTCCATGAATGCTTTTGGTAGCAAAAATCATCATTTTTGTGGAAAAAAACTATATTCCCACCAATTTTATTCGTGGAAGGCTCATGAGATAACCACAAAAAATATTTTATTTCAGCAAAGGTCCAAGCCGTGGAAATTTCCAGGCTATTCCCAAGACAAATCCCCCGGTAATAGCCTACTAAGCTTGCTGCAAAAAGGCGTTTACATTCATCATGGGAATAGGACCAATTACCGCTTTGAGTTATTGGTGGGTATTAGTATTACCCACTAGAACATTTGGTAACAAAAAAATATATTCGCAGCAAATTCTAAAAGAATTAAGGAAAAAAATAATTGTAAAAGCAAAAAAAGATGAGATTGAGTCAAAAATAATCATAAAAAATTGTCTAATATAAGCTAAATATATATATATATATATATAATATTAATTAACCACCCTGGAATCAAATATTCCTTTAAAATTCAAAACAAGAAGTTAACATGGTAGCATATCTCAATACAAGATCAACAAAAACGAATTATTAGACTTTGCATACAAGTCAATATATAGAACACTACTATCCAGTAATAAGAATTTCGAGTTATTGGCCAAAACTTTTGTAAATAGCTCCTTTGTATAAGGAATACATGTATCAAATCAGCAAGTATCAAGCCAAGTATCAAGTCAGATTGCTAAATTACAGTACATATGTATATAGTCAGCTGTTAGTCCTTATAGGAAAGTCTAGGCTGTTTTATTTTTCTCCTTGATCTCAGCTCATACTTATTCCTTTACTTGTGTAGAGTTTCCTTAGATAACAGATTGTAATTTCCTATATATGTGAATAATATACACCCTCTCTATCTCAATGCGTGAGATAGTTTTCATCTCAATATTTTTTCATGATATCAGAGCCTGCCACAGGACGAATGGAGACCCACACTACTTACCCCGTAACAAGGACCAGAAAAAATACTGGCATGCACGTGTGGGAGGGTATTGAGGAATAATCTCACATTGGCTGTGGACAAGATCTTGAGCATGTTTATAAGCAATGAGGCTATTTTATGCTATTTTCATTGATGAGGCTACCAACTTTTCTTGGTTAATTCCATTAAAGCATAAATCTGAACTATTTCAAGCTTTTATTCAATTCCATAAATTAGTTACTTGTCAGTTTAATGCCAAAATACAAGTTTTTCAATGTGATGAAGGCGGTGAGTTTAATGACAAAAACCTTATCACTTATCTTCAAAGCCATGGCATCATCCACCAATCTGTCTGCCCTAAAACACCAGAACAAAATGGCAAAGCTGAGAGGAAACATCAAAGCATAACAAATTTAGGCTAAACATTGATGTTTCATGCTAAACTCCCAAACAGATTCTAGTTAGACTGCTTTTCTACTGCTGTTTTTCTTCTAAATAGGCTACCCTCTTCTTTGCTGAACATGGACTCTCCTTTTCTTAAACTCTATGACAAGCATCTAGATTATACAGTGCTTAGAATACTTGGTTCTAGATGTTTTCCATATCTTGGAGATCGATCCAATAAACTAGAACCAAAGTCCCTACCTTGTGTTTTCATTGGGTACATCAGCAAGCATAAAGGCTACAAGTGCCTTTATCCACCTAATGATAGGATTTATATTTCAAGGCATGTTGTCTTTGATGAGTCTGTCTTGCCATACTCACAACCTACTCAGTTGTATGCCTCTCCTCCTGTTGAAGGAGATTTTTCAAGTTTTGAGGAATGTCACAATGACAATCAGCCATCACCTTCTGCCTTTGCACCCCCTAATGCAAATTTCCCTCAAAATGATGTTGAATCTCCATCTTCAACTCAGCAAGTATCAAGCAGTTCTCCTTCTCCAACTTCATCTCACAATGTTTCTCCAGCAGGTTCCCCATCACAGTCTATTGCTGAACCAGTATTGCAAGTTCCACCACTGCAACATCAGATGCAAACCAGGGCCAGAAGTGGTATTCATAAGCCAAATCCAAGATATGCAAATTTGCATAATCTGGTGGAAATACCAACTGAACCAAAAACCATCAAAGCTGCAAGAAATCACCCTGGATGGTCTGCTGCAATGGAAGAAGAATTGAAAGCTCTTGCTGTGAACAACACTTGGGAATTAGTTCCACGAACACCTGAGATGAATGTAATTGGATGCAAGTGGGTGTACAAGGCTAAACTTAAAGCAGATAACACATTAGAAAGGCTCAAAGCTCGACTGGTTGCAAGGGGGTTCAGTCAAGTGGATGGTGTGGATTTTTTAGAAACTTTCTCTCCTGTTGTAAGGCATACTAGCATTCGAGTTGTTCTTACAATTGCCACTGTTAAAAATTGGCCACTTCACCAACTAGATGTTAAGAATGCCTTTCTACATGGCTACCTTAACAAACCTGTTTTTATGCATCAGCCTCCATGATATATCAATAAAGATAATCCATTGCATGTATGCAAATTACAAAGAGCTTTGTATGGTCTCAAACAGGCCCCTAGAGCCTGGTTTGATAGGCTAAGTGATTATCTCCTTCAACTTGATTTTTACTCGAGTGCAGCAGATCCTAGTCTCTTTGTTTCACACTCAGAACATGGGATACTAATTCTACTCCTTTATGTAGATGATATGGTGGTGACCGGTGATAATCTACATAGAATTCAGTGGCTAATCACACAACTCAGTACTCAGTTCTCAATTAAAGACCTTGGGTTTCTTCATCATTTTCTGGGCATTGAGGTTCATAAATATGGTTCTAATCTCTTTCTCTCACAGCACAGGTATATTGTGGACCTCCTCACTCGAGCTAGTATGCATGAGAGCAAGCCATTATCAACTCCAATGCCAACAAAAGCACAACAGAAATCTGGTTCCCAGGAACTATTTACTGATGTCAAAACCTATAGAAGTCTCGTGGGAGGTCTGCAATATCTCACATTTACAAGACCAGATATTTCCTACAGTGTGAATTATGTTTGTCAGTTTATGCAAGCTCCAACAACAGCCCATTTTCAGATGGTCAAGAGGATCTTAAGATACCTACAAGGCACTACTACTCTTGGTATTCGAATTCTGTCCAATAGTTCACTTGATCTATATGGTTTTTCAGATGCAGATTGGGCTGGCTGCTCAACTACACGAAGGTCTACAACAGGTTTTTGCACTTTTCTTGGAGGTAATTGTATATCTTGGAGTGCAAAGAAAAAACCTATAGTGTCAAGATCAAGTGCTGAAGCTGAGTATAGGGCTATGGCCTCTACTGCAGCAGAGCTAACATGGTTGTCCCTACTTCTCAAAGATCTTGGTGTTCCATTAACCAAGGTTCCATCACTGCATTGTGATAATTTGAGTGCATTATATATGACCATTAATCATGTTCTACATGCTTGAACCAAGCATATAGAGCTTGATTATCATTATGTCAGGGAAAGGGTAGCTCTCGGGTCTTTGGAAACAAAATTTGTTCCCTCAACTAACCAGCTGGCTGACATCTTCACCAAGCCTCTTCTTAAGCCATAATTTAAACAGCTGCGAAACAAACTTGGACTATGCTCTCAACCACAGCCAAGTTTGAGGGGGAATATAAGGAATACATGCATCAAATCAGCAAGTATCAAGCCAAGTATCAACTCAGATTGCTAAATTACAGTACATATGTATATAGTCAGTTGTTAGTCATTCATAGGAAAGTCTAGGTTGTTTTATTTTTCTCCTTGATCTCAGCTCATACTTATTCCTTTACTTGTGTAGAGTTTCCTTAGATAACAGATTGTAATTTCCTATATATGTGAATAATATACACCCTTTCTATCTCAATGCGTGAGATAGTTTTCATCTCAATATTTCTTCAGTGCTGCAAGTGAACAATTAAACAAGATGCCGAAAAAGGGAAAATCAACTAGTAGCCTATAAAGTAGAGACATATGGGAAATTCAGGCTGAATATTTACAATCAACTTACCGAGCAACCCAGTGAACCTCTCAAACTGCTCATATGCCTGTCCTATAAACATCTCCAACCCTGTAACAATTATGGCTCCAAATTCTTTTACTTCCCTCAAAAGTCCAATCATTTTGGGGGTGTAAACATCATAAAAAACTAATGAGTATGATCTCAGAGCATGCGGCAAAGACAGAAAGCCAATTATTCTCTAGCTTCTGAATACAATTACAAATTTATAGCATACAAAGCTTGGAATCTTTTCTGCAAAGTGCTAATGAACTTCACATATACAAAATGATCTAGCATGGTGCAACTTGTTCTAGTGTATCCCACAGAAAAATCAACTCAATTTCCCTTGATCCGATTTGGTTTGTTCATGAGGACATTTCAGATTGTTTCAGGCAACTTTCTCTACCCCTAAGTGGTTGCCATTAAACTAGGGCCTTTCTTCTTTTCTTTTCTCCACTAACTAGTTCATGAACAGGTTACTTTGAGTTTCAATGTTACTATTATACCTTTAAACTTCAGGATTGAACAGACCCAAGACAACCCAAATCTTTACATGAATTCAAAGTAGAAATTGAGAACCAGATAACTAAAGAATAGTCAGGGCCTTGAATATTGAGAACATAATTAGCCAACTTCTGAGCCAGTGCATCAAATAAAACAACTTTAGTATATATCCTTCTTCCAAAAATAAGGATGTTATTATCTAATATGTATAAAGTAATTTAATTATAAAAAATATGTATAAAGCAATTCAAGCATTCATCATTATCTTTTTTCTCTTTCTTTTTTGTAAATATTCAAAATAACCCCAAACCACCAAGCATCAAAAGTTATCATTTTGGTTTCTCCACACCATAGTTCAATTCTAAATTCAAATTGAAACATGTGGCCCCAATCAGTTGCTGGTTACACAAATCAACAATATTATTCTGGAGGTTGGGAGGAAAGGGTCATGTTGCTAACATGTTATCAATCAGAAGCAGATAAGTATAATGGCATGCAGGCATATTTGCTGTTTAGCATGCGTTTAGGATGCTAGGGCCATAGAACGGAAGGAACATTTTAAAGCACAAAAACAAGTTAATAAAAAATTATTGTATTACAATAAAGCATTTTTGGTAGATAGTGGAAACTTCAGACCTAAACAATTACAAGAAACTAGCAAATACTGAAATGTTGTTAATTAAAATTCAATGGAATGAAATCTTAAACAGATATATTCTACACAGTCATATCACAACTACTTCACAAGGCACCATTCACAGTAATCCCACCACTTCACAATCACAGCCACACCACAAACTTCACAGTTAATCCCCATCACTTCATACTACACAGCCACACAACAACCACACCATTCAAAATCCAGGGCTCACAACACAACACATTCACAATAATTTCTTAGATACACAAATTACAACCATATTACAATCTACATCACAACTACAGCTTCACAAACACGACAGTTCTAAATGTAAGGGATATAAAATATACCATAAATCGGGGTTTTTGTCTAGGCACAGAGGAGTTGAGTTGTTGGAGTTGGCGTTGGTGTTGGTGTTGGGGGCCTCGGTAGGGTTGCATGGTGGAAGGTTCATAGCGAGGGAGAGGAGACCGCGGTGAAGTTGTGGGCTTGTGGCAATGCACAAACAACTATCGAGAGAGGAAGAAAAATAGGGGCTAAGGGAGGCGTTGGGGCTGAGTGTGGGTTGATCAGCATAGGGGAAAGTGAGAGAGAGATGCGGAGAAGCTGTCCGCGACCTTGGTGTCGTGCCGTGGAGGATGGTGGTGGCGAAGCCCTAGTCTAGAGAGAGAAACGAAGAAGAGAATGGAAAAAAGAGAGATCTGAGAGAGGGAGAGTGAAACCGAAATGGATGAAAGGAGGTGGTGGTGGTGGTGGTTGAGAGAGAGAGAGAGAGAGAGAGAGAGATGGCTACATATGTTTCCTAGATATGTATTCGGCTTCTGCTGATGATCGAGACACAGTGACTTGTTTCTTTTGTTCTATTCTAAAACTACCCTCTGGATCTTTATTTGAGGTATGAAATGTATATGTTGCCTTTATATATATATATATATATATATATATATATAGACATGAATTAAGAATACTAGACAATAATGAAATAGGATACTTGGATTATATTAATATTGCCGCTTGTGAATATCCACTCTAGCAGTACGTATTGTACATGAGTCATCACTTGAATGAATGCTAAGATCAAGCTAGCCAACAGATCATGATCAGCTTCTCTCTTTCTTTTTTATTTATTTATAAAGAGGGTGGATGATTTCTAACCCAACTTTTCCATTTGGAGAATCAAGTTATATGATCACGCCATCAAACTCTTGACAAGATGGATGGATGTTAAATACTTATTTTGATCACTCAATATATCCTATTTGCCTTAATTATTCCCTTCCCGGCCATCGATAATATAATTTAATCTCCACAGAAATTGGGATTATTTTATGATCACCAAATTAATTAATTCCCTGATTTAATTCAGTAGTACTAGTAATTTTGTTTTAGGATTTATAGTATTTTATACCCCTAGCTAGCTAGCTAGCTACAGCTTCCTTTTTTTTTTTTATTACAGATAAATCTTCTTGTAATTAATTGTGATCATTAAACCATAATCTATCTATATATATATATATATATATATATATATTAATTCAAAAAAGTCTAAGATCATACGCATGAATTATAAACTAGCACAAAACAAGCAAGCAAAAGGTATTTCTTGAACCCTAAGCACCATAGTCGACAAGCAGTACTACGTACTATATTTAAGTTAGCTTGCATATATGCATGTATACTATAAATTACAACGTCTATTTTTTAAACAAGATGTCGATATATATATATATAGTGAATTTATAATGCGTACTAAATTAATATATTTGTTTAATATTTTATTTTGCCGGGGAATGAATTAATTAGTAGGCCAATGAAATGCATGCCCAATGCCCATGATGAAGAAGAAAAGAAACCGCACGTACGAAAGAGTACTAAAAAATTCATGAGATCTCTCAAAGTTCATTGTACTGCCTTTAATTAAGACATTGTACTTAATTAATTAATTTTTGTCACGATATATAATTAGGGCGATGCAGGCAATGATTTGGATTGTTTCCAAATCATTGGAAGATAATTATAAAGTAAGATCATCGGCAAGTTAACCTAGCTAGCTAGTTCGTACTAGTACTTGATAGCGACGTACGTACAATTATAAATAAAGAAAAATGATATAATAACTATATCATAAAATAAAAATTAATATTATGTAATTATTTAAAAAATATATATATATACAAAATTTATATAAAAAGAAATAATCTTTTAATAATAAATTTTATTTTTTTTAAATAATTACATAATGCTTGCATACTCAACAGCTACATATAACATACTCTATTACAATTGGTTTATAATTAAGTATTAAATAATTATATATATTTTTCTTGTATTTTAGACGGTTGTTAGGACAATCATTTTAAATTAAAGTTGTAGATAAATTATAGAATAGATGGTGACGTGTATATATATATATATACACGCACATCACCAACTATTCTACAATCCTATATATATATATATAGGACATGACGATGAGATGCTCCGGTCATGAGACAGGTCATGTTGGAATCATCGAGGGTAGGACTGTTTATCCGGCCCGGTCCGAAACTCGAAAAACTGGGTTCCGCTTATTTGTTCTGGCCCGGATTTGATCCGGGTCGGAACCTGTATTATAAAAACCGATATATCTGGTCCGGACCCGGGTATGAAACCCGGGTTTCATCTTCATAACCCGGTTTAACCAGATTTGTATAAAAGGCAAAAAAAAATTCTCGTTCCTTCGGCCCGTGTGACCCCAAACCCCCCCCTCCCCCTCCCCCGCATCTCTCAACCCTAGCAACGATTCTACGAAACCCTAGCCGCCGTCATGACGATCTCAATGGTTATTTGAAGGAGAGGAGTAGCTGATTTGAGTACACTCTCTCACCGATGGCTTGCGGAAGCGCAGCTTTGAGAATCTTCTCTTCCTCGGCCAAACTAGCCAACCCTAGATCACAGTACATCTCTTCGCCCACCAATACACTCATACCCATCAAGCTCTCAAACCCATCTCTCACCGACATCCATTCGAGCCTTCTAGACTTGGTAAAATGATACCACTATCATCTCTCAAACCCGTCGTGCCCTCGAAGCCCGCCGTGCCCTCGCCCTTGCCCTCGAAGAGTTGGAGCAAACAGGGGTCTGTTTGGTTCTATCCCTCCATGAGTCATTAATTAGTTTATTGCTAGCCCTAATTTCTAGAATGATTAATTATACATCATCCCTAATTTCTTGCATACATAGTAATATTGTGGAATATTATGAGTAATTTTGCATAAACACAGTAATATTGTCTGTGATTATCAAGTGTTCTTGTAGCTTCAAGTGTATTTGATGATTCTGTTGGATCAATGATCAGTAGACCCTTTTGGCAATATGTCTGGTTTGTACGAGAATGTTATAAATTATCTTGGGTTGTGCTTGATTTGGATTTCTGCTTTGAGAGATTTATAATATTGTGTTTCTTTTGTCTTGGTTGAGATGGAAATTTTGGGGTTTTGTTATGGTGGGCGTATGGGTTTGTTTATGGGCAGATTTGTTCCTGTTTGTCATGTTTTTGGTGTGAATCTGATATTTGAATTTCCTTTATGTCATTTTTGAGCTGTGTTAGATGAGACAACCGCTTGCAATTCATTTATATTTTACCTATTCATGTGCTTCTATTTGAAAACTCTAGATCTGTAACTTTTATGGTGATCTCCACATTGGGGGTCAGAAAAATTGCTCCCTCTCTCTCAGTATTACTCAATTTCACTTTCAATTATATCATATATTTCTAATTTAAACTAAAATCTTCAGTTTGGGTGGCTGCAGAGAATATACTAGGAATTCAATGTAGCGGTTGTCTTCAGTTGGGTGGCTACATCGAATAGGCTTGAAGTTTTATTTGGTGTGATTAAATCACATAGAAGACTATGTTATTGATTTGTAACTCATATTTTGTAATTTTATATTTTGTAATAATGTAATATGTAGTAGATTGCATGCATTTTAGTTTTTTATTTTTATATATTTTATTATTCTGCACAATGTGAGGATTATGCTTTATTACATTACCTCTTAGAAGAAAATTTCACATAATATAGGCTTTTATTAAAAAAAAAAAAAATTATGTTTTTCAACATAGATTATTCTTGAAAAATCTTTAATATGGTATAGGTTTTTATTAAAATAAAATTATTCTTTTAAATACAGACTTCTATTTAAAAAAAAAAAAAAACGGGTTCAACCCAGAACCCGGAATCCGGGTTTTAAAAAACCCGGGTTCAACCGGGTTTCGGCCCGGGTCTAACCCGGACCAACCCGGTCGGGGTTTCAGCCCGGGTTTGAAACCCGGGTCCTGGTCCGGGCTTACCCGGGTTTCCGGGTTGGAACCCGGATGAACACCCCTAATCGAGGGTCAAAATTGAATATGTTTATGCATGCATGCACGTTGCAATATGATGAGTTTAATATTGATAAATAGAACAAAGTCAAATATGCATTCAACTTGGCAAATATCGACTTCAAATGTCAAGTACAATAATTAAAATCAATTCATAACATGAATTTGTTTTTCCCCAACTCATAATATGAATTAATTGACCATACACAGTGTGTTATTTTGGTGGGGGAGATATATTTATTTGTTAAAAAATTATGTTTTCAAGTCAGTGATCATGTGTAGTGTAATACCTCGTATTTTAGTGTAGGGCTGATAACTGCATGGTGCGGGGCGGGGGGTGCCCTCCCCTGCAGCCCGCCCCGCACCATGCGGGGGTTGGGGGAAAAAATTCAATCCGCCCCGCACCCCGCCTAGGCACCATATTGTGTTTAAAAAAAAAAATTTAGGTCAAAATATTTTTTTAGACCCAAATTATAATATAATTTAAATAATAAATTAAAATTTATAAATATAAAAAAAAACTTAAACTCATTAGAGTTAGATTTTGGATTGATTTGACCTCCTAGACCAACCTTTATATAGGAGATCAAGGCAATACAATAGTCATCCTTAAGTAATGTAGTAAGTCTCACATTGCTTAAGGATGACTATTGCATTGTCTTGGCCTCCTATATAATGGTTGGTCTAGGAGACCAAAGCAATCCAATGACTTGAATATAATTTTAAGTTTTTAATAAATTGTATATATATATATATATATACAATATATTTATTTATATATATAAATAAATAAATAATTATATGTGGAGCGGGGGCGGGGCGGGGCGGGGGCCCGCTGCCCACCCCTATTTTAGTGTATTTTTTTTCGTGTAGGATTAATTTTTTAATTAATTTAAATATTGTTTTTCTTGTTTTAAAATTTATCGGATTTCTCGTTGGATTCATTTTATAATTTTTTTAAGTTGTGAAATTTACTTTGATGTGCTTTCTTGATATTAATTAGTTTTTGCTTTTAAATTACTCTTTGCTTTAATGAATAATTTTATTGTTGAACTTTAATTATTATTAATTTATTTTTACTTTTTTATATTTTTTTCCCCCCACGCACGTCACTACCCATGCACGTCTTTCTCTTTTCAATCTTTAGGGTTTTCTTATCACCCATATAAAAATACATTTTCATCTTATACCATGGAGAATTGCCTTGTGCCGTCGTTGCAACCAGTCGCAAGAACCACCTAGTCCTCCTAGTTCGACGCCAACCTCTATCTCCACGTAAAAACTGACGCCCATCCTTCCACCGTAAACGGCCATCACCTAGGCTCAAAACCTCACCGTGCACCACCACCTCCTTCACGGCCTCAGCTGCTGCCACCAACGTCCACCCAATCAACAACAAACCGAGCACACCTCCTCCTTTCCACAACCCAGCCGTGGAGGGTGCACCCTTACAAAAACCGTAATTCAAGTCACCATGTGATAGCCTCACCGCCCAGCCCGTTGGCAAACTGTGAACCCCACGTAGCCCCGCTGCTGCCTCTACGTTACGACCCCCTTAGCACCGTCCCTGCACCACCACTGTTGCACCCCTTCTCAGCCACTGTGGTACAACTCCCATTGCCCAGCCACCCTACCTCATCCACGGTCAAACAAACACTGAAGAAACCTCTGTTTTAGTCCTCAAAAACAGAGCAAATTTCTTTTCTGCTTGCCACTGTTCGACACAAACCAGCCGAGCGATGTCGCTGCCAACCTCTTCCACGTCATCGCCATCGCACATAAAGTATCATTGGGCGCTGGACTCCGTCCAAGTTCGTTGCTCTCCTCTCGGTAAGCTACCCCCGAACTCAACTCTCTCCTCTCTCTCTCTCTCTCTCTCTCTCTCTCTCTCTCTCTCTCTCTCACTCTCATCTCTCTCCCTCTCTCTCAATCTCAGTGCTCTGTCGCCGCGTGGACCACCTTCAACCTCTGCCCAGCACTGCTGTTGCGTCTCTCATTCTCTTCTCGGTAAGTATCTTGCACCCCTGCCTCGCCGACTATTGCACCGTAAACGCATTCAACGTTTTCTCAAGAATCTACGTAAAGTTAGTTTTTCATATTTTTGGATATGAAATTACAATATTGTCCTTATTATTGGGTGGTTTCAATTTGGTATTATGTTTATATTAAATCTGTTTTTACGTGGTCTTTGTGGGAAGTATAAGAAATTTTTACAGAAAATAAATAGGATGTTTATTTCATACTATTAATAGCAAATTATTTTTATAGTGTGTAATTTTATTTTTGAACATTTAAATTATGATTAAAGCTATTTTTTTAATTTATTATTTAATGAAACTTTTACTAGTACTTATCTTAAATGTTGATTGATATCAAGGAAATTTAGAGAATGAGGATATTTTAAGTTTATGGAATTTTTAGGTATTGAAAAATTAAAATAGATATAGTAAAAGCTTAGGCTTAAATTATGTAAATTTGTGATTGATTGAAAATTTATGGAATTACGTGATTATTTTATAGGTGATGATTTATAGTTGACTTGACATTGATTTGAGCAAAATTTTGATAAGTTAAGAAGTCTAGGTAAGCGGGGTTCCTATGCTAGATTTTGTATTTAAAATGAACTGAGGTCATTTTTGAAAAATGTGCATATTTTGCTATGAAAATAAATCTGAAAATAACCTCAAATATTTGTTCTACATTACTCATGAGATTCTGTTTAAGAAGAAAATATCTTTTGTCATGACTGGTGTAGACATGAGCTTATTTTTGACATTCTATTTCTGAACTCTTTGAAAAAGAGAGCGAATAAGAAATTTTGTGCATAAATTATGTTTTGTGATCTGATTCTGTTATGTTTTGAAGGTGTTCTGTACTCTGTTATGATGTGGCATCTGAAAAACCTTTGGCATGACTTTCTGATTCTATTCTGACTCTGATTCTGATTCTGATATGGTGATTCTGATTCTGTTTTGCTCTGATATGTGGCTCTATAACGGGATACAATAGTGACCTCTGGCCCGCCACGGGATATAATAGTAGTTTTCTGTTCTGAGTGCAATCGCTTTGGTAACATGGTGATTTATGTTCTGCTTGGCTTTCCACAGGATGCACAACCCTACCACGGGGGTTAAACATGGTCTCTGTTCTGATATGATATGATAAGACGAAGATGTTCAGTCATGTTGTGCCAAATGAGTATTTGAATATGAAAAATTGGTTTCTAAATATAAAATGTTTGAAAATCGCCCTGATTTTCTGATAATATGTATTTTTGAGATTTGCATATTGATACTGAAATGTTTTGTTTCTGCATTCTAAACTCTGTGAAAATGCTCATATTTACACACTAGTATATGTCATCTGCTTACTGAGTTGTTGATAACTCACCATTTATCTCCATATATTTTTCAGATGATTTTGAATAGTCCAGCTAAGGATCAGGATTATGGAGTATCGTTGAGATGATTATTTAAGTATAGTGGAATTACTCATAGAAGATTTCTGAGAAGTGAGAGATTTTATTAAGAGATTTTGTAGTATTCTGAGGACTTTATATTTCAGAGTCTATAAATATATTGATGAATTGTGAATTTTAAGTTACAGGGCGTAACTCTTCGATTCCTGCGGGACCGGGCGTTTCATGTAGGATACATATAATAAAGTTTGTATAAAATAATTAGATTTAGAAAATAAATTTTAAAATTTAAATCTTAAAATAAAATCTTACATTTAAGTGATATGGATTATATGCTTTACACAACAATTTAAAAATAGAATAACTCCTTTTTATTTAAAACAATTTTTATTTAAAACAAGTAGTTCACTAAAAGAATTGCCAATTGGCTAGGAGGGCATACAAGACCCGCCTCTGCAACCATACAGACAAGAACGTGATGAAATTTAAGCACAAATTAGGTGTAATGCAGATAAATGCATATTTCAGCCAGGTGGCCTAGAAAAAATGGCCTAAAGGCTTAAAACTTTTGTCCACTTGCCCAAAATTATATATTATGTGGCTCTAGGGGTGGGTGATGGGACACAACATCCGGCTCGTCCACCCTCGGGTCTGGCCTCCATCTAAGGCAGTTGGGGCACCCACCCGTGCCCAGTCGACTTGCGGACAAATACTAATCTAGGTGCCAGGAGATGGGACCCTGGCTGGGCCCAAGCCCATCCAAGATTTCTCCCGTCCACTCGGCCCATATATATATATATTAATTTTTTTTTAATTAAACAACGTCGTTTTGGTGTTTTGCTAGAGAAATATATAAAGAAAGTCTATGAAACCCTTATTCATTTGCTATCTTCTCTCTCTCTCTCTCTCCCTCTCGCTCCGTCGTTCGACTTCTACCTACCCTTCTCTCTTCTTCTGTTCTTCATCTCCTCCTTCGTCGCCACCCCAACTCCGCAGCAGCTGAACATCTTCTCCTCCTCCTCCTCCTCCTCCTCTACTTTTTCTTCTTGAAGGTTGTGAGACACCCACGGGCCATGGCATGACCTTGGGTTCGAGGCCAAGAATGGCCATGGGTTTGCAAAGAGAACCATGACAAGTCGTGGCCATGGTTCTTTGCTTAGACCGCCACGATCACGTTGTGGTCTTGCCACTTGCTTCGTTTTTTTGGATTTGTGTTTGTATATTTATTGTTTGATGATGAACCTCTTAAATTTGGGGATAGATATGTGGATTTGGTGAAGGGATTTGTGAAACTTCGGTTATTTGGCGGATTCTGGTCGGTTTGCATGGCCAATCCGCTCCTTGGCATCCATACGGGGGAGGTGCTAAGGCTTAGGGGCCCAACTCTCTCCCCCACCCCCACCCCCTCCCATGCAGGGGTGGGGGCAGGGCCAGCAGCCACCCGTTTGGGTGATGCGGGTAGCACCCCTAGCCTCAACCATATTATGTGTATATATGTATACTGAAGATGCATGCAGAAGAACTACCTTTGAAAGAAAATCTTAAACCTTTGCATCCTCGACATATTACGTTGGGTGAGAAGTGATCTCCACCTCACTCTAACTTTTAGAGGCTCGAGTGTTAGGAAAGACACTCAAGTCTTTATGCTATATATTCAACATTGCATTTTGCTCTAACCTCCGACTCTGATACTAATTGTAAGACCGTGAGTTGTAAAATTGAAATTCATTTATCGGAAAACAAACTAAATCTTTTGTGGCATTTAGCAGTCTCCCAAAATATGTTTTTAGAGCGGTTACATAGAAAATAGTATTCTAAACACACCCGACGTAGAAATCCAACTTCAAACATCGAAATAATCGAGTGTACAGTTTCAATGATTCATACATTACTCCTTCCACAAAAACATTTTCTGCTTATAATATTTCCACGGTTCCACCGCTCGGCCGGTACGATGTCTATCCACATTATATTGTGAAGGCACACCCCGTTCAGTTTTCATCCAGATTTGATTATAGTTTCATCGTTTCTCTCCAAGTAGGCTTCTGGATCTGTTCTTGCATCAGTAGTTTTGTGAATGGGGTTCATTGGAGATTGTATGAAGAGATCAATAGATCCCAACCAACCAGCTCAAATTGCAGAATCTTCGAACGGTTTGCTTCTAAAACATTTATTTTGTCAAAGACAACTTTAAAATCTCGAATACTTACGATGATGTTTGTTGTACTAAAATCTGTTGCATGACTGCTTCGACTTTCAAGGAGTCCATGGGTTACAAATCTCTCTTCACGAGAAAACATCGAACTTTTTCCGAGAAAGGACTTCTAATATTGTTTCGACTGTTCTGAAAGGTATTTGTCTTTCCCGCATATTGGTTGCTGGAGAAGTAGATCAGGAAAAATGAAGATTAAGACAGTTTACCACTTCTTTAAACACCGAGAGAGAGAGAGGTGTACGTACATGTTTAGTTTTTTCTTCTGATTCTAGCCATAGTTAAATTGTGTATGTTGGTGCATGCAGGAAAGCATAGCAAAGATGAAAAGCATGTTTACCCAATATTCACGCCAAGAGATTGGTCTCTTATGAAAGTGAATAAGAAGGATCGATTGCTTCATGCTTGCAAGCTCATTCGCTTTGGCTTTAGTGTCCTGAAAGCTGCCACAAAAAAATTCAGCAGTAAGAATTTAATTGGCCAGGGCGGTTTTGGTGACGTTTACATAGGATATATCAGTTATTGCAGCACGAGTGCTGCAAAACCAGGTGCTGGATATGCAGTCGCAGTCAAGAGGTTAAGAAAGACAGGAGCACAAGGCCACAATGAATGGCTGGTCTGTTTTTATCTCTCTCTGTCTCTGTCTCTGTCTCTCTCTCTCTCTCTCTCTGAGATTTATGTTGTCTGCAGAATGAATTGAAATTCTTGAGCAGATTAGATCATCCAAATATAGTGAAGCTCATAGGGTACTGCTTGGAGGGTGAAAATAGAATCTTGGTTTACGAGTACGTGACTGGAGGAAGCTTGGAGGCCCATCTCTTTAAGGGTATGCACTAATTAAGAGTACAAAGACAGCCACATGTATGCAGAGTCAAACCACTGATATTGAGCATGAACTTTTAACCTGTCTAGACCTGACCATAATAATGCACTAAAAGGACTAATCTTAAGTTGATTGGCTCAAACAGAGGATGATGCAGAGCTTAATTGGAGCAGAAGAATCAAAATAGCTGTTGGGGCAGCCAGAGGTTTAGCTTATCTTCACACTCACGGGAGGTCGATCATTCATCGGGACGTCAAATCCTCCAATGTCCTCCTGGAAGACGTGAGTTTCTATCTTTGGTGCTTTTTCAATGCTTCTGATCTTATGAATAACTTGAAGGCTAATATTGCAGGACTTCAATCCCAAGCTTTCAGACTTTGGACTCGCTAGATATGGACCCCAAGATGACCAGTCCCACATCTCCTCAAGGGTACTCGGCACCAGAGGCTATTTTGCTCCTGAATACTTTGCAAAAGGTATTCAATTCATGAACCATGAAATGGTAGATGATAGAGTTATATGAACTGACGTTTCATTACACCTTCCAGGGCACTTGACACTAAAAACTGATATATACAGCTTCGGAGTGGTACTCCTAGAAATATTTTCTGGATGCGGTGCTATCGAGAACCATTCAGATGGGATGGTGGGGGATCTTGTGGAGTGGGCAAAGCCTTACCTTAGCAACAAGCAGTGTATTATTGACAAGAGACTCGGAAATAACTTCCCGAGAGAAGGAGCTCAAAAATTTGTCAAGATCATCCTACGATGCCTTAATTCTGATCCTAAAGGACGACCAACAATGAGTGAAGTTGTGGCTGACTTAGAGCGACTGGTGCAATATACAGGAAGCTGCAATCAAAACAAACTCAGAACTTCTATATTCCCTACCGAGAACTTTGGTAAAAGAAAAGGATGCTTTTTCTCATAAGCATGACCCCAGGCGTTAGTTCAAGTGTAAAAGTTGTAGCTTGTGGTTGGACAGGAAATGACTGGCCACCATAAGGGGAAAAAAGGTAACCAAATTGTATCTAATCTACCTGTGGTTAATGGATATAAACTTTACGTGCTCTGTACATCCGGTGACCAATAAGTAAGTGGTTGCCTTGGTATGAATTTCATGCATGCAAGCAAAACAATTGTAACCTAAAATGTGCTCAATAAAATAGACAATGTTGAGGAATAATCTTACATTACCTATAGACAAAATCTTGGACATGTTTATAAGGAATGAATAATCGTCTCTTGTAGAACCGGTTTTATGAGATGAATTAGGCTCATGAATTTCTTCATGGTATCAAGGATGAATGGAAACCTACACTACTTATCCCGTAACAGGAACTAAGAAAAATATTGACCTATACGTGAGAGAGGGTGTTGAGGAATAATCTTACATTGTCTGTGGATAAGGTCTTTAACATGTTTATAAAGAATGAATAATCCTTTCTTGTAGAGCCGATTTTATGAGATGAGTTAAGCCTATGAATTTCTTCATAAAATTAGTTAAGTTGCAATAATTGGTATTAGGGACATAAAGTAGTGCATACCTGGAGATTTTTAAACAAATAGATTAAACAAGCACAATAAAAAAAAGTTATATTGCTTCGGTACCAAAATTTTATCAAGACACATGCCCATATTACGTTCTATAAAACTAACATAATATGGAAACAAATGAGAGATTTACAGATAAAATGTTCTTTGATTAATGTACTCGAGAAGATTGCTGGTGAGATGGCAATGAAGACGCATTTGGTGTAAGATTTCGTAGAGCTGTATAATGTTGACGGATTGGGAATTTTCGCAAAGGCGCTACAGTAGGCTGCTCTGATTGGGAGGGTCTGCCTGCATTTTTGGGGGCTTCAAGCTCTTCCAGTGTTGCTAATACCTCTGCCATACGAGGCCTCACTTTAGCCTCACTCCTTAGGCACTGTGACGCTAGGGTGGCAGCCATATAGGCTCCTTTCTTGGGGTACTGGCCTTCCAACTTGGTGTCCATTATGCGGAACAATTTCCGCTTATCACACAAATATGGTTTTGCCCAGTCTACTAAATTCTGGTCAATACCAACTTTTGTATTATCAACAGCACGACGTCCGGATAGTAATTCCAGCAAAACAACCCCAAAGCTGTAGACATCGCTTTTTGCTGTTAGCCGACCTGTTCAGTGAATATACACTCTCAGCAAAATTTGATGATGATATTTGATAGCAAGAATAAGTTCGATCTAATAGAGCATTGAGCCTTAGCAACACCCAACTTGCGTAGGCACTTCAATTTGACAACTCAGAACAATTGGTTGATTAAATCATTTGCTCCAGAGAGGGGTAACCACTTTGAGAAACCAAACTAAACTATCTGTGCCTCATTCTTTCTTTTATCAACAGATTATTCCTCTACTTGAACCAAGGGTGAGTAAATAAAAATAGCAACAGAAAACAAATGGTTCCCACGTTTCTTTGTTTGTGCTAATTAATGGTGAGGATGGGATTTCAACATTCGATTTCTAGAATGTAACTTATAGTGTTGGGATTTTGTTCTCTTTTTGTCCCTTATGAATCCAATTCCAAATAAAATATAAGATCATCACATAAATTTTCTCCTAAAATAATATTATACCAATAATCATAATTCGACAGCACCAATAATTCTTAACATGGGTATTTTACATACCTGTTGCAACATATTCTGGTGCAGCATAGCCATGGGTACCCATGACTCGAGTAGATACATGAGTCCTATCACCAGTAGGACCCTCCTTAGCCAAACCAAAATCAGAAAGCTTAGCATTGAACTCCTGCATCCCCCAACACACAATTAAATTAAAAAAAATGGAAAAAGGATGACACAAACTACTTCCAGAACTAAAAAATAGTCCTCTTTTTTTAGCTTACCGCATCTAATAGGATATTAGAAGCCTTGAAATCACGATATATCACTTGTGATTTGGCATCATGAAGAAAACAGAGCCCTCGGGCAGCACCTATTGCCACTTTGACCCTTATTGCCCAAGAAAGTGGTTGTGGCCCTCCTGTGAGACAAAACATAGCATCAACGATCACAAACCATTCTCATAGACGCAATCAAAACATTATGTTTCTGAGCCTAACTGGCAGTCATAATAGACATAGTAGGGAAAAAATGAAATAAAAAGAGCAATTAATTTGAATTTATAATTTAATAATGAACAAAAATAGAATAACATATTTTTTCTTTTTCAGGTTTTCCTGGAATTCTGCCAAAAAAAAAACTGCATAAATTAATGACTGCAGTTCAGCCATTCACCCCAGATCTTCTTCAAAGATTTTCAAGCTACCTAGTCTAATTCCTACAGTATGAGGAGTCATCCAATCGTTCCCCCTAGGTGACTTTGAAACTTTGCTTCAGCACCCTGGAATTTACATCCGCATTCATTCATATTAAGTGGAAAGCTTGGTAGAAGATCAGGATGGCCTTAACGCCAGGTCTAGTTTTTTCTTCTACTTTTTTTTTTATCAGTAATTAAGGTCCCTAGTTATCTATTCCAAAGAAGTAGCTGAACGTCCTCTTTATACATAACAACCAGAAAACCAAAACAACGGTGAAAGATTGACATCTGTAACATAGAAAACTGATCAAGTTGTCTATGTCAGTAAGCAGACATTGACTAAAGCTAAACTTCTGCATGAATAAAAGGAAAAATGAGAAGAATAAATTTAAGTTTTTGCATCTCACCACTCAGTTAAGAGGAACATCTTAATTTGACCCCACATGCCCTTAAACAGAATTTTTGTTTCTAAGGAATGGCAAACATATAAAAGACCTCACAGTTCTTTTTTTTTTTTTTATACAAGTAAAAAGAGCTCACAGTTCATTATTATGAATGAGCATAAGAACTAATTTCTGGCACACATACACATGATTGCTAAAACACAGTACAACCATTCTTTCCGTAAATGAACTGGAATGCATGAAAACTTACTTCTAAACAGATGATTCTCTAAGCTCCCTTTCGGCATGAACTCGTAGACCAAAAGTCGGTTCTCACCCTCCAGACAGTACCCAATCAGCTTAACCAGATTTTGATGATGAAGTTGGCCAAGATAATTAACTTCAGTCTGGAGTTGATAGGAGCAGCAATCAGGCCAAACATGATATGATTGCAAAGAGAAATTAACCAAAAGAAATGAGGCATAGTGAAAAGAGACGTACCAACCACTCCTTGTGGCCTTGGAAACCATCAAATTTAAGCTTTTTGACAGCAACAACAAGTCCGGATCCAGGCTTTGCAGCTGAAAGTGTGTGTTCATCAATCCATCCTTTGAAAACATAACCAAACCCTCCCTCACCAAGAAGACTGTCAGGACGGAAATTTCTGGTGGCATTCTTTAACTCATTGAATGTGAAGGGTTTCACATTTGAAGAGGATAATATTTCACCTTCAGACCTAGGAGTAGGAAGACTTGAAGCATTGCTCTTTTCACTGAAATGTGTCAGGCTGGAAAGAGTTGAAGAATGACTGGTTTTGCTGTAATTTCTTGAGACTCCCGATCCTGGTAGGGGAAGAAAGTGTTTGTTATAGAATAAACAACTAAGCACGCAGTTTCTATACAATTCAAGAGCCATGCAGTCTGAAACTTATTCGGTCTGGTCTATTTCTCAAATGGAGATAGTCTACTGCAAAATTTACAGGGCTTCAAACAATTTTTTTTTTTTTCATTTGCAATTGATTTTAATTCCAAGGGAAATTATACGTACACAACTGTGTTACAATTCTTACAAAATTACTCAATAAAATATTATTACTTTTTAAATTCAAACCCAGAAAAGTGAAAAAAAAAATCACACAAATTTAAAAAACAATAATATTTTTATTAAAAAGTTGTGTAAAAAGTTGAAAAATAATTGTTTCTATATCATTTTTTATACACACAATATAACTTACGCACGACACATTATTATCAACCATCTGATGTAAACCTTTGATCTGCCACTTATGATGCCCAAGGAACCCTCAAGTTTGAGCCTGTTTTTTCATAGACCTTACTTGTTTTATGCTACACATTCTTGTTCGTAAGGCCCATTTTCTACCATGGGAATCCTTTTCTCAGACTCCGTAGCATGTCATGTTAAGACTAAAATTCACATGCTCAATGGCAATCGAGTGTGAAATAAATGTCAAAATCTATATATAAATTATACAACTCATTATTTGAAATATAAACAAAAACCAAAAGTATTGAAAGACTACGTTTTATAAGCATAGTAGGGAGAAAAACCCAATTAAATGAGAGAAGCCACCGCTTCTGATGCTACAGGGAGAGAGAGCGAGCCTTGAAAACAATAGGCGGGGGTATGCATCTAAAGCCTAAACTCTAATCGTTAAACAAGAGCTGAAATGCAGCAGCACCCAAAGATCAAAGATTCAACATCATTAGTCATAGAATTTAAACAGAAAGCAGATTGATACCAGAAAGAACGTTTGCCATTTTCTAAACGCTGGTTAACACCAAAAATAAAACCAATGGCAAAACCAGGAGAGAAAATATTCCCATAACGCCAACAGAATTTCCTTTGCACTAAGCAATCAAAAAGAGGCCAAGTTTTCAACCCCAGCCAACCCAAATCCAAGAAAAAAACAAAAACTAAAGATGAATTAACCGACAAAACATACCCAAAATTCACAATTATAACATTTGCAATTCTCGTAAAGTCAATTATCCTCCAAGATTTTAGACCGAGCTCATCACGAAAAAGGCAAAAATATTGCACATTAGAAACCAGATATTTGATTTCATTAAAAAGGAAAAAGATTCGGGCCATAGCAGCATTAACTACTAGAGGAATTATATCTTACCAGAGGTGGCTGTATCCACTTTAGCTGAAGAACCCATGCAGTTTCCCATTGGATTTTCTCAAAAGGGAAAAGGAATATCCTACAACGCCCAATACGCTCACTTTAACACAAAAAATCAGCAAGTCATCATGGATACCGAATCCTCGGACGGAAAAGAAAATAAGGCAGAAAGTGAATGACTTCTGGGTCTTCACCAGAACGTAATCTGGTCTGCCACTAACTTCACAGAGTTGAATTCAAAAGACGAAAAAATCTGATAAGAAAAACTGGCTTCCTCTATCAACTAAGAAGAAGAAGAAGAAGAATTAAGAGGAGAAAGGAAGAAAACAGCGGAGAAAATGCTGAGAAAGAACGAACCTATCTGGCTTTTGTATTTGTGTGGCTTCGTGGAACGCGACAGCGCGTGGACTCATGTTGCTCACTAATGCCTAGTCCTCTCGGAATTATATAAACCTTTTTTTTTTCCTTTTTTTTTTCAATCCTCTGTCAATATGGTTGTCGTGTGAAAATTCTATTTTTTTTAAATTATAATTTCATAAAAATTAAAATATATTTGGTAAAATCCGATAAAAATTAGAATAATATTATTTAATCATTTCAAATTTATCGCTCGGATATTCAACTTGAAAAATAATATTTGCTTGCAAGCATAACTCTTTGATATGTTTATCTAAATATATATAAAGTGATTATAAGACATAATTTAATTTTAAAAATAAAATAAAATTTTATTATTTAAATAACGTGGATGGTAATAAAATAATTTCGTGATATATATATATATATATATATATATATATATATATATTGGTTAAAAGTAGAGGAAATGGGATAGAAAATGGGGAGGGGAGTGAATAATATTGCGTGCGTTCAAAGTCCTAGTGATATGATTGCCTTTAATTTCAGAGGAACATGGGGTTGACTATTATGAATAAAAACATGTTTAGGTATGATGTCGATGTCATCACACACTTTAATCAATCAATTGAATTCTTCAATGCCGTGATTTCATTTTCATTTTCATATTGCACCTACGTTGCTTAATTTCACGATCAATTATATATGCTTCGAGACGACGCCATTGACTCGCTTCTAACCACCCACGTAATTATGATTACAATAATGCTATTGTACATTCTCATTTTATTCCTTTATTTTAATTGTTTATATATTTAATTTTTTTAATAATTATAAAAGTGATTATTAATATATTAATATTTTTTAAAAAATATTTAAATATGTTTAAAACATATTAAAAAAAAAAGTATATTTTACACTTGGCCGCACACCGAATGAACACTTAAGAGGCGGCTGAGTAGATCCACTCAAAAAAGTTTTCTTTGTTATTTTATGTTATATACTAATTACTTTTATCTTACTTTTATGTCATTTTGATTTTGACAAAAAGAAAAGCAAAGCATATAAAAACTAAAGCCGCCATGTAATGATGCCAATCGATCACGATTCACGACTTGGGAAGCACCCTCGCCGCGCATAACCCTGACGGGTGGCCCTTTATTATTATTATTTTTAGATTTTTATTAGATCTTTACTTGCAGGAGTTTTTAGGGCAGGATTGGGGACAAAATCAAAACATAAAATTTTTATCTCATCTCATCTTATCATTATATCTTTTTTAAATTTTCATATAAAATAAAATAAATAATTCAACTTTTTCAAATCTCAATACATATTTTTTAAATCCCAAAACAATAATAATACCAAAACTTAATATTTTAAACTTCAAAACAAAACACAAAATTCTCATCTCACCCTCCAAACATACCCTAAACTTTTCATCCATCGTCATGCTTGTCTAAGCTTTTATTAATATTAATTAATTTTGTTATGCATGTGATCTTTAAAAATTAAAAATTGAGCTTTTATTAATATATGATATGTGAAAATGATAAATAGAATTTTTTTAAAAATTAATATCAGCGCCTTCTCACGTGTCGACGGAAAAAGGACAACATACTATATAATATAATATAATATAATATTAAAACTTAGGAATATGTTATGTCTTGATCTAAAAATTCTGTGCATATGCCATCTATGTTCACACGGGTGGCCTACCTATGTATGTATCATAACATCAAACTTTATATAATTGCTAGGTCTGAACAGATCCTTACCTCATTAGACTTTTCGAATGATTTATTTGATTCTCTTTAATTATTATTATATATAGTATCATATAATTAAATGATATTTGATTTTCATGAGTCAATTATGGAGGAATAGATTTTCTGTAAAACCATTGTGGAAGTTAACAGGTTATACACTTTGAGAACTTGACCCCATTGCGTCGGTCCACGTAGACACAGACAAATATCACACTTTTAAATTTAAATCAAGAGAAAATTTACATGAAAACTTTATATTACATACCTTCATTTAATCAATATATGATTTATCATTTTTATTGGTCAAAACGATATAAATGATGTTGTTTTGACCAACGACCATTAGAATTACTCAAATTCCTTGTCTCTAAATGACATTTTCGTTCATCCATTGCAAAGGAAAGTTGATCAAAACAACAAAGTCCTTTTGCCCACGTCTGATAACTCCACACAAGGCTGAACAAAATGTCGTTCCAAGGACCTTAGAGGCAACACAAAAAAAGCAAGTTCAAGGGCTTTTGAACCAAGATAATACAACACCAAATTGGTGTTATTTCTTCTGGACCCAAGTGGCACCCTATCAACAACCCATGCGCCAAGCTGTTGCCCTCGTAGTTGACTACACCAAAAATCAGTCTGTTGTGCCTGAACCTGGTTTGAACTACTTAACTCGATTTTCTGAACCAGTTCTGTATGAATTTGGTATTTTTCATTATTCTGAGTCGTTTCAAGTCCAATTTGATCCGTTCAAAAGTCATTACATTCCTGGTTCTATGACAAATTTCTATAGAGTACCGGTTGTTCAAGATAATCGTAAAGAATTCCTTGAAAGAGGAGAGAAAGTTCAAGGGGAGTTCATGGCAACACTCAATCAAGACACCACTTCCATTATCTTCCTTATTTGAAATACAATAGTAGAACTTCTAGGTAGCCACCTTGAATGAAATTCAAGGGTTATTATTAATCTATTAATTAATTTGTAATTGTTTAATTTTCATAGTATGAACTACTACATTTCTGATATTTGTAAAAGAACACAATTATTTTTTTTACATCTTGTTGTTGATATTAAGGTGGTTTGTTATTTATGGAATTGAAAAAAAGTATTGATCTCTTGTGGAAATAAAATTTAAATGGAATAAGTTTTCAGCCTTGGAAAAGACATGTAAATTTTCTTCTAACTTATGAAAAAATCTTAGATACATTAACAACACCAAAGTCATTTGAAAATGTGGAAAATGGCCAAAGTGAAAGTGAAAGTGGCGTAAGAACCAATGACAAATTGGAAAAATAAAATGTTTAGGCATGCAAGAGCTTTTGTTTTACATTATATGAATAATGAAATCATTACTCTTTTCGAAAACTATGAAACTACTAAGGAAATCCTGGACGCAATTGAAGGTAAGTATGGATTAAGATCTGATACTTACAAACAATTATTATTGGCTAAGTACAACAAAACTTGCATGAAAGAGAATGATAGTATGAGCGATTATGTACTTCAAATGAAATTGATTGCAAAATAATTATTTGATGTTAGTCATCCTCTTACTGATAAAATACAAATTACAATCATACTCAATATTCTTCATTTATGTTGGGAACACATTGTTACTTCCTTAACACATAATGAAAATAAAATAACAATGACTTCACTCCCGGTACTTTTGGTACTTGAAGAAGAAATGATAAAAAATTAACAGAGAGAATGGATCATTCAATCTAATTATGGCTCAAGACACACGTTCTCCACAGAACAAGATGAAGCAAAAATCAGCTCAAGAAAAATAAATGATTGAAGAATAGGCAAAGTAAACCATTTCGTGGAAACTGTTTCAAAAGTGGAAAGTATGAGCATTACAAACACGATGTTCTAATGAAAGTACGGAAATTATTATGACAGTTTTAGAAGTAATACTCATGGAACTAATATTAGATTTTTGATAGGTTGACTCTCCAGCAACAAAACATATTTGTAGGAAGAAATAACTATTTATCAAAATTGAAGAGAAACAAATAGGAGAACACATAATGTATATAGGCAACAACATATTGCAATGTCTTGGGGTAAGGTACTTGCAAATTTTATGTTAATGTTTTCGTTATTTTACTTAAAGATATATTGTCTGCACCTAGTATTCATAAGAATTTAATATTTGTGCCTATATTAGATCAGAAGAGTCACACAATTGAGTTTGTTTGGAACTGTAATTATTAATAAAGGTGATGTATTAGTTAATATGTGAAAAGTCACAATATGTATATACTGAATATTGATATTAATAAAAAAGTACCTATTTTTAATTATTTGAATATGTATACTAATTGTATATTTTTATGGCATCTAAAAGTTGGTCATATAAATAAAAATAAAATGATCAGAATGTATAAAAGTAGATTAATACCACAAATAAACTCATATGATTTTGATAAGTAGTAAATATTTTTCCAAAAATTGGAAATCGAAAGATTTACTTAAAATAATACTTTCACATATTTGTGGGCCTTTTTAAAATAAAAACACACAAGAAAATTGAGTAATTTATTACTTTCATTGATAAATATTGGTTGCAAGCAATTTTTCATAAAGAAACATATTTACTTGAAATAATACATTTTTATGTTTGTAGACCTTTTTAAAATAAAATAAAAATACAAGAAAATGGAGTACTTTATTACTTTCACTGATAAATATTGGTTGCAAGCAATTTTTCATAAAGAAATTTAATGCTGATAGAAGTTTGGAAATATATAAAGCAAGATTAATGGTCAATTGACTCACTCAACAACCAAGTGTAAACTTTGAGCATACATATTTGCCTATGGAGAAATTTGCATCCGTCTAAATAATCATATCTATAGTTGCAAAAATGAATTTAGAATACATTAGTCAGATGTAAAAATGGCTTTTTTTAATGGTGAATTAAAATAGTACATCTTTTATGATTCAACCTGAGGTCCAGAAGGTTTCCAAATTGAAGAAAAAGTCTACAAATCAAAGATATCTCTGTATGAACTTAAGCAGTTTTCAAAACAATGGTATTTGAAGTTTCACCAAATAATTTTGGAAACTAGATATTAAATGAGTCCATTAGATCACCGCGTATATATATATGGAAAACTGACAATAAAATAACAATATTATCATTATATGTTGATGATATATGGTTAGTAAGTAATTATCTAGATACGATGGATAAAATAAAAGAATTTTTGAGATCTAATTTGGAATAAAAGACATGGCTGGGGTCATCTATATTTTTTGTATAAAAATTTCAATAGATAGGAACTCAAAAATTCTATATTTAGATCAAGAAAAATATTTGGATTAAATGCTTAAAAGATTTGATATGGAAAATTGAAGTACACCTATTTGTAAAGTTCATACTTTAAGTAAGAGTATGTGCCTAAAAAATAATGACGAAACAACAAAAATGCTTAAAATTCCGTATATTCAAGTTGTGAGAAGTCTTATATATGCAATTACAAGTACAAAACCCGATATTTGTCATATAATAGGTTTGGTAAGTAAATATCAATCTAATCAAGGTAAGGAGCATTAGTAAGTAGTAAAATGTATATTAAGGTCAGGGGTAGAACTAGAATTTGGTGTTTAGGGGATCGATTGGCATAGTGTATGGTACGTGTTAGCATAAGTAATATGTATTTCTTGCACGTGACTATATAAAAAACAATAATCCGTCATAAAATTGTATAAAAAAAATACATGTCTTTAAATCATCTTATAAGATAATCTGTCAGCACATCAAGCTTTTAATACTGCAATTGAATTCTCAAAAGGAATCTTTATTGCTCAATAAAATTTTGCGGATAAAATTTCTCAACAAATTTGCATATATCATCAATTTTAAATGATTGGTATGCACCTTTAAGATTTAAAGTAGCACTAAGATTGAGAAGTTTCATTGTATGGTCATTAAATCTATTGTTCAACTCTTGTAATTGGAAGTCTATTGTAGTATTAATTATATAAATCCTAAAATGATGCTCTATAATTGTCAATGACTTGTCAACTTGACAATCATTGACAATGAGATTTCCCTCAAGCTCTAGTATAATGACTATTCATATCAGGAATATTAATTTGATGTTTTTCACAAAATGATTTAGCATCAGAAAGTAAAGACTCCCACCCATCATCTCTCAGCTTTTGAATGAGTAGTTTTGTGGTTGAAACTAAGCTCATGGCATTCATAATGTCTTGAAAATTTTGTTACAAAGATTGGCAAAGCGCATTAGTGATTTCCATTATTTTCTTCATTATATGTAATATCAGAATAAATTTAAAATATGTTATGTAAGTCGCTTTAGCATCACCATGTTTAGAGTAATTTGATTCCTTCTTTGAGATAGTATTGATAACTGAGCAAATAGCACAGAACATCCTCATCAAATTATAAACAGATTGAAAATGAGATTCTCATATAATATCTCTAGTTTGTTGTAATGTACCAATTTGGTTTGCCCTTTTTCTCATCTCAGTCTCATTGGAAGCGATCAAACTTTCAATTCCAGTAGCTTGAGCAAATTATGATTCATCATTACATTTAGCAAAACTAACAACAATATTGATAATAGATTTCAAATGGACAAAGAATTGATCATGTTTGGCTTCTCTAGAGGCTGCAACTAAAGCCAATTGTAGTTTATGAGCTCAACAATACACATAATATGCATATGGAAAATTTTTAAGAAATAAAGTTTGTAATCCACGCATATTACTTCCTATATCATATCTCTAATCTCGAATATTCTCAATAAGAAAGTCATAACAAGAAACAATAACATATATCTCATTTTTTAGAGTTAATACCATAATATCTTTGGCATGCACAATATGAAAAAATCGCTCTCTATTAAAATCATTTTTATCAACAAACCTCAAAATGATAGCTATTGGTTCTCTTTTGGACTCATCCCGAGCTTCTTCAACGAGAATAAAAAATTTGGCATCTCGATTTCTTAGTAAATCAAATTTTACACTTTATTTGTAAATATATGCAAAATTTTCTTTTGAATTTTGGGTAATGTATATTTGGCATTCTGTGAAATATTTTTCTTGACAACTCCATCAACTTAATCATTATAACTTGTTATAAGTTTTATTAGTCCAATGAAGTTATCTTGATTTTTTAAGTCAAAACTTTCATCGTGACCTCTAAAGACACAAGCTTGGAACGTAATACATCAAATACTATCTATTGAAGTCTTGTGATACTTGTTTTTCAACTAACTTGTTAATATATCTTGACTGATTTATTAAATCCTCACACTATTTCACATGATTTTTTTGTGGTGAATTTGGATCTCTCCTCACTTGTCCTATTAAAGGAAAATTCATTCTATCAATTACTTTTTTTCAATTGTCAAAACCTTTATTGTTAAATGCATCTGGTCTTAGACGACCCGTTGATTTCTTAGTAAAAACACAGCATGGAAGACAAAATATAGCATTCTTTGATGTGAGTACTCCAATCAATTTGAATATCTTTGAAAGCAAAAAAAATTGAAATCGGCGATGCTAATTGCCTACTCTTGAAAATGGATATTTTAAAAGTTTAGGTTAATATGGACTAACTTTAAGATAGGCACGTTAAATCTCATCTTATAGGTTAGTAGGAAATTCTCATATTTGTAGATATAATCCTAAATCACATTTCAAAGAGGTAGCATCCATCTCTTCAGGTTAGATTCTTGAAGTTTTAATGGGACGCTTATCAATGATAAAAGTATCACATTTCGTTGTTACCGAGCTCTCTAAACATAGAATACTCTCCGAATTATACTTGTTTTTTTTTAAAAAAAAAAAGAATCAATTGTTCTTGATTTGCTCATATTTTTCTATACTTTAAGAAAAAACTATAAATCAAGAATAAACTTAAAAAAAACCTAATAAGCAATGATATAAAGCTGTTAGAATTCTTTTTGTATAGTTTGCATTACTATTAATAAGTGAAAAAAAAAAAAGCGTACGAATAACAAATAAGTTTCACAAAAGTAAGTGAACAAAAATAGAAGCATGTGAGTCTCTCACAAATAAAATCAGTACTAGAACACTAAGAAGAGAGCAAGTGGGCCTATGTGATTGGTTTAATGCAATTACTCCTATTTTGTCGACAAATCCATTATTCTAAGATTTTGTTTGTTACAATTTGATATCATATTAGTTTTATACTTTTAATGTCCAGCCTAGGTGTTTCATAGCAAAAAATAAATAAAAATAAAGATATAGAGCATGTGTTGTGGCTCATCAATGGCTCAGGCTGAGGATATTCATCATGATTCATAAAATTCTAAATTTATGAATTTAGAACATTAACAATGAAGTTAAAGGAATATAAATTAGAATTGTTCTTGCAAGTAAATAGCTATAAAATATATCAGTACATATTTAGATTCATATACCTGAAAGTATAAATCTAGTATTATTAGTGGGACTGCTTTCAGAGAAAACCAATTGGCAACTGTGCAGCTGTGCTTTGGCTCTAGTGTTAACTTTGTAGAGAAGGAGAAGAGAGCTTAAAAAGAAATACGGGTGGTGTAACGTGCTGTACAGAAAGAGAGATACACGGTATATATATATATATCTCATATATGTGAGCATAATGGATTGAATAATAGTGTTAGTGTGTAAGAATATTAAGTCAGAATATCATATCAATCCCACGCCGAACTGGGCTGTGTTCAAATCAAAGTTTGCATTCAATTAGTAGCATGGCAAATCAATGCTAGAGTTAGAGTGTCAGGGTGTTTGAGTATTGCAGGAGGGCAATTTTAGATATTTAAAGAAAAGTTCTAAATATATATTATATTAATTTTTAAAAATATTTTTGGGGGGCTACTTGAGTATTGGGAGGGCAGGGAGGGAGGCAATTTCAATTATTTAAAGAAAAATTAGTTATATAGTATATTAATTTTTTAAAAACTTTCGAAGTATTTACAAGGTACCAAAAATATAAAATTGTGCTTTAAAATCAATGATTTGAAATTAATTAGCTATAATAATGCCTATTTTAAAAGTGATGTAAATGATAAAAAAATCTACAAGTGGATATCTTTTTGGTGTACATGAACAATTTCACGGTTGAGTAAGAAAAAAACTATGTTGTTCAATCTACAACGAAAGTAGAGTATATTGCTTGCAGCATTGCAGTGAGTAATGTGATTTGAATGAAAACCTTTATTGAAAGCTTAAGTTTGGATATATCTACTGAACCAGTTAATGTGTTTTGCGATAATCAATCTGTCATCTCTTTAATAAAAACTGGAGCACACAATTCTAAGAAAAAATACACTGATGTGCATTAGCACTATATTGTCTCTAAAAATAGTGGATAATAGCGAAAATAGATGAGGTCAAAGCTAAACTTTGTATCCACAACTAAGATAATAGCGGATCCAATGGCCAAATGATTATTTATGAAAAAATTCAAATAACAAGTGGCTAGAATGAAGCTGAAAATACCTGACTAAACTAACCACATGGTTAACATATATAACTCAGGAAATTCTGGGGACACTTAGATAAATAGGAAATTACCCAAATAAAATATTAGTCATTTTTGAAGTTATTGATTAGGTAATTAAGGCAATCCTTCAATAATGACTTTTAAAAGAAGTATTTAATAAAAGTTCAGTACAAGTTGATACTTGTTTTATGTATTTGACTTAAGTTATCAATTATGGCAATAATATTTATTTAGCCACGGATAATTGATGTCGTTTGCTAAGGATATAGTGAGCATAAGTCATCCTTAATATGTAATCAATGGGAAAATATAATAAATGGTGCAATCATATAAAATAATGACAAAAGCGTACGCACATAAAAGACTTGTCATACTCTGATGCCAATCTGCAGGAGTTACAAATGAGAGTTGAGTTGTGAAAAATTTATATTAGTACCAAGATAAAAATACTCAATTGTCACCGTTATTAATGTGTGGTCAAGTGGGAGATATTGTTTCATTACGGGATGACCACACCAAATGGTGCACCCCAAGTGTTTTTGCATCCTTTCCATAGTGATGGTTCTCATGGGGCTATTAGTTAAGGAAGTGTCAAGAGATACAACTTTTTATTTGAGTCAAATAGTTGTGTCCTTGCCAACCAATGCTTGTGGTCTATAAATAGGGATCAAATGTGCACAATTAAAGCACTTGTAATTCCTTTATCAAATACAAACTTGTGGGACATATATCTTAACGGAATTGTCACCATTTTAGTATGAAACATCCAACAATACAGTACCTTGATTAGTTAGTTGTCACTTATAAGGATTATATGCTTTCGTGTATACTAAAATTATATGCTAACTTTTTAGCGACAAAACTAAGAAATCTTTATTTAAAAAAAAAAAAAAAAGAGCTCAAGAAAGATACTAAGAACAAGTTGTTGAAAACTAAGATTATGACTAATTATGAGAAGCTAAGAATTTAATTAGCTTATCTGAAGTGTTAAGCTAATTGGGATATTATATAGAAGATCACTTGAATCGGGCTACCGATGGATGGATGTCCATTAATTTGCGATATTCCACAATTATGATCTTCTTTTAAGTAAATACATTTCGTTTGTTTATTTCTTGTATTTATATTTATGACATGAGTAAACAAACTCTTCGGAACTTGAGAGAATCATTTTTGTTTTTATTTTTCTTTTCATTTTTTGGCAATAAATTTGAGAGAATATATATATATATACACAATATTGCTACATGCTCTCATGTTTATTTATATATATATATATATATATATATATTGAGAAAAGATACTTGCAACCGTGAATTGTGCAACCGTCACGTAATCGTTTTAAAAAAAGTGAATAAAATATGAGATACACATAAAAAGAAATTAATTTTTTAATAGTAAACTCTATTTTTTTTTCAAAACGATTATACGGTATTTACGCATTTCGCGATTATATATAAAATTACTCATATATATTATATGCAAATCTTTTAGAAGCTGTTTTACCCACTGCAATAATTAGAGCGATATTCTTGGTACATGATTTGATGAGAACCCTAAAAAAGGTGATTAAAATCACTAATGATCAAATGCATGCAATTAAAACCCCCGATTCCAGGCCAACATATCAACAAAATTAAGGAGCAAAAGAAAGCTTGTAATTAACTAGTGAGTCGTACGTTGCTCATGCGTTGGTACTGCTTAATTGCTACATAACTGATCGATCATCATCATGTTCAGGCGAAGATGAGGAGAGAGATAGAGCCGTACTTGGGATTTGAACCAGCTAGACACAACGGGAGGCCAAATCGATTGAACTTGAAGATCAAACCTTGAGGTGAAACTAGGCCACATGATGCCATTCATTATTCTGCCTTTCTAGTATTTGATATCCATCGATCAGTACTATTTCATGTCGACCTTTATAACATTCTTTTTACGTATAAGGCACCTCTTTTTGCATGCATGCATGCAGTACTGATGCGAATTAATCAACCAAACTCATGCGGTCACAGTATTTAGTAGGAGCAGAGACCAAGACAACTATAAGTGGCGGAACCAGCAATTATGTAGTGGGGCCAATTTTTTTTTTTTTTTTAATATGTGACACATTTATGAAAAGAGTAACGTTAAATATAGTCTTAAGATGTGCAAGCTCTACATACTTTTTTTAAATAAAAAAAAAGTAAGGTCCATTATTAATAAATGATTTTTTTCATATGAATATTAGATTTATCTACTTTTTTTAAAGGAAGTGGGCGGAGCTTGCACATGATCTTAGGACTGCAAATATCATTTCTCTTATGTAAATTAAAAAGAGATTGAAAAATCATAAAAACATAACAACAAACTATTTTTCGTATAGATCATTGACTTTAAATAATTTTTCTTGTATTTTCACTTTGTATTCCATATTAAGAACCCAATATTGTATAACAAAAGACTTTGAGATCCATATTAATAAGTTTATTATTTCTCTTAAACTTAGTTTTAATTTTAATTTTGGAAAAGCCACATTCTTGAAAATAGATAATATATAAAAATTAAACAAAATTTTGGGACTATAAAAAAAATTGGAGGGAGAAATTTCTAGATATATTGAAATTTTGAAAAATTTTAAAAAACATATGGAGATGATAAACTTGTTTAGAGGGTCCATTTTTTATATTTATTGAATTATGTATAAAATCTATGAGATATGTTATAATTTCAAAAAGTTTTGGAGGTCATTCCCCCTTAGTATAACGTGGATCCACCACTGACAACAGTACTAGAAAAGTGTATATAATCGCTATTTATTAATTAGCATCAATATTGAACCATTAATTAATAATTACGCTGTCCACAGGTTTATCTCTTGCTAGCTATATCTCTAATGCACTAGTGCTCAGACTTCAAGAATTAATTTGTTTCTGATTACTAACCTAATTAGCTTCGCACTGTAACGCAATTGAATTTTTGTGATGGTTTTAAATTTATGACAATCCTAAAACTGTTACAAATAATTATTTTCTGTAATGGTTTCAAGCAAACGTTAATAAAGGTAGACGAGAAATGGTTTTACGTTCGAACTATAATAATGTTTCATTCTAATGTAAGCCAGACGATGTCGTTTTGAAATGATTACATTCGAACGTATAAAATGTTACATTCGAACAGTTCTTGTACGTTCGAACATTAAGTCTACTTACGTGCGAACATGTAAATTATTCGTTTAAACGTTCAAACGACAGTCATTAATGTTCGCACGTGAACTATTTTAAAATTAAAAATCGAATTTCAAATTAAAAAAGATTAAGAATTCAAATCCAAAAATACTAGAAAATAATATTATTCATTACATAAAGTATAGAAAAAGAAATATATTAAAATATAAATATAAAATATGATAAAAGTTTAAAACACTTTAAACTCTCAGAACGTGTTGTTTACAAATGTATGAAACTCCTCAGTCAATGTGGTGAGCATGTTGTTTAAGATATCTACACGATAGTTAACCTCGGTCACACTCTGTTGTACATGCGTGATTTGCACAGTAATATTGGAGACCATCACATCAACCCAAGTAGGTCGTGCATCGAACCAAGCAGGGTGTGCATCCCCTGCAGATGTACCCATCAGCTGTTGACTAGTACTCGCACTATGGGGAGCAACACCGGACCCAGACTGGGTAGGAGGAACAAGAATTGAGATAGGCTCAGACTCACACTGAGCACGCCACTTTCCTTGTCCAATGCACTGACGGTGTGAGGTCATGTCGAGGGGGCTTATCTGCTCAGTCAACCACTCCACCACCTGGGATGGGACTCTTTGGTCGAATAATAGTCGAGATAATGATCACTCCACATGGGAGGTTGTCAGTGGAGATGATGCTCGTTTCTTAACGGATCCTCTCAAAAATCCGCAGTGGCAAGTCGATGGGTTCTCCACGTATCACTCATATGAGGAAATGTACGCGAGTCTGATGAAAGTGGCCTTATGTGCCACAAGATCCACGTTTGTTGCAACTATAAGATGCAACATGCGGAAAAATGATAGCAGCAATGTTTGGAAGAATGTGTTCTTCTTCTTGAACGGTGTGCGGTCTCTCCTAGTGAGGATGTATAAATTTTCATTGCGGTCATTATCCTCAAGTTGATCAATACCCTCACCCTCCGACTGGTCTACATCTCTGGTTATAGACTCGATTAGGCCAGTAGATGATGCTGATTTGCCTACATTTGTTGCATCCTTAGCCTGAGTATCTACAGTAGTCGATGTCTCAGATACACGATGGATTCCAAGTAGCTCGGCAATGACATCTACCGAAACCTTGAATTGAACACCACGTACAGGCACGATGTGAGAGAATGCATCTTGAGACATGGAGCACATCTCCATGTAAAACTATCGAACCATGGAGGGGTATATCCTCTCCCTCGGTATGCATATGTTGGTCCAGCCTCTGGTAACAAATCCAGTCCAGCCTCTGGTAACAAAGACATTTCTGAGGCTCGTCTACTCCCATGTAAACTTGTGGAACTCATTGATAAACACTTCACATTCGGCATAACAGTTCGACAGCCTATCCAAGAAGTGTCTTGGCCGGTTCCTTCCCTCCCCCTGTTTTCTAGTTATCAAAAGATGATTCATATCCTCTTAAAAAAAATAAAAAAAACACATTAGTATATATAATTTTTTAGTTGTAGTGTCGTCTATATACATGAAAATGATTGAATAAGATAGGCCATAGATAGATCAGATGAGAGAGCAAGAAAAGTTTGCGATACTACTAGGCCATGCCAGCTACTTTTAGTCTTTATTCTTCCTGACCTTCGCCTAAATTCATCTTACCCACAATTCTGTGCAGGTTAATGAGTTCGGAGAATTTTTGTTGACGTGGATACCTCTTATCTTCAAGTACTACTCATGTTGGGTCCCCTTGATTCATAAGAGGCATGCACCACAGCTGCGCGCTATTTTCAGCCGCAACTGCATACTAGAGGGGATTTGGCTGCCACGCGCAGCCCCACCGGTCTCAGAGGCCTTAGATCCTTTAGATCTGCTCGTCTGTTCACCTCCTCAGGTTGCACGTGTCATACACGCCCTGCCACCGCCTGTGTTGGTTTGTTGCCGCCGACTCGGCTTGGATTCCGGCTGCTCTATGATACTGTTTTCCCTAACCAGTGATCTTGTAAGAAGAATAGTGGATCTCTCCAAAAATCCACTCTAGACAATATGTGATAGTGCACCCACCACCGCCATCGCTTCCAGCAGAGGAACTACCGTCTCAAGCGGTACTTCTATTGTATGTTTTTTTGCGAAAACTTTTCCGTCTTTATATAAGACGGCGTCCTCTTGTAGGATAGGGGTAGGGACTAAAATATAGGACTAAAATAAACCCCACCCCCTCTCCGTGTATTTAGCATTGTTTTCTATTACTTTGGGGTGATTGTTAAGGAACCCCACCCTCCTCATGTATCACTTTTTATGTTTAATGAAAAAAAAAAGGCATGCACGATTTTTTGTGTTCGATCCCGTACATAGAGAACCTAATCCATGCAGTACTACTATAAATGGTCGGGATTATGTGCATTATTTTATCACAAAATCATCAGCCCAAGTGGAAGGAATAGCTAGCTATAGAGCGTTAGCTGTCCCCTGAAATTCCCTTGGACACTTCACTAGGGCTAGCTCTTTTAAGCCCTTAATTAATGAAGGGGAATTCTGCTAATCATCTGCTGAATTGTTTGGGGAACTCCGGGTGGTAACTGACAATATTTGAAGAAGCCCCATCTTTTTTTTTTTTTAAAGAGAAATACTCTAGTCACAAAGTGATTATATAAAAATAATCTTATAAATTGACATGGCTTGATGTGATTCGTCAGATTATAAAATTATTGTTATTATAAAATAGATCTAACGAATCAGATAAAAACACATCAGTTTATAAGATTGTTTTTGTGTATTAATTCTTTTATAGATGTAGCAATCTTTTTTTTAAACAAAAAGCAACAAATTAACATCCTATGTATTAATCTGGTGGGTAATCTTCTAAGCCTAGAGTACTTACTTCTTCCTTTTCTATATTTTTTTTTTTGGGGTTAATTTTTTAGCCATAGGCTTATAATTACTGTTAAGATTAATTAATGACATTGTTATTATTCCCATTTTAATCATTTTTTTTTCATGTTTTAATGGTTAGGTTAGTATTGTGCAAGTGTAATGTTGTCGTAGAGTCATTTTATATGTTAATTTATGTAAGACAGTAAATATGTAAGTTTCTAGACGGGCTTGTGGGTAGACCCACGAATTATATCTTCTTGCTCTCTCCATAGATATGTTTTGGAGGTTTTTCTCTCTTCCTTAATTCAATGATATAAGGTACTTGCATCTTCTATATATGTGTTAGACAAAAATTTCTTTAGGACAAAAATTTTCACTATATCATTTAATATGCCAACAATTACAGCTTCCCTTTTTCTGACTTTTTTTTTTTTTTCTTAATTGTATTTTTTATGATTCTTAAGATTTATAATGCAATTTTTTAGGCTTCCTATTCATTTCCAATAAATGTTTCGTGGGCACTTTGAGCAATTTGCGAAATTCCAACTAATACGCTACATATGTTTCCATGTCATCATATCATCATGTACATACATGCTTGTTACAAGTCATGAAGTACAAGTATCTCTATTAGACTATACACCTCTGATATATCATCATCTGCATATGAGAAGAATAACAAACAAACAGTTGGTGTGCAATCCAGCTCACTACCGTAGAGACCTACTGTTTGTTATTCTCTACTGTTATTTGTAACAACTTAGATGTTTTTCAGATTCCTTTTAATTGTGTATATATACATAGCTCTACAAATGGAATATTACTCAAGAAAGAATTCATTCTGTTATGCCTTGTGTACTGCCATACCACTCTGTCAACATGGTATCCAGAGCCAGCGACTAACTGTCTCTGATTAATGGCTGAACTTTCTTCTCCTCCCACTCCCTCCTCTTCCATTACCTCCTCCTTTTCCCATATTGTCACCACGAAACTCACTACTGAAAATTATCTTTTATGGAAAGTTCAGACCACTGCATATCTGCGTGGTCAGGATCTCTTCTCCTTCGTTGATGGATCTTCCCCCAGTCCTCCTGAATTTATTTCTCCTTCCGATAACATAATACCCAAATTAAATCTAGCTTTTCTTGCTTGGCGACGCACTGACCAACTCGTCCTTAGCATTCTCTTTTCATCCCTTTCTGAATCTGTTTTAACTCATGTGCTCTCTTCCACCACAGCTCGTCAATTATGGAACTCCATTTTCTCCATGTTTTCCTCTCATTCTCAGGCCAAAGATTTTCAAATTAGTTTTCAACTTGCCAATTTATCCAGAGGTGAACAAACCATATCTGATTACTTTGGAAAGGTGCGTCACCTTGCTGATTCCATTGCCTCAAATGGATCTCCTCTATCTGACAAGGAGCTTGTTACTTATCTACTTAATGGACTTGGTCCTTCATACGAGTTCTTTGTGCTTTCCATTACTACCCGAACTGAGCCAATTTCTTTCAATGAACTTTATCAACTTCTACTTATTCATGAAACCAGACTCTCTCATAACACCAAACCTGCTCAGTCTTCCTTTGAGCCATCTGTGAATCTCACTACAGCAAACAGAGATCAACGAGGCAGGAATTTCTTTCGAGGTGGGCGTCAAGGTCGAAGCAGAGGAAGATATCCTTACAATGGCCGTGGTAATCAATATTCTGGAAATCAATCTTCTGGAAATCAATCTTCCTACAATGCTCAACGTCCCACTTGCCAGTTGTGCAATAAATCTGGTCATATTGCACTTCAGTGTCGCCACAGATTTAATCATTCATATCAGATGGAAGCTCCAAGAAATTTCTCTGCAAATTACACTGCACAAAACTCATCCTCTGATTCGGCTTGGTACCCTGATTCTGCAGCCACACATCACATTACAAATGATTTATCTAACTTGAATTTATCCTCTGAGCCATACGCAGGTAGTGAGACAATTAGAGTGGGTGATGGAGCTGGTCTATCAATTCAATCCTTCGGTGACTCCAACTTCTCTTCTTTCATTCTTCGAAATTTACTTCATGTCCCTTCTATCACAAAAAATCTTGTTTCGGTTCTTAAGTTTTGCATTGACAACAATTGTTATTTCGAATTTCATGACACCCATTTTTCTGTGAAGGACAAGGAGACGCAGAAAATCCTCCTCACCGGGCCCACACGTGATGGTCTCTACATTTTTCCTTCCACCATGTCATCACTATCATCTTCTCCCTCAGCTCATGTTGGCGAGCACACCTCTCTTGATCAATGGCATCGACGGCTTGGGCATCCATCGTTAACCTTAGTATCCCGTGTATTGCACACCAAGTGTTTGCCCCTTATCCCCACAGAATCCGCATTTCAGTGTTCTCATTGTCCACTTGCAAAATGTCACCAATTACCATTTCGTGCTAGTCAGGCCCACTACACACGGCCTTTACAACTATTGTGTGCTGATGTTTGGGGTCCAGCCCACTATGTCTCCCACAATGGTTATAAATATTATATTTCCTTTGTTGATTACTACACTCGCTTCACTTGGCTTTTTCCACTTAAATTGAAATCGGATGTGATTCAAGTGTTCTCATCTTTCTTGCCATTTCTTGAACGATTGTTTAATACCAAGTTAATAACTCTTCAAACGGATGGAGGTGGTGAATTTAAACCTCTCACCTCTATGTGTAAACAACTCGGTATCACTCATCGTTTTTCTTGTCCACATACCCACCAACAAAATGGGATTGTGGAAAGAAAGCACCGGCACATTGTTGAAACCGGGCTTGCCTTATTGGCCCATTCCTCACTCCCTTTCACTTATTGGTTTGAAGCTTTCGAAACGGTTGTTTATCTAATTAATCTACTTCCATCTTCCACCCTAAAAAATAAAACACCTTATTCAATGGTATATAACTGTGACCCAGATTATACATTCCTCAAAGTGTTTGGTTGTGAGTGTTGGCCCAACTTACGGCCCTACACTTCTCATAAACTCAATTTTCGATCCACATCTTGTTTATTTTTGGGTTACAGTGTAGCTCATAAAGGCTATAAATGCATGGACCTCAAAACAAATAGATTGTATATTTCCCGTGATGTTGTCTTCAATGCAACTTCCTTTCCTTTTTCAAAAACTCGGCCCGGTACTCCTTCTCATGCGTCTCCCTCTATTTCAGCCACATTACCAATTCTTTCTACTCCATCTTCGGTTTGTCATCCCAGCCCAATCACTCATGCCTCTAGCCCATCTATCCTTGGCCCTGGCCCATCTCAACCATCACCGACTTTACCAAATCCACCGATATCTTCGTCTTCGTCTCAATCCTCTGTTCCTACTCACCTCGAATCCGCCCACACATCATCGCCCAGTTCTTCTCTTCCCCTTCTTGTTCCTCCCCGATCTCCAATAATTACTCTTGCTCACACCAACTGGTCTCGTCCTCGAAGATTTCTTGATGGTACCATTCTTTATCCTACTCGACACTGTCTCACAATCTCTGTGCAGGTTCCGGATGAACCCTCTAGTTTTTCTCAAGCTGCAAAATTCTCGGAATGGACTCATGCTATGGCACAGGAATATGATGCTCTAATTCAGAATTGTACCTGGACACTTGTGCCGCCTGTTCCACAGTCCAATATACTCGGTTGCAGATGGGTATATCGCACCAAAACTCATGCTGATGGGTCTTTTGAGAGGAGAAAGGCAAGGTTAGTTGCCAAGGGGTTTCATCAACAACCCGGAATTGATTATCATGACACCTTCAGCCCAGTGGTTAAGCCCTCCACAATTCGTTTGGTGCTTTCAGTTGCAGTGTCCAGAGGATGGTCTTTGCGTCAAATTGACATCCAAAATGCATTTTTACATGGTACTCTAACAGATGATGTTTACATGCAGCAGCCTCAGGGCTTTGTTGATTCCACACGGCCTCACCATGTTTGCAAACTTCAGAAAGCTATTTACGGTCTCAAGCAAGCTCCGAGAGCTTGGTTCGCACAACTAAGTACTTGGTTACTTGACTATGGCTTTGTTGCATCTATAGCAGATCCTTCTCTTTTTATTCTCATCCATAATGACATTCAAATCTATTTGTTAGTCTATGTGGATGACATTGTCATCACATCTTCTGTGTCATTGGCAATTACATCCCTTATACGTGATCTTGGCTGTGCATTCCCTGTGAAAGACCTTGGTAGTCTTGCATTTTTCCTAGGAATTGAAGTGGACTATACTCGTGATGGTGTTGTTCTATCTCAGCGTAAATACATCAATAGTCTACTCACTCGAAGCAAAATGCTTCAAGCCAAACCCATGTCTTCACCCATGGCTGCATCTCTAAAATTGTCAAAGCATGATTCACCTGAGTTTAAGGATTCCACCTTATACAGAAGCATCGTAGGTGGTCTCCAATATTTGTCCATCACAAGACCAGACATTGCTTTTGCAGTAAACAAAGTCTGTCAGTTCATGCACACACCCAAACTTCCCCACTGGAGTGCAGTTAAAAGGATCCTAAGATACTTGAAGTCTACCATTAATCACGGCTTACACTTTGCATCACAATCAAGCCTTACACTTCAAGCCTATTCTGATGCCGATTGGGGTGGGTGTCCTGATGATCGTCGATCAACGGGAGGTTTCTGCATATACTTAGGAAAACATCTTATCTCATGGAGCTCTAAGAAACAGTCCACTGTGGCCAAATCATCAACTGAAGCAGAGTATAAGTCGATTGCTTCCTCTGCAGCTGAACTTATTTGGTTACAAACAGTAATCCGAGAGCTGCATATTCCTCTAACTCAAGCCCCAATTTTATGGTGTGACAACCTTGGTGCCACATACCTCTCGGCAAATCCCGTTTATCATTCACGGACAAAACACATGGACATTGATTATCATTTTGTTCGTGACCGAGTGGCTGCAAATACTCTCAAAGTCAGATTTATTAGCTCTCAAGATCAAATTGCTGATGTGCTTACTAAGCCTCTTGTAGCTGATAGATTTTTACGTTTCAAATCGAGTCTCAATGTTGTGGAAACTCCCTTGAACTCGAGGGGGCGTATTAGACTATACACCTCTGATATATCATCATCTGCATATGAGAAGAATAACAAACAAACAGCTGGTGTGCAATCCAGCTCACTACCGTAGAGACCTGCTGTTTGTTATTCTCTACTGTTATTTGTAACAACTTAGATGCTTTTCAGATTCCTTTTAATTGTGTATATATACATAGCTCTACAAATGGAATATTACTCAAGAAAGAATTCATTCTGTTATGCCTTGTGTACTGCCATACCACTCTGTCAACAATCTCGACTGTGGACATGCTTCTTTTATATGCCTCTTGATCCCTTAATTCCAATTGCTAGATATATATATATATATGTATGTATGTATATATATGCATGCACCTTCTCTTGAACATCGATCCCTTTCACTGTTCCTGGTGAAGTACTTAGGACTCATCATGTTCTCCGACCTGACCCGAAAATAAACATTTTCGACCCGACCTGGAAGCGGAGTCTTCTGTTTGGCCAATTATCTGAAAATAGTTTTCGGAAGAAACTGGTATTGCGACCCGATTTTTTTTTTTTAAGAAAATAATCTATATATATACTAGAAAAGTTTTACCAGTCAATACAAAAAAATTAAAATGGTCTGTTCCAATGCTCTTTTGTGATTTTGTATAAGAGGTTATGATCGTGCATGACTAATTTGTTTGCTGATTGGTGGGACCAAGAGGAGCTTTTCTTCATCCTAGATTTTGTCATCCTCTATCATGCCTACTATGTAGCATATTTTTAGTGATTTTTATTTAAGTAATTCATAAAGGCAACTGCTTGAAATGTATCACGTTAACATATGTGAGTGGGGATGATCAAATGTAAGATGGAGTAGTATTCCTCTTTTTGCATAGACCTCTAATAATTGGTCAGGACCGGGCATGATGGTTCTCCTTTCACCTCAAATGAAAGAGGTTTATGCACAAAGCCTTCCTTAAAATGGTCCTCTTTTGCATAGGTCATTGTCAAAAAGTTGCTCCTAAGCACAAGAGCAAAGGTTCCTAGTTAATTATAAATAATATAACTCGTGAAATAAAAAGAGAAAACTAATGATCCAACAAAATACAATCTCTTATTCAAAAGAAAAATATGAACTACGAAAGCAATGTTTTTAACTTTGGATAAACAAATGATTCCCTAATCTCATGATTCATCATTGTAGACTACTTCAAAGTAGCTATCCATGCAGCAAATACCAAAAAAGATGGAACAAATTAATTTAAACAATTAATTTGTACTAAGTTGGAAACTTTATGCATGCATGAGAGCGTCCACTTTATATAAGTTATATTATATAAACACTTGTGAATAACCCAAAAAGAGAGCACCGAGACGCAGCCTAAGTAGTGGCAGATGAGTTGAGCGTCCTCAAATTACCAAGGTAGAAATGCCAACTAGAAGATAGGCCCCAAAAGAGCTGCCAAATATAAAGAGGATTCCTCCCATGACCTTCAGTGCTATAGCTGCAAATAATCTACAATCGACCTCATTCAAAATATTCTTCAAATTTATCTCTACATAAAAAATTAAAAAAAAATTATATTAAACATATAATTAATTGAAAAGACTATAATAAAATATTCTTCAAGTATAGATCTTACCGATTTCTAACTTGTAGCTTTCAGTTTCTTCCATTACATCTTGGAAGTCATAATTAATGGAAGGAGCCATCAACCCATTTTGTGTGCAGATAAGAGTTTCAACTATTGTCGGGGCCAATAAGCTAACAAATGAATATAAGACACGACCTTCAACGCTAAATGCCGACTTAGAAGTAACAGTAGATATGAGAATAGCTAACACATCTAGAGCTATATTGGCAAGGATCGGATATCTGATTGAGTTCACCTTCCACCATATTAGAATATCAAAGTCGGGTGTCAATCATTCAACACTTTCTATGAAATACTTATCCAACTCTGATTTAGACTCTACCATACCTTTTGATGCTTGATATTAGTGATACATACTGAATAGATCATCCTCATGACAATAAGAAGTGTTGCTTTGGGTCTAACCAACATTGGACCTACATTGGATTTTGAATATTTCTTATACATCCGCTCAATCATCCTCCTTAACCTTGTAACAAGTTCAGACGCTCACTCATGGCTAAGAATATTTGTAAAACAAAACTCCAAAACTTCCAACTTGAAGCACGGATCAATCATACATGCAATAATCAACATTTTGTTCAATTTCTCAAATTCCCTCCAATACTTGTCATATTTCAACAAAGAAAATGAATGACATGTTGACGTTACTGGTGTTCAAGCAAAACTTGCAAAGCACCACATGAACAAGAAGGTGCAAGATTATAGTGCATGAGCTCATCCCAAAGACCTTTAAATCGTATAATATGCACTAACCAGATGATTTTCTTGTGAAACAGAGGAAACATCCTTTTCAAGCTGATAAATGTGCGGTTCGTTGCTTTGTGAAAAGCGCTCATGAAGATCATGCCACATCTCCTACACTGTAGTAGCATAGATGATACTAGAGGCGATTTCTTTAGAGACAAAGTTGAGGATCCAGGATAAAACCATGTTATTGTAGTAGAGCCAAGCAGGCTAATGGCAATCAGAAGTATCATGAGGTTGCGAAACCGAACCATTCACAAAACCGATCTTGTTCTTAGCAATCAAAACTATCTCCATGGAAAGAGATCAGGTGTGGTAATTATCTCCTAACAATGGAGGCATAACCAGTAGAGATCCAGGAGAATCACCATTTTGAAGGTGATACAGACTTGTAGAATCATCTTCCATTGTGGAGGAATGAGAAATAGAAGAAGACATCATGAAAGAAGCTTCAAGAAAGCTCTAAAATTCAATTGATACCATATTACAAACTGAACGATAGAACCTTCTAGAATTTGGGAGAAACCAAGAAAATGATCTTATTTGGTCTAATTCAAGAATTACATGAAATTCTGTTTATATAGACAAGTAAAACTAAAGCTGACGTAATCAAGTCTAAAACTAATGGAACTAACTAGTGTCAGCTAGGATGTTAAGTTGTACAATGAATATAAATTGTAATATACATCTCAATAGGATCCACAAAATGTTACTATTTACATATCAACTTAGATCATTTGACATCATTTCAACATCCAAATACAATCTAAGACTCCCAAAGTCACTTCTGCTCGTCATCTCTTGACGCTAAATGCCTTGTCACATCCCTCACAGCTTCAATTTCTTCCTAACCTCCGCAGAAGGTTAGACACTTCAGATACTGTATCAAGCCACACTGATCACACTGTACGAGCCTAGCTTCTCGACTACTCAGCGGCCTCAGCCTCCCCCAAATCACAACCCACATGCAGGATAACAACATGTCGTGGATTAATCATGCCACTTATAAACCACATAATATATTTGCTAGCTAGTTTAATAAATTATACTTGTATTAACTAATTATTGATTGTGGACATCAGTCCCTTAATTGTGATAAAAATGTACAATATTTTGTTTTTGATTTAATGGACTACTTTGAATGCAGTACTATATTAAATTATTAATTATAAGGGATGTAAAATAAGTTTTGAAGACTTTGGTGGCGGAGGCGGTTTGCTAGTCTCCCTAGTCTAGAGACTATTCTAATTAAAACTGTAAATATGATTTCTCTAATAACTATAAAGTGTTGGTGAATCATAGAATCCTTATAAACTTCATGAGTTATAAAACACATGTGACATGACTTGCTACTTGATCATATATAACACCTATAATATGCAACTTATTCTAGGCGCGCTCTAGCTTAGGCCGGCCTGGCATATATACCTTGATTAATTCAACTCGATCCATATTCCACGCAGGGGACAATGTCACCAAAAGCATACACTTTTAAGATATAAAATAAATAATAAAATGTACATTTTTTCATCAATTTAAACTTTTGAAATAAGTGATGATTTTTATATAGTATTAGAGTAGAAGTCCTGAGTTCAAATCCTGATTCTACACTTTACCATATTTAGTTAAATATTATACATGTTGGGTCATCCATTGAGAGAAAGGTAGCCCACACGCGATGAAAAGTGTTAAGATATAAAATAAATATTAATAAAATGTACATCTTCTAATCAGCTTAAGCCTTTAGGATACGTGGTGATTTTTATACTGTTGAGGAAGAATCACATATTGCATGTGGACAATATCTTAAATATATTTATAAAGAATGAGTAATAATCTCTTATAGAACCGATTTTATAAAATGAGTTAGATCCATAAATTTCTTCATGTATTGGGTAATTGTTTAGCAAACGAAGCAATATAATGCGCGCTAGCTAGTTTCTAACTCAAGTTTATCAGCATCCTTGATTACTTTAGCTATACATGCATAATATGTAGCACATTTTATGTGGTTGGTTTTCTAGTTTAATCACTTGAATGAAAAAGAACATGATCAGGAATCATTCATGATAGCCTCATTAATAGCATTGAAATTAATATCATGTAAAATGAACTTAAAAGTTCGCGTCCTGCTATATATTTTGGGCTATATATTAATTATACGAGTAAAAGGACAGACGTACGTAAATGAATATTGTTCCATGCAGGTTATAATATCAAATATTGACACCCGGGGGACCTGAGGGCAGCTGGCTAGCCTTTTAAAACCGGCCAGATGATTCCCCATTAATGAAGTGTTTGGAGAAACTCTAGGTGACATCCGATCCATGTTTTTGCTTTCATCACTGCATGCATATCTATATAAATATATATATATATATATATATATATATTCCAATATCTTAAAAGTATGTATAATGTGAACAGTAATAAATAGTAATTACTATTCACAATAAAAACTAACAGTTATGAACAATTATTTCTGCTCACGTTAAAAGGCAACAGTAATGAAAAGTAATTACTGTTTATGAATCACTGTTCACGTTAAAAGTCAACAGTAATAATCATTGATTGGAAAAATTAAGATTTGAGATTTTAAATCTTAACCATTCATCTTGAATCTCTAGAATTGATCAAACGGTAGAGGTTAAAATATTAAAAATAAACAAACTTAAAATAGATAATTAAAATATAAATTTAACTTTAATTTATAAAATCCTAATCTTTTACCATTAAATAAAAAATAGAGTTTTGTTAAATATTTTTAAGAGAATAAAATCATATAAATAATTAGAGTTTTTAATATAATTTAAATCTCATAATATTCTTAATTAACTAAAATCATTTAAATAAAATGATTTTTTTAGTGCTCTTTGAGTCATTGAGTAGAGTGGTTAAATTCTAAAATTCATATATTTTGTTAAGAAAACTATTGCTAGAATATCCAAAATTTTTTAATTTTCATATTATTGTAACATTTTGTTATCATTATGATATTTGTTAAAATTTATTTTTCTACATCTGTACATTAAATTATTGACTAATTAATTTTATTTAAAAAAACATATTATTTTTACATTTTGTGGATATTAGTCACTAGGAAAATGTGCATTACACATCACTCACTGCTAGTATATATATATATATATATATATATATATATCTTCCTATATCTTAAAAGTATGTATAATGTGAACAGTAATGAACAGTGATTACTGTTCACGTAAAGTGTAATGAACAGTTATTATTGTTTACGTTAAAAGCCAACAATAATGAACAATTATTATTGTTTACGTTAAAAGCCAACAGTAATGAACAGTTATTACTGTTTACATTAAAAGTCAACATTAATAAACAGTGATTACTGTTCATGAATCACTATTCACGTTAAAAGCCAACAGTAATGAACAATGATTGGAAAAATTAAGATCTGAGACTTTAAATCTCCACCCTTCATCTTGAATTTCCATAATTGATCTAACAGTAGAGGTTAAAATATTAAAAATAAGCAAACTTAAAATAGATAATTAAAATATAAATTCAATTTTAATTTATAAAATGCTAATCTTTTATCATTAAATAAAAAATAGAGTTTTGTTAAATATTTTTAAGAGAATAAAATCATATAAATAATTAGAATTTTTAATATAATTTAAATCTCTTAATATTCTTAATTAACTAAAATCATTTAGACAAAATGATTTTTTTAGTGCTCCCTGAGTCATTGAGTATTGTGGTTAAATTCTACAATTTATATATTTTGTTAAGGAAATTATTACTAGAATATCCAAATCTTTTAATTTTCATATTACTTATATTACTGTAACATTTTATTATCATTATGATGCTTGTTAAAATTTATTTTTCTACTCATGTATATTAAATTATTGACTAATTAATTTTATTTAAAAAAATATATTATTTTTACATTTTGTGGATATTAGTCATTAGAAAAATGTGAATTGCACGTCACTCACTGTTAATATATATATATATATATATATATATATATTTATATATACATACACAAAATGGCCAGAAAACCTTTATTTATAGCGATCGAGCTCGATCCTGATGACCTCTTTGCATTTGGCGGCTTATTATGTTGCTCCTTTTCAAGAAGAAGATGTCGTAGCAAGTGAACCTAACTAGACGCAATTCCTCCGGGCTATATGTAAAGGGCGGTGCTACAGTTATCCGGATAGAGTCACTAAATAGTACATTTCAGTTTTTTTTATTATTATTTTTTTCATGTATTTTTTTAATCATCATAAAAAAAATTTAAAAAAAATAAAAAATTCACAACATCATTAAAAAATATTTTCTTAATCACTAAGTAAAAAAAAAAAACATTCAGGACACTATTTGGATCTTGAATTCGGGACCCAAAGCATTTCTTATATGAATATATATTATTAAGGAATAATCTCACATTACCTGTAGATAAGGTTTTAGACATGTTTATAAGGAATAAACAATAATCTCTTGTAGAACCGGTTTTATGAGATGAGTTAGGCCCATGAATTTCTTCATATATAATATATATATTTTTATATATATATATATATATACTAGGGAATCGCCCCGGGGTGCACCTGACATAATGATTTAAATAATAAAAAATCAATAACTCAGGAAAAGAAAATACAAAGTTAAAGAAAGATAAAAAATCAATATTAAAAAAAATCTAAAGTACTTCAGCAAAATATGAACATTGGTTTTATCCGTATTAGATTATCTATTTACTTTCTATATAATAATAAAATATTATTAATTTTTTATTTAAAAAAATTGAAATAAAAAGAAAAGAAAATGAGTATACTATCAGATCAAAAAGGGCATCATGAAAAGGAGACGTCAATTTATGTACGTTGCGGGATTATTAAGAATCTTTTAGTAAAACATGATCATTCATTAAATTTTATAAGGGAGCTACACGTCAAATGATCAAGTATTTTAATGACCTTTTGGTAAAATATGGTCCTTTATTAAATTCTATAAGAGAATTATACGTCAAATGATCAAGAATTTTAAAGATATTTTGATAAAATAGGACTTAACGAATAAATAAAAAAAGTTAACGAAAAAAATAAAAGTTATTATTCATAATTTGATAACAACTTATTATAATATAATAGATATATTGATATATATTATAATGGTACTGGGGAATATCTGACACTACTACTCGAGTTCGAGACACCACATGCATGCCATGCACTGGTCTGTGTACGTATTGAAGTTGCTTTTAAAAGCAACTCCTTTGTTCGAATCTAGCAATTACTACACCCACAGAAAATCTGATCTAAAATTAAAGTTGCGCTTGCATGTGTAGATCAGTTTGTGCAAGTTGAAGATCGAAGTTCGAACCAATTATGCAATTAGGAAAGTGATTCTTGACCTCACAGTACATGATTCTGGAAGTATCTGCATGCATTTTTCGTCTGGAAATTATATAAGATCGCTCATCATCTGCACAATATATATGATCTAAATACGATATTTTAGATACGAGATCTCGGCCTGATGATCTCATATAGTTTTACCCCCTCGATATTCCAATCATGTGAACCACCCTAATTAAGAATTCTATAGTTTTTAAAATAAAGTAAACTACACAAGATTATTATTAATAAAACTTTAAAATATATAAGAAGCTTAATTGAACTCCAAAAACTACTAATCCTGGTTAATTTCTAAATTAATTCATTACAAAAAAATTGTATATTTATGGTCAGCTATTTCTTACGTGAAAATAATTATTTTTTATTAAAATGAGTCTGTTTTCATCATAATAGTTATTCTCGTCGTAAATAATCTGTCATAAATATTCGTTTTTTTTTTATAGTATATTACTTCTAATCAATGTTCTAGCTGTCTCTCAGAGATCAAGTGGCCAATTAATAATATTGAGTCAATGATCCGATCGAAGAGGAAATATCAAGACAGAAAGAAAAAGAATTACACTACAAGAAAAATAAGTTTTTGTGGCCATTTAATTGCGGTGAAAAAGTTATTTGTGATCAAAACAGTCTCATTTTGACTGTAAATAATCATTTCGTTGGAATTAAATAGTCACAAATAAGTAATTTTCTTGTAGTGTTAAGAGATTATATATATATGGGTGTGTGTGTGAATAATAAAAAGATAGGAATGCATGGAAATTGACAGTAGTAGTAGTAGTAGGTAGTACTGATTTAGAATGTGAAATTGGATCTAAATTACCATTGATAATGACTGGATACGTACCCATGCAATAAAGTCGACATCAGTCGAGTAATGGCCAATAATATATACTTCATTAGCACACACATCCATCATGACTCATCAAACACGTACGTACACACATATATGTATTCCCATACAGTACTGGAAAATGACAAAATTATTATATATAGAAATTAGTTTGGAATGAATTGGACAATATATATTTTATTAATATATGAATTGTTCCATTGTCATTTTCTGGTCTTTATTGCATTCACTGTACGACAAGCAGCAACCAGAGGCGTTTGGTGCAACAGTTCTACCTGCATTTTTAATAAGGGAAATACTGAATCTCCCGCTGAGGTCCCGCTCTTATTTTTTTTTTTTTTAGATTTTATCTTTTTTTTTCATCTTTAGTGATTAAGAAAGTATTATTTAATAATATTATGATTTTTTTAAAAAAAAATCATAATATTATTAAATAATACTTTCTTAATCACTAAAAAATAAAAATAAAAGAATCGGAGCTTCTAGCGGTGGATGGGATCCCTATCATTTTCCTAATATAATATAAGTTGGTGGCATCGAAAAGAGTTTTACTATGTACTAGTAAGTTTGCGTACCAAATTATATATTAATATTGTTATTTTCATATTTTAAATTCAAATTAGTATTGAATGCAATCAAATCTACTTTCTGACCAATCATATTGAATAGATGCACATATTAGAATGCAGAATCACTTACAATTAGATTTTTTCCATTGAAAATACCAATATTCCGATCGATCGATGGTACTACGTTAATTAAGACCATGCATGCATATTTATCTTTCTAATTCACGTCAAAATTCAGCTAATATTTAGATCAATAAGCTGGAATACATGTTGAAATTAATTAGGCCCCCCTGACCACACAACATGATTTAATATGAATCTTGATCATCAAGCTGTAAAATGAATTTTAAAATACCCTCTAACAACTTCTAGCTATAAATATATATATATATATATATATATATATATATATATATATTGGGCATGATCCTAGCTATGCCACTAGTTAGATATGGACCAGCTATGAAGACGACTAATTTGTACTTATTATACAATATTAATTGCAAGACAAAGGCATTGTTTTCAAGGCATCTCATGTATTTGCCTATCAATTAATTTTAGAATCTCTATTATATTATAAACAATTTTCATGTGTTTGATCCTGTGATCTTATGCCTCATGTATTAATAACTATACATATTTTCATGATTTGGTTTCACTTTTCTTTTGTGTTGATAAAAATAAAAATAAAAATAAATTGTATGCAAACCATGTATGATGTGAATAGGGCATGACGCATTGTAAGTATGTTTATTGGTTATTAGTATTATATTTTTTTAATAATCATAATAAATCTCGAAATAAATAAAAATATAAGATATATTATTTTTATTATAAAATAAGTTTAATATTTAAATCATGTCACGAATTATAAATTTACTTTATATCAATATCAAGATACCGACTTATAATTAAGAAGGGAAAAGTAAAAACAGAAAGTGGGGTAAGGAAAGGAGGTTAGGTATAACGAATACGTGTTGCGTGAGACAGCTTTGCAATGCCTTTTAAAAGGACAACTCTCACCGACACACCCACTGTAACAAAAATTATATTTTTTTTATTTTTTATTTAAAATTTTGAAAAAATTATAATTATTAATTTTAAAAAATTGTAATGATTAGTTTTAAAATTTTATATTTAAATTATGTTTGATAATAAGATAAAAATTTTAAAATAAGATTTATTTTTAAACAAGTTATTAATTTCACATCCACGTGGGGCATCCTAGTTGGCCATATACTTCAATTTGTGTACCCCTCGCGGACATTAACACTAAGAGCATTCTTATTGGATTAGCTAAAAGCTAAATCCAATGAGAATTTAGCTATTAGGTCAATAAATTGCTCACATTGAATTAGCTATATTCCAAATATATACAGTAATATCCAAACTAATTTTCAAATTTGGAACACACTATTCATTCATCAAATCTTTTTTATATTATTTATTTCTCTCTCCTTTTAATATTAATTATTTATCTCTTTATTTTAAATGACAATTGAAAAAATATAATTAGAATACAATTACAAATTAATATATAATATTATAAATAGTAAAATATGATAAAATAAAATAAATTTATAATTAAAAAAATTAAAAAATTTTCAAAATTATTAATTACTCATTACTATATAATGAATAAATGAATAATTCAATTTGGAAATTTGATGTGAATAGTCAAAATTAAATTCATCTTATATTATTTTATTGTCATATAATGAAAAAATGGCTATTCCAATGTGGAGATTTATAAAAATGGAATAGTTAAAAGTTAAATTCATCTTACATTCATTAAAAAGTACTTTAATTTAGCCATTCCAATGAGAGTGCTCTAAGGACAGCTATCCTCCCCACGAACGTCACGTGCCTCGGAGGCGGGGGCGTCACTTTGGGATACTCGCGGCTCTACCCGAATGAACGTGGGCAACAGCGAGGCTGCTCTCGGCCTCCCCTTGTTTCCGGACATGAAAGTCAGAGGCAGAGCCATGCTGACTTTGGCACTTTCAATACTTTGTTTTTAGTATTATATTTTATATCCAAATCAATTATCTGTCGGTGCAGAGCAACTTCCGTTTAGCTGTCTTATAGGATTGGCTGCCTTTTTCATTTCAAATTTAGTTAATATAATTCACATTTAGTCTATATTAAATTAGATAAATTGATTTCATTTAAAATATAAATTACAGTAATTTTATAATTCTTTACAAATATAAAATATAATATAGCAAGTCTAAATATATTGTTTTATTATATTTGGACAGAAATTTTTGCCACATGTAGACCGTTGAGCTGTTATTTTGTTATATGCTTATAATCATGTAATTTTTTTTGTTATTTATTATATTTTGAGATTATTATATTATAGATATAAGATTTTTATTAATTGTATAAATGAAATTTTTATTTATATATGAGATTTTATTATCTATCTATATATGAGATTATTATATTATAAATTATTGGATTGTTAAAAGTTATTGAAGATTATGAAAATAAAATATAAATTAATTAAAAAATATAAATTAATTAAAGAAATATAAATAATAATATTTTATTATCATAGAAAATGTGATGACTAATTTAATGTAAATTTTAAATGTTAAGTGATTAGTCAAAAATTAAAAAGTTACATATTTTTAAAAATTTTAAAGATTAAAATCACGAATCGAATACCAACTCTCTTTGAAAAATGAAAGTTCAATAGTAAATATCATGTAATTATTTAAAAAATAAATAAATACGAAATTTATATAAAAAATAATAATAATTTATTAATAATATATCTAACTTATTTTTGAAATGAAAACATGCATTTATGCATTTCATTATTTCACTGTACTTACTCATGAAAACATGCATTTATGCATTTCATTATTTCACTGTACTTACTCATTCCACTACTGTGCAGTAGCATGAGTCATCCTCTTTTATGTGTTCGTCTCCGCAGCGAATGCGAGCTGCCTTGCCTCGACTAGTCTAGCTTTTTGAGTTCTCTTTTCTGTGCACTGTGTCAGTCCACTGGTGCGTTTTCATGGTTGTTTCTCTTTAAATCCGTTGTCTTTTTCTCTGATTCTGTCCACAAATATCGTTTTATCCTTCTCTTTTGACATTTTTATTTTTGGTTTAACTTTAAACTCTTTCTCTCGTCGTTAAATAATAAATATTGGCCTCCAACTTTCCCAAGAAAAAATTTTCCTCGTAGTGTTTGTACAACTAAGCAATGATGCTTTTGCCCCCACTTTTCCTGAAATTATTTCTGCTTTACATTACTTTGAGATAAAGCCCATTCAACTTTACCATAAATGTTATGGTTCTTTATATGTTAGAGTTACATCATTTGGATGATGACCCCAATCAGTTTCTCTTGCTCTAGGATTGGAATTTCAACTTTGAAGCTTAGCTTTGCCCAAAGAATGGAGATTTTCTGGGTATCTTTCCGTTTCTTCTATCATGCACTCATTCTTGCCATGCTTGCTCCCATTTCAATTGCACAGCTGACTCGAAGCGAAACCCGAGTTCTTTTCCAAGTTCAGAAGCTCCTTGAGTACCCTGAAGCTCTTCAGGGGTGGACAAATTGGACCAATTTCTGTTTCCTCCCTCCCTCACCTTCTCTCAGGATTGTCTGCTCAAACAATCACCTAACTGAATTGTCTATCGTCGGAAACAAAAGCTCCCCTTCTCACAGCCCAAAACCTGGTTCTGGGGAATTTGCTGTTTCTCAGCAAACTCTGTCTGAAAGGTTCTCCATTGATCCTTTCTTCACTGTTCTAACAAAGCTTTCAAACTTGGAAGTGTTGTCACTTGTTTCCTTGGGCTTGTGGGGTCCTTTACCAGCCAAGATCAAACGGTTCTGGTCTCTTGAAGTGCTAAATATTAGCTCGAATTTTCTCTATGGAGAGATTCCTTCATCAGTTGCTTCGTTGAAAAGTCTGAGAAGTGTTGTTTTGGCAGATAATTTGTTCAATGGGAGTGTTCCAGATCTTGAAAGTCTCGTGGCTCTTCAAGAGCTGAATTTGGGTGACAACCATCTTGGACCGGAGTTTCCCTCACTGGGCAACAATCTTGTAACAATCATATTGAGCAACAATTCCTTCAGATCTCAGATTCCCTCAAAAGTCATGAACTTTGCTCAGCTCCGGCACTTTGACATCTCTTCCAATAAATTTCAGGGACCAATCCCATCTTCTCTGTTCTCTCTGCCCTCAATTCAGAATCTCAGTTTGTCAGAAAATCAACTAACCGGGGCTCTTCCTGTGAACATACCATGCAATGATGAGCTTGAGCTTGTAGACATTTCAAACAACCTTTTGATAGGAAAACTACCACCTTGCCTGGTATCAAAGTCTTCAAATCGTACTGTACTCTACTCATGGAACTGTTTGTCTGGAGGGAACTCAAATTACCAGCATCCATTTACATTTTGCCACAGAGAAGCATTGGCTGTTAAGCCTCCAATCAGAAGTAAGGAGCAGAAATCCAGCATCAAGCTAGGCCTAGTACTCGGTATCATTGGAGGTGTCGTGGCCATTGCCGGAATTCTTGGATTGCTGATTTTGGTCATTGTTCGAAGGGCAGCTGGGAGGAGAGATGAAGATAACAAATTTGACAGATCTGTAGGAGATAAAATGTCTGTCCGTGGCACGCCAATATCAAACATTGATGCAAGTATGGCAGTATTTTTTCATTTTTTCTGTTAAATTTAAGTGCTTTGAACCATTTAAGAGGTGATTTAAGATCTTTCTAATGCTATACGGCTCATGAAAGTGATGAATGAATTGGGTTTTTTTTAAAGGACGTGTACCCCAGACAATGAGGTTAGCAGCACTGGGGCTCCCACCATATCGTGTTTTCACAATGGAGGAGATTGAAGATTTGACAAATAACTTCGACCCATCAAATTTGATGAGGGAAGAATGTCAAGGACAGGTAAAGCATTATTTGATTCTAACTGTTTGTCGGATTAGTATATCAGGAATATCATAATGTGATGGAACCCACAAAAGTCATGAGCTCTCTTCCATCTGACAGCATTTACTTTGTTGGTTACAGCTCTACAAAGGCTGGCTAAGAGATGGTTCAGTGATCCTGGTGAAGTGCCTGAAGTTAAAGCAAAAGATTTTGCCACAGAGCTTGATGCAGCACATTGAAGTGCTATCCCAGCTGAGGCATAGGCATTTGGTCAGCATCCTTGGACACTGCATTGCCACTAATCAAGACCGCCCCAATACAGTTAGCACTGCTTTTATTGTTTTTGAACACGTCCCAAACGGATCACTGAGGAATTATCTCAATGGTAAAGTCAGCAGCAAACCCACTCAGTTCTGTTTTCTTAACAAACTTTTAAGTTCTCATTGAACTTCATTATAAATTGGATTTGGCAGATTGGAGAAAGAAGGAGATGCTGAAATGGCCACAGAGAATGGCAATCACCATTGGCGTAGCGAGAGGTGTGCAGTTCCTGCACACGGGGATTGCACCCGGTATATTTGGAAACAAGTTAAAGATCGAGAACGTTTTGTTGGATAAAAGCCTCGCCGCAAAAATTAGCAGCTATAACATTCCCTTGCTATCTAAGGTTGAAATGGATGAAACCCTTTTCAATCATTACAAATCTTACATGAATTATGCTACATATTACACTCATTTCACCATATTGACATAACATTACTCATCAGTCATTAAATCAACTTATGTTTTCTTTAATAGCATCGATACAGTAGGATAAGGGTATAGCATATAACATTTTTCTATTTTCATAATTAAATTTTGCAGGTAGATACAGAGAGCATTCTCAGTGGACAGGACAACCATCTCAGCAGGTATTATTCCTCCTTTGAACTGTTATAACAAAGCACCAATGTAAAAATCTTACAAGAGCTATGCACATGCAGCACTGGAACTGCAGAAAAACAAGATATTTATCAGTTGGGTGTCATCCTGCTTGAGGTTATAACCGGAAAACTGATCACATCAGCCAGTGAGGTGAATGACCTAAAACATCAGGTACTCTTACAGCTAAATTATTCATCAATTTTGTCAAGTCCCAAGTGCTTTCAGATGAATAGGAACATATCCTACTTAAAGAAGGTAAGGTAACCTGGAAATCATTGGCTTAAGCTTTTTTCATATTGCTTGTTCTCTTCACAGCTAGAGGATGGCTTGGCAGAATCAGCCTCAGAATTACGGGCTGCAGTCGATCCATCCATTCAAGGATCTTTTGCATATCAATCACTCAAAACCGCAGTTGAAATCACCCTCAATTGCCTCTCCAAAGATTCAAGCAAGCGCCCTTCAATAGAAGACGTTCTTTGGAATTTGCAATACTCAATCCAAGTTCAAGAAGGATGGACTAGCAGCGGAAACCTAAGTACACAGATGTAAAATGCCAGATTTTCCAGGGTTAAAATTTAAAATAAAGAACTGCCACCATGTCATTGGTCTTTGCGCTACCATTCAGCCATATGAATAAATGTAAATAGAACTGCCCTTGCCCCACATTCGTAGACGTACTGTTTGCTCATATTTTGTCACCAATCTGTCACCCTAAGCTTAGCTTATGTATCATATTTTGCTGCCAAACTCTTATATTTCTTCAAGTTCCAACTCAACTACGATTAGTAATAGTTTTGTTTCCCTCAGTTCAAGAATGAGACACAATGACAAGGAATTTTATATGTCAAGGAAAATGTAATGTATCATATCCGAGAAACATTCTGGGAAAAGCCGAAAAAACATAAGCCAAGCAAACATATTGGGTAATCAAGTCGAGTTCACAACACAAGGGTCGAGTCCCACAGTTATTTAAACAGGCCATTGGACTATTGTTTGAAGTTCCGAAGCACCTAACAACCATAGCTAATCAGCAGTCCAACTCTGCTCAACGATCTCACGCACTCTTCTATTATATTCACGTTTGTTCTCGCTGAACATCCGTGCAGCTTCTGAATTTGCAGGAGAATTTGGGTTTGGGTCACAGAGCAATGACTGCAACCAGAAAATGTAGATCGTTTTAAAATAAGATGAGACATACTGGAAAATCAACAAAACCAAAGCATCCACAATCACAATTATAAATTTTTTTTCTAAATAGGAGAAAAGTAGAGATGCGGGTACCAATCAGGCCCCCAAATCAAAGCCAAGAGAGGATCAACCATAGCAAACATGTTTATCCATGAATTCAATATCCGTGCAGTTCTTTCTATGGCATACAGATAGGTCATTGCATATTCTATCAATGTGCATATATGAATACGCATGCAAGCATGTATTTATGTTTATGCCATAAAAAGAAAGAAAGGGGGTAAAGAGCACAACTTTTTTCTTCTACATATATGCATATATGATCATGTAATTATCAAGAGGATCAACGACTCCAGACTACACAAGAACTAGTGAAATCAGAAACAGTTGAGTACCGGAAAAGTTAGATTTCACAAGTTCCTTTCCCTTCACAAATTTGTAGATGACTCAAACAAAGATATCTTTTAACTCGTTTGATGACTTGAGAAAGAGGGAGCCATCCTCGGTCTTCAATGCAGATACATCACATTTGAGACTACTGAAACCGATCATGACTCAAGCCATGATGTGGAGTTTGAAGTAATATCCCTGTAACAGCATTTTGCTTGTATACATGTATATTGGCTCCACAAACACATGCGGAACATTAGGGTAGGCACATGAATAAAAGACGGGCCAACATTTCAGACACTGGCTGCATTTGGATGTTGAGATGGTATTAGATGATCTGAGTTGATCTGTGAATAGTAGTGTTTTGTGAGTCCCACTGAGATGTATTTGAATGTATGAAGTAGGTTGAATGTATTTAACTTTTTTATGAAAAGTTGAAAAAGTAGTAAGTCATATCAATAATTGATTTGAGATGAGTTGAGTTGATTTCAACAACCAAACATAGCCTGAGACAAGTGAGGGAAATCAGTGGCGATGTACATGTAATAGAAGAAAAACTTTGGGTCTGAAAAGACAGTTAAATACATCAGTGAGAAAATAGAGATGAATGGGGAGGGGACAGGGACTCGGAAACAAGCATCCATGGATCAAAAGTAAAATGATCACAGCATTTTGCATATATGAAAATGTTAAGCTGTTATTCATGCCTGACATCTGAAATCTGTACAATCACAACTAATGACCCGCTGACACTGAAAATTCTAGACGTACAATGAAAGATGAGGTTCACAGATTACTGAAAATGATTCAATACCTGAATCGAGGTAAGTATGGCTGCAACATCGTATATAGGGCTCCATTGATTTTGTAAAATGTCCAAACATATGCTTCCATCCGCATAGACTGAAGAGAAATCAAGATGAAAGAGGAACATAGATCAATAAATGGCTGAAATCAATGCCCAAAAAAAAACCTGCACCAGGCATTTTAAAGTTTTTCATGAACACGACTTCCCTAACCATTTTAAAGTTACTTAAACAATTGAAAAGCAAAAACAAAGAAGCCCAGTTCATGCAGAATTGGACAAGTGATGGTGATGGGTACTAAGTTCACAACTTCACATAAATTTAGAGGTTGAATCCGTCCAACAACTTATAATATAAAGAAAGATAAGAAAAGATACTTCATGACCACAATGACCTGGTTTTGCACTCAGCCTAGATGACTAATATTATTACATAGCAGTCTGACAGACATTAGAAATGAAAAGCCAGAGATATACAAGAAACATGAATCCTAAAAGTATTCAATTCTTAATTTTACCTATAAAAAAATCACTAATGAAGATAAATCACCACAGAGAAGCAGGAATTAGTGACACAAAGCCAGAAAACTCATCTGTATCTATCTATGGGGAAAAAGAAAAAAAGACAGACAAAATGAAAAGAATAAAGAGGTACAATGACGAAATTGTAATCATTGCACACATTTTATAGAAATTTATACATTCAAAGCAAACAGCAAGCATATCAAGAATATGAAACATGTTAAAACTCAGTTTGTCAACTTACTATTAGGATGGAACATTCGAGAGACAAAGCGAACTGTTGGTGGCTTGTTTGGGTAATCCTCAGTAAACTGAAGCGTCAATTTAAACGTACCTGAAGGACTCAACGATGGCATTATGAACATAGAATACTAAATAAAAACAGTACAAGCAATATAGCAACCTTGAATGTTGGCAACTACAAATGAAGAATTCTCAAAGTACACACCTAAAAACAATTAGCATAACTGAAACACAAATTTGAAGTTTTTTCCCACACCCACCTTCGGGTACACACATAATGTAGCACAATGAACAGAAACACAACCAATGAATTCACCATTAGCATAAAGCAGTGTAGTGAGCCAAACATAACCAATGAATGTGATTGCACCATGTCAAGAAAATCACGTATGGTCTTTTATGTCATATAAGTTAAAGTAAATTTATTAGTGAGAATGAAATAGGCATTGCCCAAGTACACAGGAAGTATGCAATCACGCATGCTCTTTATTCATTACAAGAAAAATCTTCTCAATAATAGCATAACTCGGAAGCTAGCAAGCTACCAATACCATACTAAACGCAGTAGGAAATCAATCACATGCATAAGAAAGATCAAATTATTGTTTGATTCATCAGTATCAAACAATAGGACCATTGAACATGCCCCATGTAGCTGAATAGTTCCATAAGAAAAGAAGAAAAGCCTGTCCAAACATGATATGAAGTCATTTAGATCTTAATTAGGCAAAATAATTAACTTTACTTTACCTCCATCCCATGGAGTGTCATCAGGCCTGCAATTCAACCAAAGGAGAGGTTATAAGAACATATTTAGTAGATCTATACTCATACAGAACGTTCATAAAAAAAAAAAAAACACGACACAGAAAGAAAAAAGAAAATAAATTGAAACAAAGGCAAAAAGACAATTTAACGAGGAAGATACCCAAAGATAACGGCATTCCAAAGCATTATGTTGTTGTCTTGAGGAGCACCACTGATGCCCGCAGGAGGATCTTGCTGCAACCTCTTAAAATCCCTCATCAGTCTCTTACGTGATGGAGTAGACATCCTCAGCGCCTATAAATTTAACCCAAACAACACAACTTAGTAATTACCGTGCATATGGGTGTGCAAAGAGGCGCAAGAGCAACCATCTAACAAGTTTGCAACCATAACAGTGCATTGGGGGTTTATAAGCCACACTGTACAAAATAATCCTTCAAAAATACATGAAAGAAAAAAGGTTGAGAAAATCCAACCAACTAGTTCCAACTTGGAAAACTATGTTTCCAAACCCCACAAATATTGGCAACTGAGACTTGGCTAAGAACATATTGATTAAATCGAACGGCAAATGAACCCCAAATCACAAAACTTTTCCGATGGGGAAAAAGGAACGATTTAATGGAAATCAAGAAACTAAAACCCAAGATTAGATAACGCAGCATATTTTAAAAAATTAATAAATAAAGTCGCAAGCCCGATTCCCATCGAATAACCCACAAAAAAACCCTAGATCGATAATCGAAAATCGAAAATCTCCCCTAAATTTACAAGGATAGACGCGCCAAGCACCTTCAAGTTGAAAAGCAACTGAGCAAGCAATCGGAGCTAGGGTTATGTATAACCAAAGGAAACCAAACAAGTAAATAAATACGGTACGAGATCCCTGACCTGTGAGGTCCTAAACGAGCTTCAGAAGCCGGAGGATCTTGTATACCCAATCCACCACTAAAATTAAAAACAAAAAAGTTTATAGGAGAAGAAAGAGGCGAAAACTGACGGTGACCGCCCTCGATCAGCTAGAAAATGAATCTGATTACTATTATATTACCCCTCCCAGTCTCTTCTGTCTCAATCAATTTCAACCGATGCTTCTTCTGATCTGCGCCCTATTGCCAAATGCCAACTCGCTACTGCTACGCGCCATGAACTGTATGTACGTCATGTATTTATATAAATTCTTTGGTTTAGTTTATTTATTTACTTTTTCTTTTTCTTTTTCTTTTCTTCCCCCTTCTTCTTTTCTCCACCGTTGAGAACTTTTTTTTTTGAAACCTCCACCGTTGAGAACTTGAGATAGCGATTGCTTTGCATATCACTTTTTCTTTTTTTGTTATACATTTTAATGAAGATTATTTGTATAAAAATCATGAAAAATGATATTTATAGTCTTAAAATATATTATATATATATATATATTTTTTTTTTAAATAAATAAATCTAAAATTTACATAAAAAAATAATACATAAAGACTACACATTTCAAGACTATATATAACATTTATCTTTTCAAATAAAACATATACAACCACAATTTTCTTCCCAACCATCGTTATTTTACCAATCTAAGCATATTCTTACGCATCCCACCTTTTACAACAAACCCAAAAAAAAAAAAAAAAATCATCCTTAAAAATTCTCAAAGGTATCGGAAAACTTGTGTGAAAATATTCAATTCATTGAACCTAGTAACATTATTCCATTCATTTGTTCTTATAATCACATACATGACTTAACTAGAAACTTCATCAAATTTTCATACTCACTAGTAAATCTGTTTTCATAACAATGTGAGAAAATTATATTTCAAATAAAAAAAAATCACATTGTAAATTAAAAATTCACAAGAGGAAATGAGGTGAATTTTCATCTCCTATATTATTAAACCATAATCTTTTTATTTTATATTACGTTCATATCAGCTTACACATTGTGACAAACATTATAACTTCTAATATAATATGAGAGATGCTATAGACAAACAAAAAAAAGTTAATAAAAGTAAATTTACAAACTGACGTAACTTCACATGATACGTTAGATCTACTTTACACTGAAAATAATTTTATAATCTGACTTATTATATCAAATCACGTTAGTTTGTAAATTTACTTTTATGTAATCTTTTTGTAACTAAATTATTTCTAATAGAGTATATGGATCAAAATATAATCAACTATTCGAAGTATACAATCCTAAGGTTCTTCACTAAGATATGCATGATGTCTTTAACTAACGAATGCTCTTATAAAATACAATTAAACTACCATATGTTGAAGGTTTAAGCTTCTAATCCCCGAATTAGTTGCACCTTTTGTTTGGTAAGATTAGTGGATGATTATATGATATGATGGGCTTATAATTATCTAGCAACACACTTTTAGTCATGACGAGTGCACAAAGCCACATGCAAGACGAGATTGGCTTAGCCTTAACCATATGATTTTTACCTTTTTTTTTTCTTTTTTGTTCTTCTTTAATGAGCAACCATAGCTTTTAAGTTGCTAGAATATAAATATCTCATGATAGTGTGAGCAGGAAAAGTTGGTGACAGCAGGAATGTGGGGTTTCTCCATTCAACTTGCTTGCTTTTTGTACATCCTCATGATAACATGCCTGATGAAAGTGGATCCGATATTGACAATGAGAATCTGGGACCTGGCTTTTTTTCATTCGAGGATAAAAAGTTTGGTTTACCTATGAATTATTAAAAATAATGTGTTTATAATTTGATGTTAATTATTTTAAGCCATATCAAAATATGTTAATTTATTAACTTCATCTTTTATATGTTGTTTATGAATCTACCATTCAAAATATGCTACGTCACAGCGAGTGAAGAGTTATATTGCTAGGTCAATCCTGTATCTTTTTTAAATGAGAATTACTCTGTCTATGAAGAGTCTTGCAAATGTAATTTTATACTCTAATGTGTCCATCAGTTTTCTCACGAGTTTAACGTTTTGATGAGCCAAAATTGACATGTTATTGCCAAATTAGCATGCAACTTATCTCTTGTAAAAAGTTTATATGGACTAAGGGCATGCTTTGATGCTATTACGAGAATTATCAGAATTCTCAAAAAATTTTATAATTTTATTTACAAAGATCATTTAAATATAAAATATTTTTCAATTTTAAATTAATTTTTCCATCTAATCGTTATTATTAACGTCGTGTTTCGTATGTCTTTAAGCCAGGTTTCAGCAACTTTGGTCTTCAGAATTGAGCCTGCAAAAATAGAAAAGAAAGCAGCTAGGAAAGGGTGGTCTTGAGGTCGAGGTGTTTCCGATACCAAAGTCAGTAAAATCTCTTAGAAATTTATAAATAAGTAAGAGAGTTTAGGGATTAGAGAGAGTTTCTCGTACCTAAGACTTGCTATTTATACCAAGAGTCTAGGGAGACAAATCGTGCCTACCCATGGAGTTCGTGTCCTTCGCACTGTTCCTTTTGTCAGAATCATTTAATGCGGCATGGCTTTGTGACGACGTCATTAATGTGGCGTATAGTTCGGGTAGTGGTGCCATTAATATGGCGTGGTTTCCCAATTTATCTCAGCTCGCATGTGTCCTTGGTGGTCTGTCGATATCTTCTATGTCAGAGGATCGAAGGTCCCCTTACTTTCTGCTCATTACGTGGACAGACACTCAAGGGCTAGACATTGTTCAAGAGGTTTCCAGGTCGGCGAGTCAAATCCCCTGTAGTACACTCCCTTATGGAGCTTGCGTCCAAGGGAGTCTACCCGCGGGCTGAGCTGAAGAATCTACTTGTTCTAGGTTGAGTCCTCACTTCTTGTTCCCTTAATTGCCCTTCTCAGGCCCGCTAAGATAGAAAGGGGGGAAAAACTCCTTACAGTTAACCCGTTAATTCTCATCGGACTCGTACTGTGGGAATTATTATTAATCTTATACCCGTCTTGTCATTGAGGTCGGGGGTCCCTCTGTTGACGTGTACACGACTCCAAAGTTTGTGGTGGTTCCTCGTCCCTTGGCTACCCTGGCGTCATTTCCCTTCCATTGTCATTGGCATGTTTCCCAATAAATTTGATGGTGTCTTTTCAGTTTTATCATTATCAAGGGCGTCAAGCGACTCTTTGCCTTCACGTGGTGCTTATTTTTCAGGATTCAAAGCGTCTCATACCTCTCCCTTCTGCCACGGGACGTGGGAGATTAATCATTGCCTTCCTCCTATATAAACACGATTTGGATTAGGGTGTTCTTTCCTTTCACTGCATTGTAATCTTCCTGTCATCCTAGTTCTCCCATCTCCTCTTCCTTCTCGTTTTTCTGCTACATCCTACATTTTCGTAAATGGCCTCTGAGAAGTCCACACAACCTATGGCTTCCAGTGGGGGAGATGCTCTAGAGCTTAGCAATGTTGGGCCATCTTTCTGGAGTAGTAGTTGGTGTTCCAACGTTCAAGCGACGACACTAGCATCTCTGGCCCTTACTTACCAAGTGTCGGAATCGGTGCTCTTTGTGGTCTCTGGCCAACACGAGGGTGTCGTTGACGCTGATGGCCACTCTTCTCGAGTTGCCCTCTTTCCTTTCATGTTTTTGTATGGCCTGAGGCTTCCTTTCCATCGCCCCGTTCGCAATTTGCTAGACCGTCTTGGTCTAGCCCCGTCTCAACTTCACTCGAAATCATAGAGGCTCTTGATTTGCTGCAGCATCATCTGGCGGCGTGCCTTGCTAGAGTCAGACCTAGAGCAAGCCGACCTCATCAGCCGTGAGTTCCTCCTTACTCACAAGGTGCAGTAGCAGAAGGGGAATGTCTGCAATTTCAAGGCGATGCTCGCCCTAGTCAACCTGAAGTCGCGGTATCGTAAGGTGAAGGACTGGTCTACAAAGTTCTTTTTCGTGTCCGGCCACAGACGAGAGTTTTCAATGGGTCAGGTGAATTGTCGCGAGTTCTCAATTCGAGCTAACTGGGGAAAGGTTCCGGAAGATAAGGTGGTGCGTCCAACAGCTACCTCTTCCTAGTCGTGACGTACTGCCATTGTTCAGGAATGGGTGAAGAAGAATTCTAGCAGCGCCTTCTCGGAAGCCCTCCTTTTCGAGGAGAGCCTAAGGGTTTCTTTACCTCCCCTTAGCCATGTTCCTTTTGACAATAGGGTGACTATTGCTCGGCCTCAGGTCACTGCTGCTCGAAGCGCCCCTTGGACCTTTTTCCATTGAGCAAAAGGAAGAAACCTTGCTTATAGGGGATAGGAGTTGTTAGTGGGCCTTCTTCTGGAGCCCTGATTCTTGAAGGGAGGGCGTCGGCTACGCCTAAGGTCCATCATCCTACTGTCCTGGTGACGCCGGTGGAGGCGTCCCGCTGTCTTACTAGAGTGGAGGTGCAGGTAGGGCCTTTTTCCTTGGAGATTTTGAACTTACCGACGAGGGGCCCTTTGGCTGAAGTTCCTGTAGTGTTGCCCCCACCGACTGATCCTTGTGATGGGCTCCCGAAAATAGGTGAAATTAATGCCCTACTCTAGGGAGTTTTTACGGTCGAGATTCTTGGGTGGGCTGTCGTGGGGCAATGCTCTTCTGGGGTCTCCTCCCCTTCTTCAACTCGTTCTGCTGCCAGTAGTCACTCTTTTGAAGGCGATGTTGAGATTTGTTCCGGGGTCCTGACTCCACTACAGGTGGGGAGGACCTTGAGTCGCTTGGAGGCTTTGACACCATCATTGAGAGGGTGGCTGTCACTACTTCCAGTAACCGTGTCATGAAGGCGAAGCACCGAGCGGAAGGTGATCTCCTTCTGGATATTGTAGTCAGTGCGAATTCGAGGGGTCCGTATGAAGATCCACCTACCCAAATAGAGCCCCAAGCGAAAGGTAGTCCCCTTCTGGATGTTGTAGTTGGTTAATGTCTAAGAAGTCCATACGGAGTTCAACCTGCCCAGGCTGGAATGCGTGCCGAAGAGGTTATCAACAGCGCTCACCAGGCTGGGGTGGCTGCACAAGCATCTGATGCTAAGAGCTTAGTAGAAGTTATCCCCCATTTGGCCTAGCTGGAAACGGGGGGTGCTGTGCGGAAGCTATCAGCCAGGTCACCTAGTGTTTGTTTAACATTTTCCACGAGGTTCGACGACTTCCTTCTCTGTCTGTTTTCTTTCTTTTGCTATTTTCTAGATTCCCGTTATTGACTGTTGCATGTCGGCCACTCTTGTTGTTAGGGTTCCTTTCAACTAGTGGCCTTTATTGTGGACGGCCAGGAGGCCGTTGAGTAGGAAAACCAAGACTTTCATGTGATGACCCAGATCGCCCTTCAATGTGCTTGCTACAAGAGGGAAGAGAGGGAGCAGCTGGAGCAAGAGCTAAGGAGGGAGGGTACGGCTTGCCTTGAAGAGGAGCGTAGGAAAAACGAAAAATGGAAAAGGCTTAAGAGGAAAGTAAGAGAAGACAGCCAATAGACGGAGCGACTTGTTACAGATCTTCAGGGAAACCTGTATCGGGTACAAAAGGTCGCCTCCTGCCTGGACAAACAGCTGAAGTTGGTCTCAGGTGTTCGCGATCTTGCGTGGGGGCACGGGTGTGCTGAGGCTCTTAGGTCAATGAGGGACCACATCATAGGGAGTTCATGAACATCGGACTCTCGAGAAATATTTGCGGGGCCTCGACCTTACCCAGATCGCTGTTAACGAAGCGGCTTTCACGTTCAACAGCAAGTTGGGAAGGAAAGAGATCCCTGATGTTTTCAAGAGTCCTATCTTCCTGGCCATGCCCGAGCCTGCTACTTCTGAGCCTGATGATCCTGATCCCGACGTTCCTAAGGTAGGCACTCCCAGTGCTGAGGTCTGACGTCACCACGCCCTAGCTTCTTGGTGCCACTGTTGCTCTTTTATTTTGCTCTTATCTCCATTTCTTTTCTTTTTAGTAAATGTATATACTTGTGCATCGTCGCGCTGTGGCTTGTATGTAAATTTTGATTCATGAAATTGTTTCACATTTTTGTTGTGCCGAGCTACTTTTCTTTACAATGTTTCCCTTTCGTCATTTTACTATTCTCCTATGTTTCCTTCTATACTTTTCTTTCTCTTTTCTTTTCTTTTTCATGGCCGGCCTAGGGAGTTTTACAGTAGGAAATTGGATTCCTGACTACCTTGTTGGAAAACTGCTTATCTGTTTGCGTTGCCTTCATTCTCCCATGTTAGGTAGTCGTCCTCTTGGTGCCTTTAGCAACTTTATTTGACGTCTCCCCGCTTTTTCCTTATGCCGATTTTCTCCTTTTTGTCGTATGTCTCTTGTATGCGCTTTACCCCGCCTAGTCCCTCTGTTTTTCCTTTTTTTTTTTTTTTTGTGCTTTATTTTGGCATATAACTGAAAGAGAAGAAGATAAGTATTGTTAGTGTTCATTGGCCTTCGTGTCGCTGTTGTAGGCTTAGGGGGATGGAAATCCCCCCTTCCAAGTTAAGCCACGCAAGGGGAGTTCCGGCCGCTTCCTCTAGGGAGAGGCTGGGAAGCTTTGTGCTAAACCGTCTCTATGCCCCTCCAAGTAGCACCACGGTCGTGGAGTTAAATTCGAATAGATTGGGCTACTTTTTAACGAGATAAGTTCTTTAGGTAGCCGTGGGGTTAATTCCGCTCTTCCACTGCAGGGAGACAATGCGGCCTCTGGCTTGACCCATCCTCTTGGTCCGCGGGGAGGTAAGTTGTCTGGGCAGTTAGGAACTAGACTTGCTCTAGCCCGTCGATGTTGTGTTTTTATTTCCTAATTTGAAGATAAGAATGACATCATCACGTTATCTTTTAGCTTTGTAGGAGTTAAACTTCACAAACCTGGGCCCTCTGGCCTGTGATGCGATTTGCATGTCGCTTTTGCCAGGTTATTGACGTTCGCATTCCTTGGTTCAATATTCAGGCGACCGAAGGACCAAACCCGCTCTTCATCAGGAAGAGGTCAGGACACCTTAGGCCGACCTACCCCTTTAACCCCCGAGGAGGTAACTTATTTGGGCGGCCATGGCCAGCTTGCTCTTTATTATGATGGGAGTCATGGTAAGTGTTCGAGCAGCCGAAAGGCTGGAACCTCTCTCGTCTACGGGAGGGTCCGAGCAGCCTTTGGCTCAACTTACCCCTATTACCTCGCTAGGAGGTAGTTTGTTCGGGCAGTTTAAGACTGAATCCGCTCCTGCTCGTTGACATCGTGTAGTCCATTATTCGGCCTTCGAGGTGGTTCATTTGTTGCTTCGATGTTTCATCTTTAGAGACTTTGTTCACATCGAGTAGTCGAAAGACTAGGCCTGCACTCCATTAGAGAAAGGTCGGGATGCCTCAAGTCAAACCCACCCCTTTGATTCCCTAAGAATGTAACTTCTTTGGAAGGCCATAGAGTCGGTCAGCTCTTTCGCTATGATAAGAGTTGGGTAAGTATTCGAGTAGCCGAGAGGCTGGACCCGCTCTTCTCTGCATGAGGGTCCGAGCAGCCTCTGGCTCAACTCGTCCCTGTTATCCTGCAGGGAGGTAATTTTTTCAGGCAGTTTGATACTGAACCCACTTACACTCGTTGACATTGCAGGAAAATGTAAGATTTAGGTCAAGCTGGCACTGAACCCACTCTTCATTCGCAGTAGAGGTAGGGGTAAGTATTCAGACCGCCATGGGGCTAGATCTGCACTTCTCTGCAAGAGGGGTAGAGCAGCCTTTGGCGTGGCTCATCCCTTTAGATCCCGCAGGGAGGTAAGTTTTCTGGCAGTTTGCAATTGGACTCGCTTTGCAACTGGACCCGCCCTCGCCTGTTGACACTTACGAGGAAGATAAGTCTTTTGTCTTCGAGCAACTGAAGAGTGACCCGCACTCCGCCGTAGGAGGGATAAGTCAACCTTTTAGCCTACATTTCCCTTTGGTATCCCATTAGGGAGGTAAGTTAGGATAACAATATAGCTGGTCCGCTCTTCGCCGCAATAGGAATCAGGATAAGTTGTTCGGGCCACATGGGGCATGACCTGCTCTCTATCGCTAGAAGGGTAGAACGATCATCGGCCTAGTTCTCCCATTTTTTTTCACGCAGGAGGTACGTTGTTCAGGCAATTTGAGACTGAACACACTCTTGCTCCTACTCACTGATATCGTAGGGAATGTAAGTGTTGGGTCAGGATGGCGCTGATCCCACTCTTCGTTACGGCAAAGGTCGAGGTAAGTTGTTCGGGCCACCGGGGGGGCATGACCCGCTCTCCATCACTGGACGGGTAAAGCAACCTTCGGGCAGTTTGAGATTGGACCCGCTCCCACATATTGACGCTCGCAAGAAAGGTAAGTCTTTATCTTCGAGCTGCCATGGGCTGACCCACACTCCGCCGCAAGAGGAATAAGGTAACCTTTTAGCCTACATTTCCCTTTGGTATCCCGCAAGGGAGGTAACTTATTTAGACATCGATGTGGCTGGTCTGCTCTTCGCTATGAAGGGGGTCGAGGTAAGTTATTCGAGCCACCGAGGGGCAGGATCTGCTCTCCTTTGCGGGAGGGATAGAGCGGCCTTCCGTCTAACTTTCCTCTTGATCTCGCGGGAGGTACGCTGTTCGAGCAGTTTAGGACTGGACCCACTCCCTCCAGCTGACATCGCAGGGAAGGTAAGCATTGATTCGGTGATAATCTTGTCATTGCAGATTTCATTAATTGTAGATCGTCTTGTCGGTGTTTTGTTGATAACATGAAAGTTCGAAGTAGATGTGTTGCATTGTCCTGGAAAATCACGCCTTTCATTAAATAGCAAGAATTTACAGTATTTAAATGACACATTATAAAAGAAAGGGAAATGGAGCCTTCAGCCGGGGATCTTTCGTTCGTTCAGCCTCTGCCTCTAGGGCCATGCACCTTCCTATTCCCTCTCGAGCTCGGTAGGGCAAGTCGCAGACTAAGGCCTACCAGGGTTCTCTAAGCGATGCATGGCCCACTCTCTCCTGGAGGTGTCATCCAAGGTAACCTTACTATCCTTCTGCTTCAGCTCTTAGACGTAACATTCTATTGCCAGCACCTGTTATCCTCATATTTCTCCCACTCTATGAGGAGTCGAGAATTTCATCTTGAGGTGGTAGGTCGACATGACGGCCCGCAAGCTGTTAAGGGTGGTCCTTCCGATGATAGTGTTGCATGACGACATGGTTCTCATCACCAGGAAGTCAACCATAATTTAGGCCGTGCAGGGGGCGCTACCAGCAAGGACCGATAGCGTGATGGTTCCCACAGGATGAACCATATTTCCAGAGAAGCCCTTCAACGACATGGGGCTAGGTGCTACCGGGCCGCATCTATTCTCGTCCTCGTGAAAGCCTCCCAGAACAAGATGTCCGCAGAACTCCCATTGTCAATGAGGATTCTCCAGGTGGTGAAGTTGGCGACCAAAATAATCACCACCAGTGCATCGTCGTGAGGTTACAAGCCCCCTCCTCGTTAGCCTCCGCAAAGGAGATGATCGGGGAAAACTCACCCATTTGGTGCTTGGCGGGATGGTACTCCGCCGAGTACAACTCATGGTATCGGGCCTGCCAGGCGTGTGCTTTTCTACTTGCGGAGGAAGTGCCCCCACCCACAAATCCTCCCGCTATGGTTCAGATTTCCCCAACTGGAGGTCCCCTCGAGGTGGCGAATGGGGGCAATCTTGTTGTGGCCCCCGTGCTGGTGGTCTTCGGCTGGGTCTTTCTTCCCTTATATGCTAGTCGACTCGGACCGCGCTCATTTCCCTCAACCTTCGCCTTCTTTCCTGCTCCAGTCTCCAAGCGGAGGGCTAACATTGCCTCGTCTGCTCCGCATGCTCCATTCTCCCTTGTTGGGAGAAGCGATCATCTGTGTTATGCAAGGTGGACATGTGGTATGTGCAGTAACAGCGTGCAATACCTTGGTCATCATCTTCACAGGCAACGAAGGTGTCGGCCTCGTGGATGGTGAATGTAGACCGGTCGAATCGAGGTCCCAGTCCCCTCGTCGGAGCTTCCTCCCTCCTTTTTTTCTGGGGAACTCTTCTCCGGCTTCTAGTGAGCTAAGGCCCTCGTCTTTCTCTCAGCTCGCCCCAACTCCTTCTTTCTTGGCTCCGTTAGGACCTGAAGAGTGTCATCAGCGTTGATGAAGTTATTGGCCTGATCCATGAAGTTAGAAGGGTTATTCTCTCGTTTTGGTTGTTAGTGGTCATGCGCTCCTTGTTGAACTGTGTCAGGTAGGACTTAAAGTTCTCCTCATCTTCCTGTTTAATGGTGAGGAGGTATGCTACTAGGTGCCACCTTCTCCAACTCGACATGAACTAGGTCAAAAAAAGTTTGGTTAGCTCACCAAAATTGTCTACGAATCCGGGCGCTAGAGATCCAAACCATACTGGTGCTGGACCCTTCAACGGGAATGCTCTGCATGCCACCTCGCCCAGGAAGCCATGTAATTTCATGTGAGTCTTGAAGGTTTCCAGGTGCTCAAGGGGGTCTTAACCCTCCATTGTCCATCTCCATGGCTGGGACCCTGAACTTTGGTGGTAAGGGCACGACATTAGGGTAGATCAGTGCTCGTGAGCAGTTGGTCCACGACGACGACGTACTCACCTTCCTTGCAATCTTCTGGTACTTTCCTTTTAGATTGCGAAGCTCGTCCTGCATGCTCTTCCTCTCCTCTTCCCTATTTGCTCTAGCCCCCCATGTTTCGGGACCCATGTGCTCACTGTTGCTAGGCTTGCCTCCTCATCATGGCCCTCGTTGAATCTTTCTGAACTCCTCATTCTCTTTGCGAAGCATTTGCACCTCGTCGATTAGCTTCGTCACCTGTTCCTCCATAGTTTTCAACCTTGCCTCCATGGCTTCCTTTGTGTCTCTTCTGAGCTGTCCGAAACGAGTTGTCACAGGTATACGAAGTACACATAAGATCTATAACGATCCCATAGACGGCACAACTGTTAACGTCGTGTTTCATACGTCTTTAGGCCAGGTTCTAGCAACTCAGGTCTTCAAAACTGGCCCTGCGAAAATAGAGGAAAAGGCAGCTGGGAGAGGGTGGCATTAGCGCCAATGAGTCTTTGATGCCAAAGTCAGTAAAGTCTATTGGAAATTTATAAATAAATAAGAGAGTCTAGGGATCAGAGAAAGTTTCTCATACCTGAGACTTGCTATTTATACCAAGAGTATGGGGAGACTAATTGTGTCTGCCCCCATGGAGTCCGTGTCCTTCGTACTGTTCCTTTTGTTAGAGTCTTTTAATGCGGTGTGGCTCTGCGACAGCGTCATTGATGTGGCGTGTAGCTCAGGTAATGATGTGGTGTGGTTCCTCGATTTACATCACCCATCTGGCGTCTTTGGTGGTCTGTCGATATCTTCCTTGTCAAAGGATCGAGGTTTCCCTTTACTTTCCACTCATTATGAGGACAAGCACTCAAAGGCTGGACACTGTTCATATGGTCTCCAGGTCGGCAAGTCTCATCTCTCTACAGTACACTCCCTCATGGAGGTTGCATCCAGGGGAGTCTACCCATGGGTCGGGCCTAAGAATCTACTTATTTTGGACTGGAGCTTCGCTTCTTGTTCTCTTAATTACCATTTTCAAGCCCGTTAAGACAAAAGAGGGGAAAACTCCTTACAGTAACCTAATCATTATCAAATACAAAAGTCAATAAAACTTTTACAAACTTAAAAATAAAATACAAAAATCAATACAACTTTGACAAATATCAAAACAAAAATAATATTCAAACAATTTTTTAACTTAATAATTTTTTTATTCAACATTTTTCTCTCATTTTCCAAAACCCAATAAAACATTTTCACTCAAAACATTTTACTACTATTTATAAAATTTTGAGATACTCTAAGTGTCTAAACATGCCCTAAGGTCCCCTAAAGTTCTTACCTAAACTTGAAAATTTCAAGTGAGAAAGAGATAGACAAATTAAGTAGATCATATAATATTTATTGCTCATTTAATATTGTATTCAACAAATATTACCTACATATTTCATATATCTATCTCTCTTACTTAACTGCCTTGAAGTTTGAACAAAAATTTAAATTTAAAAATAGCTTTCGGAATTACAATGAAGTTGAATTTCTTAAGGTTATACTTGGATGTTGAATCAAATTCAACTCATTTCAATTCATCTCGAACTAATCATTGATGTGACTTATTATTTTTTCAACTTTCAATAAAAAAATTAAATTCATCTTAACTTACTTAATATAATTTAACCTAAAAAATTAAATTCATCTCAAAAGATCTATAAAATACTAATATATACAACTCAACTTAACATCCAAATATTCCCTAAATATGATCGGTTTGAGTTTCGAAACAGCTTAACCGGACTTAAGCCCAACCCAACCTCCGGAGGACTGGTAAATTGATGCTTCCCTGGCCATTTTAGATTTTAGAACCTGTCCCATGAAGCGCGAAGTAGCCAACCTTGTCACGGATGGCTTCTACAGAGCAGCACTTTCCTTGTATTCCCATTGCCACTCAGCCTCGCTCCCTCCTAACAAATTCACCTTTCCCCCTCTCCTCAAAGCCTGTGCCAAACTCGGGTCAGCTCTACAAGGGCAGATGATCCATACCCATCTCATCAAAATTGGCTTTCTTTCTGACGTTTACGCAGCCACTTCTCTCACCGACATGTACATGAAACTGTATCTATTACATGATGCACTCCAGGTTTTCGGTGAAATGCCTGAAAGAAACTTGGTTTCATTGAATTCCTTAATTTCGGGGTTTTCACAAAATGGGTATCGTAGAGAAGCATTATCGGTGTTTAAACAGGTGGGGTTTGGAACGTGCAGGCCTAATTCTGGGACAATAGCTAGTTTGATGTCGGCGTGTGAAAGCGTTGGACGTGGCATGGAAATACATTGCTGGGCGATAAAATTGGGAGTCGAGGCGGATGTTTTTGTTGCAACCTCGATTGTGACAATGTATTCAAATTATGAAGATTTGGTTTCAGCTTCAAAGGTGTTTGAGGGGTTACCTAATAAGAGTGTAGTTAGCTATAATGCTTTCATTTCGGGACTTTTGCAGAATGGGGTTCTACATACGGCTTTGGACATGTTTAAGGACATGAGGGAATGTTCAGTCGAAGAGCCAAACTCGGTTACTTTTATTTCGGTTCTTTCTGCATGTGCTAGTCTTCTGTATCTTCGATTCGGTAGGCAAGTGCATGGACTCATAATGAAAACCGAAATAGAATTTGATGCTATGCTAGCAACGGCGCTGGTGGACTTTTACTCCAAATGTGGATGTTGGCAAATGGCATTTGATGCTTTCAAAGAGTTTGATGGAAGCAGAAACTTAATAACATGGAATTCCATGATTGCCGGCATGATGTTGAATGCTCAGACTGAGAACGCCGTTGAGTTATTTGAACAGTTAGAATCTGAAGGGCTGGTACCTGATTCAGCAACTTGGAATTCAATGATAAGCGGGTTTTCACAACTGGGGAAGGGGATTGAAGCCATTAAGTACTTCAAGAGAATGATATCTGCTGGCGTAGTCCCAAGTTTAAAATCTATCACAAGTCTTTTACCGTCTTGTTCAGATCTGTCTGCTCTGCAGTGTGGAAAAGAGATTCATGGGCACGCGATTAGAACCAATATCAGTACTGACGAGTTCATTGCCACTGCACTTATTGATATTTACATGAAATGTGGTCATTATTTGTTGGCACAAACGATTTTCGATCAGTTTGATAGAAAACCTGATGACCCTGCGTTTTGGAATGCTATGATATCTGGTTACGGAATAAATGGGCAGAATGAATCTGCGTTTAGGATATTTGACCAGATGGTAGAAGGAAAAGTACATCCAAGTACGGCAACTTTTACAAGTGTGTTATCTGTCTGTGGCCACACTGGCCAGGTTGAAAAGGCTTGGGAACTTTTAAGGAAGATGAAGATAGATTATGGCTTGGAACCAAAAGGAGAACACATTGGTTGCATAGTGGACCTTTTGGGTCGATCTGGTCGATTGGATGAAGCTCAAGAATTAATACAAGAACTACCACAGCCTTCTGCATCTGTTTTTGCTTCTTTACTTGGTGCTTGTAAATGTCATTTAGACTCAAAAGTGGGGGAAGTAATGGCAATAAAGCTGTCAGAATTGGAGCCAGCAAATCCGTCTCCTTTTGTGATCTTGTCTAATATATATGCCGCATGTGGAAGGTGGAAGGATGTGGAAAGGATTAGGGGGATAATCAGCGACAAAGGTTTGAGAAAGCACCCTGGCTTTAGCTTAATAGGAGAAACATGAAAAGTACATACACAGTATTGATTGAACGACTGAAGTAGTTCCCTGGTCCCAAACCAGATTTGTTTACATATCTCCACTTCCATACATTTTAAGGATTCTCACACCAGAAGCATTACTGTTTCAACATTTCATTCACTGCAAACCAAAATGGTTATCAAAATGGCTGAGGGGTTCATAACTGGAGCAAGAAATCACGTCTCTGAATATCATGATGACGCCAACCACTACATTATCCTCTCCTGCTTCCACATAAATCAGGTGAACTGATTTGGATGCAAGACTGGATCGCAATACCAAGCGTTGAATGAGTTTGCATGTAATTGTTGGGACGACTTCTCTGGTTTCTTGGGAGGCAATAATATGCATAGAATCCATCACAGTCAGCTTCGCAAATAGAAGTGAGTGCACAACAAATACTAACATGGAGTAACAGGTTAAGATAAACAGAAATTCATCTTTCAAATTTTTTTTTTTTCCTCCAAAGTGCAGAGGAGAGCTGGTGCACACGAAGATTTAAAGGCGCTGTCTTATAACTTTCCTAAAATATTGGAGAAAAGCTCAGATTTCAGCTGCAAGTATCGGATATACTCCATGCATATGCTCCGACTATCTTCTTCTTTGGTCCTTCAACTACTGGAAGACCCACCAATTTGGTTCTCATTCATTCTCTTGGATTTGGGCTAGAAGAATACTCAAGTAACAGCAAAAACCATATCTCAGCAGAAGACATGTAAGGAAGCCAAAATCAGAAATAGGCTGCGCAGCATTTCTGCCAAACCAGTCCCTTCCTTTATAATCCTCGAGACCTTGAAGGACTGCAGATTGAGTAATGAAGTTCTTGATGTCCGTCTTGCCTGGTTGAATTAGTGCTTGTTTGAATGTTGAGAAGAGGAAAAAAGTTAGAGAATTTTTAGAAAAAGTTTGAAGTTTTATGAGTTTTTTTTTGGGGAAGTTGTGGATACCACTGAAGATATGTTTGGATAGCAAAACTTTGTGAGAAATATAATGGAAAAAATCTTATTATTTAATTTAACTTATTTTTAAGAGGGAAAATTTGTTGATAGAAAGAGAGCCGGATCGACACATGCATCATGGTCGAGAGAAAATCTGTCGATCCCTTGTTCCCATTCGTATTCATCTCGAGGACTGGAGACGCCAAATGGCAACTGGCCTCCATGGGATTAGAATTATCCACGAATCTATCTGTTTTTTTTTTTTTTTTTGCATGAGATGATATTTTGAACGATTGTCAGGCAAAAATGGATTCCAAAGCAAACAAGCAATAATCGACACTTATGCATCATGGTCGAGACTGGCCATCACTAAGCCACTATGGTTGGAATCAGTAATTTGCATACCTTTTTTTCTATATATCACTGACCATCGACTTCAAATCACAATCAATGACATAAATGAAAAATATCCGAAGGTATATATTTGAATAACATTTTTCTTTCCAGAGTAAATTGGCCAAGAATTATTTGAATCCTTGACAAAAAGGCAGGAAAGGAAATTTTTACTGGTGGGTTTTGAGAATTTTGAACTCGCAAGTGTTAAGGAAAAGAATGGACCACATGAGTCAGCAGCTACACAAGCAAAGAGAAGGCATGACAGCTTGCAAAGAAGAGGCAGCAGCACACACGACCGATGCAAGGACAACACAGCAGAAGAACGAAGAATCTTCTAGAAACAGAAATTCCTTTCTAGTAGGACAGGTGTCAATTGATCCTACAATCATCCACATTCAGTGAACTCTGCTCTGGTAATAAGAATATAAATGCTCTCATCCATATTTAAAATCTTGTTCTGAACACCTTAAAAAAAATGGCATAATAAAATAAGAAATGGAGCAAGTTACACACATTAAATACTTTGTTCAAAATTTTAAGGAAAATTCTATACATCCTACTATCATATCATTTTCATTCAATTAAATAAGATATATTCTTCCTTTGGGAGGAGACGGAGTGATAGTACTCCTCCTCCTCCTAGGGAGGATGGAGGTGATAGTGCTTCTCTTTTTTAGAGAGGAGTCGGTTAGTTCTGTTTTTTACAGAGCACCATTCTCTCAGATAAACTGGTAGGTTTGTCCGGAGAGAGTTTATAGAAGTTTAGACAATATCCGTCACAAAAGTTTGTGTTCGGGGGTGCTCCAGAGCAGTTGCGTAGGTTGGCTTGTAGTCTGGATTTTTCCTGTATTGATAAGTCACAATTGTAACTTCGGTTTCATTGAATGTAATGAAGTCTATTTCAAAAAAAAAAAAAATTAAATAAGATATAACATATTTATTATCATTAAATGATCATTTATTGTATGCTTCTTTATCATCTAATGATAATAAATGTATCACATACTATTTAATATAATCAAAATATGATGAGAATGTGATGTATAGCATTACTCAAATCTTAATGGGTAAAAAATGATACACTTGAACTTAGTTTGTTATCTAAGTAAAATACCACTAACCAACACTTTCTGGCTCTAATCAGGAGTAGATATGGATGCATAAAGGGAGCGTTGATAAGGATCAATTATTAAAATCTCATACAGATTTGTTATCGAATATTCAACGAGATTTTAATAATTTTTTTTTCACTTATAAAAAATATATATTAAAATCTCATACAGATTTGTTAGCGAATATCCGATAACAAACTAACTTCCTATAAATTATTGAACCCCCGATTTCTATTAATATATCACAGCCTCTATCTGCAGTACGCTATTGGAATTTAGAATAAACCACTCCACAACTTAAAAAAAAAAAATTTGACAACTAATGCATCACATTTAATTATAACATTATAAAGCAAACAATATCCAAATGCTCACTGCCAATACTTGATGAAAAAGAGATTTACTAAAGTTAAAGAAATGGCCAGAGTCGGGAAAAGGCTCCACTTTCAACACCTTCCTGACCTTTCCCTCATCACTGCAAAACAGAACAACTTTCTATACATAAAACACAACAGCAAAAGCTTATGCAAACTAACTCTTTGTAATTTCATCAACAAGAGCAATGCAACATTTATCAATGATAACTTGGGCAAGTCGTCGCGTGTCTCTATGCGCATGGATACAACACTTGTATTGTTACAAGAATACCAAGCTTCACCCATGCATTTGTATCATTATAGAAATTGAAAGGCATAGAGTAAGCAGTACCTTTTTCCCTTAAAAAGGATCATGAAAAAATTCACACGAATCCCTAGTGCCAAGGCTAACAAGAGTTCCAATTTCCATCACTGATAGCGAGAATACATGCATTCAAACAAATCAAAGCATCATGTAAATTTGTAGATTAACCCTCCAAGAAGACAATGCTTGAAAATGAATTGACACATACCCACAGGAGCCAAACACTTGGAGAACTAAGAAAGAAATAACATAATAGGCTGAATAATTTGACCATGTAGGCTTGTAGCCCCATAAGCTTTACATGAACACGCACACAAGCACATGCACATTGCGTACGTATATGCAAAGTATTTAATAAATAATATTCATATATTGGCCCAAGCCCCCGCATGGGTGGCGCGATCAACCCCGTCCACCCCATGCAGGGGCGGGGGGGCGGACTGGGCCCAAGCTCGCAAGCATTTACCCTGCCCTGCTCTGGCCTAGCCCAGTTTCATATATATAAATATATTTTTTTTATAAGTAAAAATATTATATATATCAAAATGAGTAACCAAGTATACTGAATGTATACAAGAAAACACCTTACCCATATTAGAAACTCCTAAAGACCCATAAAGCCCGTGAAAAAAAATCAAAAATACACCAAGCCCCCACCCCTTGTTTCCCATAGAAATATATAAATATATGTATTAACAAAGTTCTAAGTATAAAAATGCGTCATTTTATACTTAGATCCTTAAGAATAAAAGCTAAAAACCCTAACCCTAAATCATTTATCTCTCTCTCTTTCTCTCTTCTTTATCAATTTCTCTCCCTCCCCCCCTCCCCGCGAGTTCTTCTTTCTCTCTTCCTCCTCCTTTTCCAATTTTCAGTTTTTGATTTTTCATTTGATGTCCCACTAGATTTGTTCTTGTTTAACTTGTTTGTTTATTTTTTTTGAATTTTTTTGTTTTGTTTTTCCGGTTGTGACAGCCTTGGTGGGCAGTGGCAGATTCCGTGGGGGCAAAAACCCCACCCCCACCAATGTAGGGGCAGGATGTGGGATGGGGGCAACCTCGCCCCGTTGGGTGCAGTTAGCACTCCTATATAAATGTAATTGGCAACACATTGTTGCTACAAATAGCGATCTAAAAGAATCTCAAAGGAAGCCCATGTAAAGGTTCCCATGTTTTAAAAAGCCATGCAGTTTGGAGGGTAAGTTTAAGACCTCAAATTAAGTACATTAAGGTGGTAAATGAGATTTCACATTTCTTAAGAAAAAGAAATTGTTGTCTTTCTTTTCTATTGGCACCGGGTGTCTGAGAACAAAATCCCAACTAATCTTGGAGGTACATAGACCTCTTGGTAAGGAGTTTCCTGCAAATGCACCTCAAGTAATTCAAGGGAAAATTCCTCCAATCCAATCGCCCATAGAAATTGTTTGACCTAAAAGGATTCGAACCTTAGACCTAGAGAGATCATACTACCCAGACCAAGGCCTTTAACACTTGAGTGAACCCCTAGGGGTTAAGAAATTGTTGCCCTTTATAATGATTCCAAGGAGCTTTAATTATAACCTCAACAAGTACAAGTTCTTTTTGAAGCATGGATTCAAATGTTATTTGGGCATTCCTTGAGTCGTAACAAATAGTATTATAGAAAATTCTAATCAACAGGGTAGGACTTTAGTTGTGCCGCATATGATGAAATGACTAGACAAGAACGTTGAGAATCTAAGCAGGAAAAATTGTAATACATTGCTTGAGAAATAGGGAAGGAGAAGTTGCCTTTTATAATGATTTCCAAGGGGCTCTAATTTTTTTTTATTGGTATTCAAGGGGCTCTAATTGTAATCTTGACTAGTAATTTTGGAGTATGAACCCAGATAATTCTTGAACTTTCCTTGAGTTGTTAAAATAAGCATTTGGAAGATTAAAACATTGATACTTGATATACAAAAAAGTTCTAAATCATTAAGAAAAGAAGTTCTAAAACATTGCTGCACAATTACATAGTCAATCTTTGAATCAATCCTTCAAAAGGCAAGAATTGAGTTACAACAAAATATCATCAGTGACCCAGGGACGTACTCAAAGGTTACCACACCATTTGCAAAATCCTTTGAAATTTAGATTGCGCAAAATTTCACAACACTACCTAACATCTCCCATAAGTTCAACATTTTTTATCGTAGTAACAAAAAAATGAAGATCACCTGCTTTTTGTTCTAATCATATTGTCGAACAGCCGTTGCAAGAGCAAACTGAAGCAACACAAAACCTTCCTTGGAGAGTTTGAGTGACCCTGATTGCATACAATACAAATCATCACAAGACGCATCCCTCTTCCGCAATCATTAATAACTTAGGTGCGGTTTGGATAGAGAGATGAAATGAGATAGTTTTAGATGAAAGTTGAATAAAATATTGTTAGAATATTATTTTTTAATATTATTATTGTTTTGAGATTTGAAAATTTTGAATTGTTTATTATATTTTATATGAAAATTTAAAAAAGTTATAATAATGTGAGATAAAATGAAACACTTTCATTATCCAAGCGGGACAATCATGTTTCTTATATGAAGAATAAAATAAAATAATCTAAGGAAGCTTCAATGAACATACATCCAAAGGCGTGAACTCGAGAGCTCTGGGCTCTACCGAAAGGACTGTCTTCCCTTTGTATATTGATTGACCCACAAAATACCTAGGCGGGAATGGTCTAGCTATACACACAAAGCGAACCAAATCATTATTCCATTATTAACGCTTTAAACCTACAAATGTTAACTTAACCCCCTCTTCGGTCTGTCTTATTCTATTTATTGCAAATGGTAATTGAAATCAAACAAATTTAGAGAAACAATCAAACTAGGCTCAGCTAGGCTGAGAAATTCAATAAACCCTCCATTTAGTCGCCCAGAATATCGAGGAATGTAACACACCTGATAGTAGGAGTTTGGCTAACTAGAAAATATACGAGAAAATTACTAGAGAGCACCTGCATTGAAGAAAATAGAAGATGATAAGAGAAGAAGAAATAAAATTTGCATTAACTTTTATGAATATCCCACCCTAGAGCCTTTGGCTCTTACATAAAGAAGATGACCCTTTCATGAGCCCAAGTTAACACAACTAAAGGCATATAAGAAAATAAAACTAGGGCCCAAGGCTCAATAGCTAATTGTAGTCCAAATAATAGATAGCATCAAAGTAAATGAAGTTGTAAATGAATTTAGATTAGCCCAAGGCCCATGGACCATGTATTCGGTTCATGGGCTTATGACAAACCATCCCCCATAAAAGCAGCTTGTCCATAAGGTGTGTTATCCTTGCCCACAATTTTCGCACCACCAGGGTCAAAAATGAGAATTTTATTTTTTCTAGCTGCCACTCAAAGTTTCATACTAACAATACCATCAAGAAGTGTCGCTTCCTTGATATACTGTGGGCGGGGCGAGTGATAACAACCTTTGGACGCCAAATGAATGCGGAGATAAATCTAAAAGGCAGACAAGCAATACCAACTCCACCAAATATAGCAAAAAGTACAGATCCTACAATGGTAGCAAGAGCAACAACATATTCTAGAAATGTAGTGCGCATAGTCCATGTTTTGTGTGAAGAAGAGCACTGCTGTGTGACTCACTAAAAAATGAGCAACACAAAGGCTATCTCAAGTGCATAAGGATGTCGCGTAATAATTAGGAATAAATTCCTAGATCGTCTCTTCAGAGAAAGTTACTTAAAATCAAACTCGTTTAAAATGGTGAAAATATTCACAAAGAGAAAATAAAAATGATGGTATGTGCAATGAATGGAAGAGTGCAACAAGAATAAAAAGGGCACTAGTCATGGACTAGATTCATATTTTTGGATTTTTGAGTGTCGAAATGAAATGTAAAAAGAAATAACAAATTGAAATTAACAATAAAGAAAATCAACTAAACTAAACAATCTTAATTAATCTGAAAATTAAATAATAAAACAGAAATTATCTAAGTCCTAATTAAGCTTTAATCTATCTAATATGCAATGGAACTGAGAGATTAATAAAACTAATCTAAGAATTAAACTAGATTATAAAGTAATTGACAAAATACGAACTGAAAATTGAAGAGCCCCAAAATCAAGATTCTCGGGTTCATCCTTGTATTCAAATCACAAATTCTCAAAATTAATCCATAGCAATTGTAATCACTGTTAAATGAAAGTTTAAAGAAACGAGAAAAATAAATAACACGAAGTAAATAAACAGCAAATAAAATACCCAAAAATCTAAGCCAATGATTTCAAAAATATTCCATAAACTTTAAACTAAAATTAAATAAAAAGTAGAAAATAAAAAGAACAAACCAAATAAATGGAAATGAAGGTGGTAGGCAATGGAGGAGGCGGCCAGAGCGGCAATTGGACCCTAGAAGAGTTCTTCAAATGTGCGGTACTGCTCTGCCAAAAAGTCTCCAATTTCGTGCTAATGATATGCTTAAATAGGGTAGGAAAGAAATCCTAATGTCTTCATATTCCCGCACATAAAATCGCTTAAATTTTAAGACTCAACTTGGCAGTCACGTACGTGCTTCAGGAGTTCGAATTTGGAAATCATTATTAGAGACAACTTTGTAGCCCTTAAGATAGATTTCCAACGCATCAAGAATCGTATCAATCCAATATTTGAGCAAAAATTTATGATTAAAATACTAAAATGTGTCTATTCTGTCTCCTAACACATTTTGGACTCTGATCCGCATTACTCTCAAACTCCATCATTATCCTTATTTGAAGAGTCCTACACTCGTTGAAAGTTCTTAGATTGTTCCAACGTTTTGCCCACTTGAAAGTCATTTGAATTTGAAATTAGAAATAAAATAATAGAAATTAGAAATAAAATAAGAATAAGAATAATAGAATATAAAAAATACGTTGTGTATGTAAATGAACATTGTCCAATTAAATTACAAGTTATAAAATTAAGCATAAATCATGTTATTAACTAATTTAAATCACAACTCGGATTTATTCATCTTAACTATTTTTTCATCTAAAACTAATAATAATGTAATGAAATAAATAAAATATATTGGTTCTAAATGTATAAAATATGCAATAATTCAGCTCAATCAGTGTGTACCTCCAATACACTGTTGACTACTAAAAAAGTTCCACGTACTAGGGAAGGAAGTAGTGGTTGAATGAAGGTGCATAACAGTGAAGTCCATCTTTCCACTTAGTCCATATAAAATGCCAAGCACTAGACCGCAAATGATCGCCGTCATATGGCGAACAGTAGCTGAATGTCTCTGCATTTTTCCCTTGAACTCCACACCAGATTTTCCCATTATGTATTTTATCAACCTTAGAGCCTTCAATGCCCCATACAAGCCCGATCCTATGCCACTACCATTCATTCCCACATGAACTCATAGCACGAGAATATCCCTATCTATATTTCTAAATTTGTCCCATTCTCCAACATTAGTCAAGCAAAATGTTGACAATGGTACCTCCTCACAGGAAGTGAGGCCTTTTCCATTATACACAGGAAGTGATTCTCCTATAATCATGGATTCATCAACAACACTTCTACCTGAAAGAACTCTTCCATCTGTGTGCATCCCCACATGATTTCTTTCTCTTCCTCTATCAAATGGCCAATGAGGTGGTATTATACCAATAAGCAATTCAAGTATATATATTGTGCTCAAGGAGGGGCCGAATGTATTTATCAACGAAATTCTTTGCACAATAGTCTCAATAAATCCAGACCACTCAAAAAATAGCTTTATGTAACAATATATCGTACAACTGAGGAGTAAATTTCTTATCTACTAAAACTTGTGAAACCATGACCATGAGATTTTTCCAAAGCTTATTTCTCACCTGCCCTCTCACTTCCCATGCAACCCGTTTCTTTGCTCGCCTCTTTCTCAGGTTGTAGTCGATTGCAATATGCCGAACAAATTTAAGCTGATCACCATCCTTGATTCTATAATTTCTGATAGAGCCAGTTTTTGTGACTAGCTTTTGACCATTATAGCACAAGCTAAAATGTCCCCAGAGATGCGACCATAAAATTTTGCACGGTCCCTTCTGTGGCATGTGATTGAAGACTTCCTCCTCCACAACCTGCTTGAGTTCAACAACAGTATTTTATTTTAACAATATTTTATTCAATCTTAAATTTTTATCTTAACTCATTTCATTTTAACTTATTATACAAACACGCGTTTGCTTTCGCATGTAATCTCAACTCATTTCATCTCAACATTTCACTTATTTAAGCACAAATATTTTTCAATTTCAAACTTTTAACCTCTTCATCTAATCACTATTTAATTATTGTAATTTTTTCAAACTTGTAAACGAAACATAAAATATAATTAATTTTTTTCAAATCTCAAAACAAAAATAATATTAAAGAATTATATTCTAACAATATTTTAATTTTTTAATATTTTAATTTTTTAAAATCTCATAAAACATCTTAACTCAAATTATTTTATTACTATTTACAAACTATCTCACTATTATTTATAGATTTTTCATCTCATCTATATAACTAAACAAGATTTAAAAATAATTATTTCAACCGAGAATGGGACTAGGCCATCATTTGGTACAATCTTTCAATTTGTTTTCTTTTTCCTTGCCATGTATTTCTTATTTTGAGACGATTTTCGAGCAACAACCTCCTCTACTGTACTTTTTTCTAAAATTAATAATGAAGCTTATTTGCAAAAAAATATATATATAATTTAATGATAAAGAGATTAAATAAAAATAATTTTATAAATTTGTGTGATTTAATACAATTTATTAAATTATAAAATTATTTTTATTTTCTTATAAATTTAATAAATTAAATAAAATAACATCAATTTGTGAGATTATTTTTATATAATTCATTAGTATGAATATTTAAAAAAAAGAAAAATTTTAAACATAAACTTCACGTCCTTGCATATCGTTTAAAAATATGTAATTTTATTTTTTTATTGTTATAATTTATAAAATAAAAAAATAAAAAAATAAAAAATAAAATAATGTATCTTTTAAGTGAGATATAAAATGTGAAACCTCTGCACAACATCAATCTAAAAAATAAAAAATAAATAAAACCTTTGTAAACGTAGGCATCGGTTTACACATCCCACTGGAAAAAACCGTGGGGACATTCGAAGGGCTTCGGCTTCTACAGTCAGGAGTGGTCGTCTTCTATCCACATGAGCCACACGCATGAAAATGAAACCTCAAAAATTCAAAATGCCTTGAAATTGTGATCTTTCTTAATCATTTTTTATATTTCCTTCTCCTTTCCGTTCGAAACTTTTTTCGTTCACATATCCTTTCGCAGATTCTCTCTTCTTCTTTTTTTTTTTTTTTTTTTCCTTTTTTCTTTTTAACTTATGAAATGTCCTCGCTCTGTTTCTCATTTCGATTTCTGCTGTCATCTCAATGGAGGCGCAAAAACTTGTGTTTCGTGATATTCCACCGTTCCAAGAGTAAGATTAGCTTCATCCCAAGCGCTGTTTCCTCCTCTACCAGTGACGATTCCGTTCCAACTCCCAAACAAAGCCAGCAGGTACTCTCTCTAATCCGTCTTTTCCTTTTTATGCTGCAATTTCATATACAATTACTTCCTTTTACAGCTGTGGCATTAAATCTGTCTTTTTTAATTGTTTTAATTGTGGTACAGTTGCGTAATGATCCATCCGAAGGGCAATACAAGCTCGCTGTTACTCCAAAGATGTGGTTTAGAATGCTTTCGTTTTTAATAACTTCTACGATTATCATATCAGTCTTATTTATCTTTCATTTAATGCCATTGTATTTGATTTTTTTACGTGCATATTTTGGTAAAGCCTACATAAAATGGGAGAGAGGTGTTATTTAGTGATATATTTTTCATTGATCCTAGGCGCTAGCTAGTGTGTCCTTTCATTTCTAGTAGAAATAGTTTCATTAAGTTGGTCTTGTCAGAATCAGCTGTAGTATTTTCTTTTGTTTCTTTCTTATATCTATCTCCATTACCATGAGATGCATGACATCCAATTTGTTAAATTTAATTTCAGGAATGAGACTTCTGGTGTACCCAAACCACGGTCCTGGTTTGGTCCAAGTGGGCAGTACATCAGAGAGCTACCCTGCCCAACTTGCCGGGGCAGAGGTTATACTCCTTGTACAGAGTGTGGAATAGAGAGATCAAGATTAGACTGTCCACAATGTAATGGGAAGGTATATGCTCTTTTAATGGTTCCAGATGGATAGTGGATTGCACTCACACACAGTTGGTACTCGTCACTTACTGTTGAGAGGGCACTTCTAAAAAACTTAACCCGTTTCTAGGAGTGAAGTACACATCCCATGGAAACGACTATAGAAAATTTTGGTAATTTGAGATCAGACAAACAATTACATAGTTTTGGTTCTGCCGACAAAGGATCCTCATAGCCTTGAATCTTTTTACATAAAGTGGCCAATAATGATAGTTGAACCTGGAAACTCTTAAATTGCAATTGTACCAATTGGAATGGAATTATTTTCTCTTTCTCATAGCAAGACAAAATTGTTGCACACAGCAACGCATCTCCTCCATACCAAGTGGCTAGCACTCACCTCATGACAGATCTGACTATTGAAAACATTCTTTGTCGCTCCAGCTTTCACAAGATACTTGGTTGTCAAGTTAAGAACCGTTATCAGTTTTCTGTCAAATCAGCATGGCTGACTGCTGGTTGGTCTCCGTGCTACGTATTGTGTTTAGAGAAGGGGATGGAGTTGCATGACTTCGCAATACTTTTAGTAGGATTAGAAGTGCATCAAAATGTATGTGAAGATACTTAAGTTGCACCCATAACTTATGAAAGTCAGAGATATTTTTGTGCAATGTCCTGCACATGCTGATCTTCATGGCCTAAAACAGTTTGACGCTGAGTCATTGTTGCACTGCACTAAGTTTCTTGGCGTAAAACACCCTTGAAGGTAGACTACATGGGAGTTTGTATCTTGCTTTGAGTTTTAAGCATGAGGGCCAGACAGCCCTTAGCCAGAAGACCTACAAAATTTAAATTCTTGGTATGAGTACATAAAATGTTTTATTATGTTAGAAAAGAAAACTCTCACCTTTTTCTTGTTTTTGTATATTAATCTCGGTATATGTGTTTATCAGATCACTTTTGTTTTATGTAATCGTACTTCCAAAGCAGACCATAGACAGGGAAAGCTGAAACAAATTGTGAAGAAACCTTAAATTAAACTTCATAAAATTAATTCAACTAATCTATCAGCCTTTCAAAATGGTTTTGTGCAGTTTCATAGCATCATGAGACAACCCAATACTGTCCGTTCCCCTTGCGGTCATACATTACGCCCTCATGCTGCACGCCGAACACTTTTGCATTGTATTTCTAACATCAATATTGGTGGTATGGCAAATATTGTATCAGGTTGTATTAATAAACTTCTAGAGGGTCAATGAGTTCTGTACTTGTGATTGGTCGCTGATGTGGAAGCCTATCACATCAGCTTACATAAAAAACGTATTGATATTTTGACTATTATTCATTTATGCATATGAGGGTCCCTCAAATAGTGATGTGTTACACACCAGACCTGTAAATAGCATAACTCTTCACTTTGAATAAATCCATTTGCAAGCCTGTTTATTGACTCACCATACACACTATTGATGTGTAAGCACCACATCAGCTTACATAAAAAAATATTGATATTTTGAACATTTTTATAAATATAATGGGTTCCACGATAAGTGACATGTTACACAACGGGCTTGTAAATAGCATAACTCTTTCACTTTTAATTTTGTCATTGAGCTCTAGGTAAAATGGGAACTCCTCTCCCTGTAAGTTCAGCATGGAGAGTGGGATTGGGGGTTTAAAATCCACCAGGTGCATGTGTAGCCATTCAAGGAAAGAAAATTACTTTAATTTCTGTTTGTTGTTCTTAGTAAAATTGCTAATACTCTTCTTGCTTGGATTGTACCAATCATTTGTTATGATTAAGGAGCAGTGAGACATTGGTCTTCATGGTAAGACAGAATGTTCTTTATCCTACTGCTTATTTTTTTGGTCCTATTGGCAACAGGGTATAATGACTTGTCGACAGTGTTTGGGCGATTGTGTCATATGGGAAGAGTCAATTGATGAGCGACCATGGGAGAAAGCTCGCTCTACGTAACTCTTTCAAAATCCTCTCTTTATTATACACTATTTGTTTGATCAAATTCATCTTTTCCCCACATCGCGCTGTCACTTGCTAGCGTATATTAATATATAATCTTTCTAATTTGGTCTGTGTTCAGCCATTTTTAATAAAGAACTAATTACTTACTCTCAAATGTTTTGACTTTTGTCATTGCAATTGTTATTTTATACTTGTATGCGTCTTAAGCACAAATGCAATTAATCTAGAACATCATATTGAGACACTAGACCCTTGCCTTTTTAACTGCCACTTTCTTTTGTTTCCTTTATTTATGGTCTTGTAATGTAGATCTACTAATTGTTTTGAAATCTAGTATGTTGCCCTTGATATTTGGGAAATAACTTTTCATGATGTCTGCCTTTTAATAACTGGACTCCACAGGGTCTATTTACTCTGCTGAAGTTAAACGAAGAGTTTTTGACAACCATTCTCTCCCATTAATGCTTCCTTGAACAATGAATGATCTTATCATTTTCTTTAGGCTAAAGCCGAAAAGAGATTTGAACAGCAGTCTGAAAAGACTAATGACAAAGATATGTTTCAAAAAAGAAATACAAGAGGCTGATGAAAATGAGAAATCAAAGACAAACCCATGGTTCCATTCAGCTTGGATCAATGGCCCAACCTTGAGGGTTACATGTGTTCCTTGCACCCCAACCAGCTTGATGATTTCACCAAATCATATATTTCCATGAATATTGTACTGCCAAAAATTGGGAACATCATTGAACAGTTAAGACTAAGATATAGAAATTTTCTGACAGATCAGTTTGGACCAAATTCTGTTTTTACATTTTTACCTACCTGTCACAGGCTCACAAATGTTTCAAAACAAGTAAGGTCTGGCCACATTAAAATTATGTTTAACACAGCTATACATTAGTTTCATGATTCATCCATTAAAACTCACCTCTCAAGTGAAGATACAAAACTCGAAAAGAGAAACTTCTTAACCTGAGGTTTATCTAAAAATGGGATGCAAGTCCTTGACCTGTCTCCAAAATTCAAAGGGAGGTTGGTGTAGTTTGCAATACATTTATTTTTGAAAGATGACATGCTAGAATTTGTGCCATGGGCTTGTTTGGATTGAAGTTTTTTTTTTAAACTTCTGAAATCTTTGAGAAGATTTTTAGAGAGAGGTTTTTATGGTGTTTTGTTAAAGTGGTGGGGCCCATTGAAAATATGTTTGGATTGAGAATATTTTTTATTGTAGTTTGAAAAATTGGTGGGGTACATTGAAATGATATTTGGAGAGAAATTATTGCAAGAGGGTTTTGTGACAGTGGTGTTGGGTTTTGTGTTTTTTCAATCACAAAAACCAATGCAAATGATTGTGAGCAATTCAATTCATCGTCATCCTTTCATTATCACTCGATGCGGGTATCAAATGGTTGGAAAACTCTTTCTTATTTTTTACTTATCTGCCAATCATTTGATGCCACGTCAAGGGTGATGAAATAATAATGGTTAAAAGGATGATCAATGGTATTTTAGTATTTTGGTGTTTAATAGATGTTTGGTCTGTAGGTGAATGTTTTAAAAAAAAAAAAAAAAGATAGGAATGTTTTATTAGGTGAATGTTTTTAAAAAAATAAGATTGGTCACCCAAAACTCTAGTAATACTGAATGACAATGTTGGAATGCTTCTTATGTCGGTGGTTTGAGCCCCTAGAACAAACAATGGACTGTATGGTGCATTTCATGCTCTACACCATGCCACATGGAAATCTAAGCCTATTCTATTCCTATAAGTCACTTGTTCCAGGAGTTATAGAGCAATTGTGGTCGATGATTTTTCATGAGTTTTTAGTTTCTAATGCTCCCACTTAATTAGGATGGGAGCATTAGAACATTTGTTTGTAATTGACACTTGTTTGGATGAATATATACTTATTTTACTTATCAAAAAAAAAAAATTGTGGTCAATGATTCAAAGTATTTTTCTAGTGTTCTTGTTTTTAATTTCATATGTCAAAACAATCTCCATCTCGATGATGCAAAGTAGTTTTGAAGGATTCTTGTTTTCAATTTTATATGTCAAATTTTTTGAATTTTTATTAAACTTTTTTTAATGGATGCAGAAAGTTTCTAATGTTGGTTTTTTTTTTTTTTCTCTCCCCAATCCCCTCCCACCCCCTCCAAACAGTTCTCCTCTCAAAATGAAGGAAGATGATGAAGTTGACAATTTAGAGCTTAAGATGGGCAAGAAGAAAAAAGCAAAGCGTGTTTACCCATCACCACCTCCTGAAGTCGGATTAAAAATTAGCCGATCACTGAAAGTTAGTTGCCTGCCTCAACCTTTATCTGACAGGCTTCCTATACAAAGCATGGCATGTATTTTTTTATACATTGCATATTGATCTGTTGTCTGAGACTTGATTTGAGTACATATAAGGGTAGGTACCTTAGCCATATTGAAATGCCATCAATTTCCAAGTACAACTGAAACCACAAGTTCACAGTCTTCCATTTTGAACAAGTTATGGGTGACTAGATATATATATATATATATATATATATTTATGGGATAGGTAAAGGATCTTGGAGTAAGACTTGTGAGAGTTGTAGATAAATAGTATCATGTGAGAATTTTAGATAAATAGTATCATGTCTCCCTTTCAGAGTGGATGCAGACTCTTAAAGGCCCTTCAATTAAAGTTTTGTATGATGTAATATATAACGTGCTTGCTATAAACCAATCATGCAATTGGTTCTTCTGATGATGGTAGGCCTTGGACACAAATAATGTTTGCATCATTCCTCATCATGCGTTCTTTTTATAAAATTTGAAAACTAAACTATCTTGATCAGATCATTTAAAAAGTTCTTGGTTTAGTTGGATTATTGCAGAGTCTCAATGCCAAAACAGGTCTATTTAGCAAGAGAATGAAAATTATCCACAGCGATCCTACACTTCAAGCACAAAGAGTTGCTGCAATTAAGGTATGCAAATGTTTTGTCTCACAATGCTCTCCATTTTCACAGCATCAGATATCTTATTAGGTGACGGATTTGCATCAATGGTGCGGTGCTTGTTCTGAATTAAAATTTTTCTAATGCTTACCCATAAAGAATTGGACTTCAAGGATCTGTAAGTGAGCATCAAACAAAAAATATTCTACTTCCCATACAATCTTGTTTCTTAGGATACTTAATGGATGGCATGATATGTAAAATGAACTTTTGTTCCATCCGGTGTTCCCAGGATGATATAATTGTGCAGTGTTGTATCTATTATATAGGATTATTTTGGTTAAAAAATTAGTAAAACTGAAGTAGATATTTCCAATATCACCATATGGCTCAAAGTTGTAAATGTGGCTAGGCCTAAAGC